>NC_082341.1:126864244-127170025 GCF_027477595.1 Haemorhous mexicanus
TTAAGGGATACATTATGCTAAGTGCACTGGAAAAAAACATTGGCAATTGATATAATAGTCTGGAAAAGAGAAAGAAATTTGGAAGGTGCTGGGGGGAAAAAGGAAAAAAAAAAAAGAAAGTAAAAGAGTAACCTTGCATCATACAGCTGGCAGATTTTGTCAAACCAACAGCCAATCAGAGTTAATATGGCTTTACTC
This sequence comes from Haemorhous mexicanus, assembly GCF_027477595.1. Taxonomy (NCBI): domain Eukaryota; kingdom Metazoa; phylum Chordata; class Aves; order Passeriformes; family Fringillidae; genus Haemorhous; species Haemorhous mexicanus. Next base: position 126,864,443 of record NC_082341.1, read on the forward strand.
TCAACAAACCTGCAGCAACGCTATTATAGTTTCACTACACTGTTTATGAAAATCTGAGCTGGTCTGGAAGGCATTACATTAAAGACAATTCTAGGAAAAAGGGAAAAAACTCTGTAATCATTGACAATGCTCGTGTCTGAAACCTGGTGTTTGACTGTACATTAGAATGCATAAAGTAAATACTAAAAACAAGAGAGAATGTGTTACTTCCTGATTTTAAGGCAATACCCTTTCTACTCTAGCAACTACTAAATTTAGTGACTACCTCATCTATGTATCCATACAGAAGGAGAGAGAGAGCAGGATGATTAAGATACATGTGCCTCTGCACATGTTCCCTTTCAAAAGCTGTCATTTCTATTCTGAAATAACCAGTTATCCCTCATTCCAGAATAGGACTTTCCAGACAGCCTCCAGCAATACTGCAGCCATACCTGCCCTTTACAACTACAAATGCAGCAACATCCCTGCCACCATCATGCAAAGGCTTTAGGTGAAGAAGTAACAATGTCCAAGGTGGGATTCTTGCCCCTAATGGCGCACATGTGCACACAGGATACTGGGGGTACACTTGGTCTCTCATGCCTGGGGTTTGCACGTGTAGATGAGAGTGTTTCATCACTTTTACACATCTAGCCATGTATTCTGGCTTCTTCTGGTATGCCCAAACATAGCCCTGAAGGGCAATGGACCTTCTAGAACACCCAGACTTTGTCATGGAGTACATCTCAGGACAGCATGGTTGCTGAGCCTTCCATGAACTGGAAACAAGGTTGGTGCCTTTGGGGATGCTGAGTACCAGCACTACTGTCCCACTTCTGACACAATGCCTCTCTTTACAGAGGGCTGGTTAGCTCAGGTGTCAGTGCACTGGGTGCGACGTCTTTGTGTACATGTACCTCCGAATAAATGGAGACTTTTGTGTCTTGGAACTATTCTTCAGCATTAAGACCAGAATCTTTAAGTTTTGGGTGAAGTAAAACTATCTTTATTTTTTTGAGAACCATAACTTCCCATCTAGCTTATGACGTTTAAATTTAAATTATCTAGGAAGAGTTAAACAGTAAGACAGCCTCCAGGATTTATTTGCCTTTTCTCTTCTAGCTGACTACTTCTGATTAAAATCCAGAAAATGCTAACATTTCTATAATTTTTTATGTGTCTAGACAGCATTTTTGAAAGTTCAGAATCACAGAAGAGCTTAAAGTTCATTGTTTTTCAGTTAAATACAGATGCCTAAAGGAGTTTGGGGTTAGACATTTAAATTGCATAATTACTTTCTAGACTAGAACTCTAGCCCTGGGTTTGCCACATGTCTGTAGGAAACACACACCAAGACACTGCAAGTTGTCCCAACTTGAGCCCTGGAAGCCCTAGGAATGCAGGGATGCAAAGGGAACTTTATTCATTACATGTTTTTTCTGAAAGGCTGAGAGTGAGTTATTTTGTTGGCATTGAAGTGATGGTAGAAACCCACTAGATTTTCCCTGTGCTGGCTGAGCTGAGCTGGCACATCATAATATTGATGTGGAATTATCATGGAAGAGCACAGTGAACCAAAGCTGGTTTAAAGACGCAGGATGCTTCTGGGGTTTTGTTCAATTCCTGCCCCTGAAGAATTATTTGTAAAATATTGTCATGTACCCAGAGAAAAACATCACAGTTGCTTCTGGAATCTTGCTGCTGTAAGGGGTGTCTAGTTTTTTACTGGGCCAGTAGGACAAATCACAGAAAATTAGGACTGTCCCAGTGGTATTTTCCTGGTAAACATCAAAGGCTCTAGAGGCAAAGCAATTCAAACTCATGTACAAGTGCCTTCAGGACAGAAAAAGAAATGCCACTGTGAATTTAGACCATTAGTGCCTTGGAAAATCTACCCCTTTCAGCTTCAGCCTGTTCTGCAAGATCTGTGAACAGTTTTGTGCAGCTGTTGGTTATGAGCATTCACTGTGTAAACAAAAGAATCCTCCAGGCCATTTTGTAGGATGTGCTCCAGCCAGGACTGTGCTTTGAGGCAGCCCTAGGGTGTAAGGTAAGATTTCCGTGAAGAAATTTGCTGTCCTCAACCCATTTACAAAAAAACTTGCATCGCACAACTTGGAGTACTAGAAAAAGAAACCCCTGTATTGATTACACATCTGTCCTAAAGCAGAGGCCATATTTAACATGTGTTTTGGCCACTGGAGGTCAGTGTTTTGGAGTGGAATAGACACAATCCATTTGGTAATCCTCTGTTATGGCCATAAAGACGGGAAGCACTGTACCAGACCTTTCCATGCGTCACTGTGGTGTTTAGTATGTGTCATCTTGGCTTGACATGGGAATATGAGTACATTCAGCAGCAGTCAAGGGGTTATATTTTTGAGTAGTGTGAGAACAGCTGCAGAGAACATAGTGATTTCTCAGAGATTATGTAATGAAGTTGCTTGTTGCAGAGTGCAATCGTGGTTTTGTGTGCTAGATACTCCTTACTCAATCACTGTATAATGTGACATCAGGGCAAAATATTAGCAAAACCAATAGGAATAATTGCCTAATAGCAGTTCATGCTTCATTTAGAGCTGAGACCATGATGCCTCAGGTTTCAGCTTTTATATTTTTCAGATTCTGTACTGCTTTAGTGTACTTCTGAGTTTCATATAAGGGAATAGTAAGCTCTCTTCACAGAGTGGGTAGAGAGAACAATTCTTTCTCTAGCTGAGGACCAGGGACAAATGACCCCAATTTCAGGCCCAAGAGCATAAACAACATGGACTGAAGAGAGAAAATAAAGAAGGATGGGACTTCAAAAGCTAAAGCTATAATTGGACAATTAACTCCAATATGCTAATGGACCAGAACTTACAAAAGTGTGAGACTGTGACTGGTCATCTCTTTTGTGACTATTTTGGGTTCATCTTGGGTGTAGCCCTGGCTGGGCTCTTGTACTGCCCACAGTGTACCCATTGAGGCATTCTAATAAATACCTACAGTTTATTCTTTAACTCTGTCTAGTCTCTGTTCTATGTCAGCCTTCACAAGGCATCAACCAACTCTAGCAGATTTGGCTTTTCTGTTGGAATGGTTTTCACTTCCCTTCCCTCCTGCTGTTGCTGAGAACAGGGTGTAGGTGGGAAAGGAGGTGCATATACATACTCTCTCCGTATTACTTTTTTTTCATGTTGCTGTGATTGGCAGGCTCCCTAAAAAACAGGTTAAAAGTAGTGTGTCCCACCTATGGCTATGAAATGTCAGTTTATCCAAGAGGCCAATACTGAATCCAGGACTGCTTAGCAAATCATCTAGATGATGGACCAGAGTGCACTTCAGCAAGATTGTAGATGGCCTGTGAGGAGTAGCTGATATGCCAGAGCATCAGGCAGTCATTTATTGGGACCTCAACAGACTGCAGAAATGGATTGAAAGCGGTGGGATGCTGGAGAAGCAAATGGTGCAGAGGGAGAGCCTCGACCTCTAGTTCCTTGCAGATATCTCCCAGCCCCTCAATGTCACTGGTATCCTCTGCCTTGCTCCAACAGGCATTATGCCAATCTTTCCCAGCTTACCCTGCTCCAGTCAAGAACATATTTTGTCATCCCCACAAATTCTATCACTGCCAAATATGAGAAAAAAATAGGTCATTTTGTCCCTTTCTGTCAGGGCAGCACAATTCATATCTAGAAATTCTCCACTGGGCTTTTTTCTTTAATAACATGTTACCAATCACAATCACCACACCTGAGGCATGCAGCCAAATTCTGCTCGGATGTCTACTGGTTCAAATCTGGAATATGTGATAAATTGAATGAACTAATTCCTGATTTACTGTGTCTTAGGAGAGAAAAGAACTGGCTTGTTTATAGAGTTTATCATTCAAATAAATTTTTTATTAAATGCAGAGATAGGTAAAGGGAATGGAAAATCATGCTAGTGGGATACAGCGAGCCTATTCCTGGCAGCATTTTAGATTATATCAATAGGTGAGCCAACCTCCATTTTTTCTTTTGTCTTTCAAATGAAATGGTTACAGTCAGAAGTCTATGTGGTTTGTCTCACCGTTTTCAATTTCTTAAGGCAAAGAGTTTTGTCTTTCAATATTAAATTTCTGGTAGCTGAAAAGCACAGATAATATTTTTTGTTTTAGAAGAGTGACAAAATCCAAAATATCTTGGGAAAACTCAGATTTGTGGTAGATCTTCTTTCCTGCTGAAAGATTTTCACTGAAAGAAAACAAGTCACTCAGGAAACCGCTCAAATTGCCCCTCTTTAAACATGGGGATATTTTGAAGGGACAAAATAGATATTTAATTTCTCCTTGCAAAAAGTGAAGGTGATTTCTGTGGTACATTTATCCACAGAAAACTGAATACTCTCAGGTCTGAGAAGAGTTAGGCTTCATCATGTTTTGTTGCTATTCTAGTTCTTCAGGGGCATAAGTACATGACCACCTTGATGCTGGAACATAGTTTAAGTTAAACAATAGAAGGCAAATTCTTGCAGTGCAATTTCAAACACCCTTTCCTGAGAGTATTCTGCCCAAGAAGTGCTCACACTACTTCTCTTTTTTCCCAGGGCCAATCTTTAAAGTAATTCTCTTGCTGTTTGCTTGACCTTTTTGTGGGGCTCTCTCACAATGGTTTCCATCTGTTTCTGTATTTCATGTACTTCATTAAAAAACACCCACTGAAACATCCTATGATTCATTAGATTATTGTGTCATCATTCTTGCAAGTGGGCTGTGTTTATGTGGCAGCTCCTACAATTTGGTGTTCTGAACTTCATTAAAACCTTCACATCTTTCCTCACTGAATGATGACTGCTAGCTAGCATCCACAAAGTTTCCTCCAAAATACGTCACATCAGCATGCTGCTGCTGGTGGCAGATAGTGGTGGCTGTGAAGATCTCACAGATCGATCTTAGCAGAGCTCTGGAGCCCCTTTGGTCACTGCCCTTGAGAAGTAAAAATAATTTATAGCGAGAGGCAATTAGAGAAATGAGTTAATTGGACTGGAAAGCTGGTACCAATGATGGCAAGATAAGAGGAAAGGTCTAATTCACTCAGCTGAGTACTCATAGTAAAAATCTGGTTGTGATATCATGAGGTCTTATCCTGGAACTTCTGCAATGTCATGCTGCAGGGTGTCGTGTATGCTGTGCAGCCTGTCAAGAATAATAGGTTGAAGAAGGATACAGAAGAGTGTAAAAAGGCAGCTAACAGTGGGACAGGAGTTAAGGCTGTGTCACATGGGGGTACATAAAGATCAAAATTATTCCAGGCTCAGAGAAAGCTATTAATATACACTCAGTTGCAATATCATTGGAGATGGTCTTGGAGATGGAACTACAGGAAACTCTCAGCATAAGAGGGAGGATTGAATACTTGGTAAGCTTTCTCTGACTAAGTAGAATGAGCTACAGCATAAGTTTGGAGCTGAATTGAGCATGTCTTCTGACAGGACCTCAGGTCTGTTTTATAGTGCAAATGCATATGAGAGCTATGGCTTTTCCTTTCTCCATTGGTCCTGGCACAGGACAGCAGATCACAGGGTGAGCATGCAAGTTACCTCTGCCACAGGAGTTCCCAGAGATGCTGTACAGATCGGCTTGAGGTGTCAGAAGAACCTCGGAGCATGAGGGGGAAGTGGAGAAGGAGGAGGCAAAGGAGCAAATGAGCAAATCTCCTACCAGAGGCAGGAGCTGTATTGGAACTGTAGCCATGGCCACCAGCAGAAGACAACTACTCATCTGCTCATGTGCAAAGTTGTGCAAAGAAAAGTATCACTGAACTGAAAGCACCATTTAGTGCGGGAAATGACAATTGCCACATTGTACTCATTATAAGCTTTTATCTTGTGACTAGGTACCAGGTTCCTCAGCTGAAATTTTTACTGAACCTTTAATCACTTGTGTTCTTGACTTATTGCAGTTTATTTTTTCATCTCTCAATTTACGTGTCTATCTAAAGTGCAGGACATGCGGAATGGTGTCATTAGACTGCTCTTTTCTTCAGGAATTTTATCACTTTGTCCTGTGTAACTTTCACTGGATTACCTTCCATCATCAAATTAAAATGTAAATTCCATTGCTGAGGGCTGATTCTTTTATCCATCACATTTGTTTTAGGCCTGTGTAGCTCTCTGGCTTAATTAGTGTTGACTGTGATATAAAAAGAGAAAAAAACAGCCCCTGGCTTTTAGAGCTACCCATAGATTTAGTCCATCCTGTCTATCATCTTGTACTCATGGCAACACCAAGACATTGAGTCTGCATTTGCTTCCATTTTCTGGGTTTCTTTTTTGCCTCATTTCCTTAACTGGCTACTCTTTACTTCCTTTGATATTCTATCTTTTTTTTTTTTTCCATTTGAGTCACTGTGCCACCTTCAATATGCCATTATAAAAATATCCTCTGAAGTTTCTGACTGAACCTATGCATAACTAGAAGAAAAGTGGCAAAACAAAGAACATCTCCAGGAAAGAGAAGACTTGACTTTATCCTTCACAATCTGCTTTGGTAGGAGCTGAAGGCCTTCAGTTCAAGAGGACTGGGCTGTTTCCAATGTTGGGCTATCCAGAATCAAATTGTTTCCCTTATAGCAAACTATCTGCCCAATTTACTAATTACCAGATTAAATGGGATTAGACATGGGACTTTCCAGATGATTACAGGCAATAAAACCAATGAAATAAATTCTCTTCTGATGACACTTGCACAGAAATGTTACTGTGGGGTAATAGTCTGCATGCAAGAGCTGTTTCCAGCTTTGGAAAGCACACCATTTCCATGCACAGCTCTGGTGCAGCCAGTGCCAGCAGGCAAAAGTTCTGTGTGGAATCTGACAGCATTTGCACCTCAGGGTATGACTGTGCATAGTTCCATCTCCTGAGAAGGACAACAGAGAAAGCAGACAGCTAACAAAGAAGACGAAAAAGAAATGGAAAGTGTGGATATGAAAGAGTACTCTACTTGACTGAAAGCCTGTGGAAAGAGCTCTCAGATCTAAATGCCTCAAAGATCTGAAGTTGAACTCATCTAACCTCAACAGTAGATGCCCAGGTGAAAATTTTTGATCCCCAACTTCCTCTTGAGTAGTTTCCAGCTTCTGCAGACAGCTCTGCATTCAACCTTTACATTTCTTAGACATTTATGTTTCTTTTATGAACCATACTCAGCAAGGCCTTAACTTTAAGTGTCCTCTGTAGTGGGGGTGCCTGTCTCATAGTCAGGCATTTCGAGCATCCACAGATCAGATGTTCTTCTGCCTGTGTAGCCTAGGAAAACCAGAATGTTGGGTGCAGTGTGAACAAACCAAATGCCATCAGGTTCTTCATCAAATAGGCGGTGGTGGTGGTAGTAAATCAGTGAGTATTGCTTCCAAATTTTGTTTCATTTTTTAATACAATACTCTGTGGCTAGCATGCTTTTCTAGGCTCTGGAAGACACAGATGTACTTCCTTTCTCTTCCTGATTTACAATACCATGCTGGCATTTATTGCTGGCTGCATGAGATATTTTCCTTCATGTGCTGCCAGTTCACTACTATCTGGAAGGACCCAAGTCATTATGTAAGAAGCTTAGACTTTTAGCTTGTGGTTGATGACCCTCCCTACCAGTGGGGATTTGTATTATAGCACTTTAATAGTGCTTAGGTTACTTTGTCAATCTAACTGTTGAACATCCATCCAAGAGTTTTGTTCTCTTGGATATAAAAATGGGAATGATTGGGTGGGAAAAGATTTAAGAGATTTTTGTACAAAACAGTGCAATTTACCTGAGAAAAACATCACATTTTTATTCACTTGGAGGTATTTTAATGACAAAGTGTAAGGGGATCATTAGAACAGTTGCAGATGTTCTGTGTGAAATGGCTCAGTTACAGCAAGAATTACATGAACTTTTACCCTGAACTCAAACCAAGATCTTTCTCTCTCCTTCCATTTTTTTTTTTCTTTTTCTGATGTACTAAGTTGTTTAGTTAAACTTTTGGTTTGTTTCTTTTCCTGTTCATATTCCCCTTTAGTCCTTTTTTTCAGCTGGGACTAGTACTCAGCTACCACCAGGAAGGCTGATTTGTGAGACTCACAGCCAGCTCTGTTCTGTGTTGGGCAAATTTGTTCCTGTTGCAGCAATAATAGTTAGACCAGCCTTCCTAATCTTTTCCATTTGTACACCATAACTAGTTTTCAATACCAGAAGAAGGAGGTGGTCATCTTCCTCTTGCTGTCAGCAGAGATCTCAAAGAAACAGTCATGGGAAAGAGATACCCCAAGGACAGGGTAGAGATGAGCAAAAAAACATGGATCAGGGGCCTGTGTTCAATATACAACAGCCTTGCCCAATACATCATACTTGTAGTAGGCTGTAAAGGCATTACTCCCTGGTTAGTAGTCCTCATTCAGCACAAGTCACAAAGCAGCTGTGGACAGGGAGGGATGGGCAGAACAGGACAGAGAAAGCAGCCACTGTACATTCAGCTGTGCAATACATTTTTTTGGTCCTGCAATGAACAAAGATACTTCAGCTCTGTGGCTGGAACTTGGCAACCCTTCTTCGAGTTCCTTAAAAAGAAACAAAACTGTTCTACCATCTGTGAGACCCGCTTGTCCTTTCCCTTTCCTCACACATATGCTCACTACATTACGTTACCAGTTGAATATAGCAACATATGCATGCAAAGATAGATTTCCAGCTGAGACCCAGAGACATTCTTTTACAATTACCAGAATGGAGTCAGCTGTGCAGAACTGCTCTGCCCCAATCACTTAACCCATAATTGAATCAGAGGAAGGGAAATATGGAACAGCAGTAGAATTTTACATAGGCAGAATGTGATAGCTGTGATTCAGTCTGGAATATGGCTAGTGCACGATGATTTGAGACCATGGGCCAGCAAAGTACTTAATTATGCACTTCACTGAAGGCAGGCACAGTGTTACTGACTTCTCATATTCTGAAAGTTAGGGCTTGAATGGTTCATTGGGCTGGGGCCTTACATCCCTGCTCCATGAAAGCATGGTAGGATCATGGATAACTGGGTCGGTGTCTTTGTATGTTTTGGACAAATGCAATTTTATTTTGCCTGATCTCCAAAGGGGTGTGATGGGAACTTGCTCTGCTTCAGAAAAGGTGATTCCCATGAATGTAATGCTGAATACACTGTACCTCACAGTGGGGTTTTGGTACATGGACGTGGTACTGCTGTCACATCATTGACCTGTTCCAAGCAAGACAAAGCTTGCAGCTGCCTGCCCAAAACACAAACTGCTGACTGACAACTCCTGTGGTGGCTTTACATTTAGTTGCAAGGCTTAATTTTGGGTACTTTCCTCCAGACTACATTATTTGGTATAATGGTGCTAGAGAGTGGATTTAGAAATATCAGTGGACCATCATTGTTTTTGTAACTCCCCATCAAAACTCATAGGAATTTTGGCCTTCCTTTTGAGATCAGCTTTCTACACCTGTGGAGGCATTCACTAGAATATAGAATAAAACAACCTTTCCCTACAAGAATATAAATTCTTTAAGACATGCTTCATTGGTGCATAGGTTGGCAAGGAGCTGCTTTTGAGGGGGAGTGATTTTCACACAGAGCGAATATCATCCTTTTTTTACATATTAAAGAGTCAAGGAAAGACCAAGAAAAATTGGTTTCCTTCACTTCTAACATAAAGGGGGGCAGATTCTCAGCTGGTGTGTATTATTACAGTTTCTTGAACTCTTTGGAGTGATGACAATTAGAACCATCTGAAGACCCTGTCTGGGATTTCTTGCTTTTTTAACAAAATTGTAAAGAAGGGATCCACACAAGTCTCAGTGTGAAAAGAAGCTGTACTACGGGCTGCATTATAGCAACAGAAGCAAGAAACAAAAAATGTGTATGGGGCAAGTGAAAGGTAAAAACATGAGGAAAAAATTACCAAACAAATGACATATTGAAAGACTTTAAGACTATGGTTTGGAAGCACTAATGAATTTATGTCTGGCATTAGCAGTGTTTTTGTTATTACTTGTTTTGTTTTGTTTTTGAAAGTGGGTGTTTTGATTCAGCGTTACTAATTTTCTCAGCCTTTTTTACCCACATAGATGTAGATAGTAAAAATCTACTATATGTCTCTTTATAATGACATATGGAAAAAAAAAAAGCATTAACAAGGCAAAAATATGCATTAAGCACCTTTCAAAGGTCACAAGTAGTTATAATAAAATGCTTCAGGATAAATCAGTGGAAAGCTTTGAGGTCATTGCTTATTAGAATGAGAAATTTTGATGTACTTGTTGAAATTTTGAGGCTCACTGTGCCTAGGATACGGATAGGAAGAGTTTTTCACTGTTTGAGCTTGAAACAGAATTCCCACTGCTGGCAAAAACAGTGGAAAAATGTCATGTTTCCAAAGGATTTTGAAAAACCAAAACAGCAGAGCCCAGTTTTAAGGTCCCGGTTGAATTTCTATTTAGTTCGTACAGAGACAAAATGTCAAAAAAAAAGATGTCTCAGCAATTTCTGAGTGAAAATGCTGCCTGAAATTGCTTGAGGGATATACCTGCCTATCAAATACTTTAGATTTGGAAAAGTTTAGATAGGGGTTTTTTTTTTGGTATTTTCTTGTTTATGTTTTTCGTTTGTTTGTTTCATTATATTGATTAGTTAGCAAATCCATCTATTTTTGATGGCAGAATTGTTTTTCAAAATTAGCATCATAAAAGCAGTAGTTACCCAATCTAGCAAAAAATCCCAAGGTTAATTTCTGTGATGTTCATATAGCTTACCAGGGTGATAGCTCTCAGTATAGATTCTCACCATGTTTTGGAGGAAAGCCTCTATGTTAATAAAAATTACTTTTTGGAAATTTTATACTTTCACTATACTAGTAGTCTCCAGATAAAAAATTCCCTGAATTTTATGTACATTGTCTTGTGTATGTTTTCCCTTCCAACCGATGCCCTTAAAATTTTACTTCTGTGACTTTTAAATTTTGGTTTAAATCAATTTCTCATATGTCTCTTTGTTCTAAATTTTGATTTCTTGAAAAAATAATGAAGTTTACCTATCATCTTTGAAAAGTCATGGAATTGTGAAAGTTTCCTGACAACTATAAAACAGCAATAGGGTAAGAAGGGTCTTGTCAGCTCAGAGTCAGTCCCTGGAAAGGTTATGTGCTGTAGTCTCCTCAATGCCAATTCCAGCCCCATGGAGGACAAGGGGTGTTTGGGAACTGCCAAGATGGATTAACCAGGAGCAACTCATGCCTGACCACTAAGGTCACCTTTCATAAGCAGGTGATTCACTTGGAGAATGAAAGAAGAGTAGAGGTTATTTTTCTCCTTTTACTGAATCCTTCAGTGCTGACTTTCAGAGCATCTTTCCAGAATGGAAAGATGTGGACATGAAAGTTGGACTATAGGGCTAGAGGATCGCTGGCCCCAAAGTAGAGCGGAAATTAAGCTGGGGACTGGTTATAAGTGCCATTCTTCAAGGTGCAAAACTGGGGTCAGTACTGATCAATGTCTTCATTAATGTCTGGGTGCTGGGATGAAATGCATCCTCATCAGCTTTGCTGACAACACTGTTGTAACCAATACTCTGCAGGCTGTATATACAACCAAGACATTGCATGGCTGCCATTCAGATGGATCTTGAGAGGCTCAATAAATGTGTGAAGGTTTAAATGTATTAAAACCTTACAAAGTTCAACAAAGCAAAGAACAAGATCCTGAAATATGAGAAACTCATGCAAAAAGGGCTGGGTTCTGATTGGGTAGAAAATGGCTTTGCAGAAAATGCCAAAGGGAGGTTTGGGTAGAGAAGGACAAGTCAAAACAGGTTTTTGCTGGAGTGAAGGACAGGTGCATACTGGACTGTATTAGCAGGAGGATAGCCATCAGGATTTGGGGTTCTCCTGTTGTGTTTGGAAAATCATACCTGAAGTACTCTGTCTAGTTTTGAACTGGACAAAGACAAGATGAGCAAGATACTGATATACAGGAGAAAGCCCAGTGGAAGACCACCAGAATGGTTGAGGTCTGAAGAACATGCTGTATAAAATCCTGAGGGAAATGTATTTTTCCTAAGGAAAGAAGACTAATGAGTGCCCTTGCCTACCAAGTGTGTGATTGTTTGTAGAGAAGATGAAGGTAGAGTTTGAAAGATTCATAGTAACAGGAAGAGAAGTAGTGGACATTAGTAACAGCAAAGGAAATGACAGGTCTAGACCATCAGGCTGTGCCTGAGTTATGTTGCAGGTACTGTGCTATCTCCTGCTATCCCATTTTATAGGTTGCTTCTTCAGGATGGGCTCCAGACATACCCTGTGGGTAAATTTGCCTCCTGTTTTCCCTTCTGTTGATTCTTCTGTTCACCCTGGAAGAGACTCACTATCTTGTCTGAAACTGTTCTGGCTCTTGGGGAGCAGCCCTGCTCTTGTAGCTGCTGGGCTGGAAACTATAATCAGAGAGAAAGAAGAAATTCTCCCCGGTGAGGGTGGTGGTTTGATGGAACAGATTGCCAAAGAAGCTCATTGACTTTCCATCCTTGGAACTCAAATGGACAGTGCTTGGAACAATTTGATGCTGTTTAACGCTGCTCCCATCCTGGGCTTACCTTGGATGGGAGTTTGGATCAGTTGATGCACAGAGCTCCTTTCCAGAGCTCTTGGTTGTTCTCTGACTCTGGTTCTAAGAGGGCAATGAAATCGGCAAGAGTAGAACAAGGAGCTCTTCTTTGATTTAGCCTGTTCTTTAAAAATATTTCACATTCTAGAATTAGAATTATGTGCTTCTCTTTTAGTAAGCAGATTCAGTCAAGATCAGAGAAAATAATTTCCCAGTCTAGAAGACCTGGGCTTAGGTGTTACAGATCAGGGTTTTTTTCAGTGGGAGGCAACATTTCTGGGTGGTAGTGAAAAGGAAAGTGCTGAAGCTAGTTTGGTGTACACAGGAAAAAATAGACTGGAAAGAAATACAGTAATGTCATTGTGAACCACAGTAAAAGGTCAAATAATCATTAATTCTACATGCTTTATTGCCCATAAAAGTACCGTGGGGAGCAGTCCTACACTGGCAGGAACAGACAAGATGACCAAATAGCCAGTCTTTTCCAGCTTCAGTTTCTGGGATTCTGTGACTTACATTCATCATGTGTTTGGTAGTAAAACATCCTTGTTTCCTCTTATATTAGTCTTAGCTTTTCCTTTGTTCCAATGAAGAAAAAAAATAAAGTAAAAGAGTGAGCATTGCTATTAAAAATTGGTGCCAGTAAAATTAAAACAAGATCCCACTTTGAGTGTTGGGGATAACCCAGAGATGCAGGTGGAGCATCTGGATTTGCTGGAGAGCCAAAAGAAAGACTCAGACACTGGGCAGATAGCTGGAAAAGTCTGTTAGTGCAGCTGTGAGCTGTGGGAAGACAGAGCCTGTAAAGGACAAACAGCTGTTAGAGTCAGATAGGAAAGTCTCTGGAAAAAGAAGGATAAGGGAGGAGGACAAGTAGTTTGATCATGGATGGGTAAAAGGCCAGAGAAAGAGGTTTGTATCAGATTAGAACCTGAATGTAATATTGTACACACCTCTCTTTAGGACAGAAGAGGCAAAAGTCAGCAGCAGTCATCTTGGTAAGTTCAGAGAAGCAAAGGAAGACATTGTATTCTTTCCGCCTTATCAAGATTGCCCCCGGATATCCTGTCATACCATGACTGTGTCCTGTGAGTGGTCCAACAAGCAGAAGAAATACCAAAACTTACCCTGCTATTGAATGTCTTTTTAGTTGCCTGGGCCAGCTGCTTAGGGGCAATTAGTTTTAAGGTGACTGCATGGTTTCTTCTGATGCCAGCAATAAAAGGAGTACACTTGTAAGTCTAGATGAAGTTTTCTGGAGCAGAGGCTGTTTCATCAGTCATTTGAGATTGAGAATTCTTTTTCTTGAGTAGACTTTATGTGTCAGCCACAAAAGATAGTGTGAGAACTGGTTGTAAGTTCTCAGGACTTGGCGTTCAAAAGTGAGATAAAATTAATCAAGCAAGCTCGCAAAAGTGGTTTAGCTTTTATTTCTACCTTCCTAGTGAGAAATGAATGTTAAATATAATCCTCAGATGAATGAGTTGTTCTTTCCCATGTTGCCTTTGCTCTAGCATGAATACTTTTAATCCTAATGCATTTGGTGAGAATCTGGTTCCCTGCTTTGTTTTCTGAAGTGCCAATGCTGGTTGTAACTAAATGTGGAGAATGAACTACCAATTTTTTTAAACTATAAATGCCAAAAAAGGTGTGATTTCTTTTTTTTTTTTCTTTAATAAAAGGATATTTTAGTTTCCCAAAAGAAATGACTCCTAGTAAATATTCTTACACAGAAAATAGTATAAATTACAGTTTTATGTGGGATAGGTTTTTCCCTTTTTTCCCTTTCCCTCTCTGATCTAGGGATTTATTAAATGGTTTTGGGTTGCTGAACTGAACTGAGAATTTCAAAGGCTTCAGAATTACTTCAAGGCTCAACTCCCATTGACTTTCTTGGGAGTTGCATTCTCATCCTACTCTCTGCTCTTTTGTAAAAAAAAAAAAAGGCCTTTAGTTTTGTCCCAGATGACCACTCACATTTCCCCAACAGCCTAGAGACATTGTTCTGCCTTTTAGAAGTTACTGTGTAATGTGTGGACCTTGGTGTAGAAGCTCATGATTTTAGTTCTAGAAGATTAATTTATTTATTTTTTCTGGTTCAAAGGGTCTGGAACAAGATTAAGGAGGGAAAGCACACACACAGCTTTTTAGACTGTGTGAACACCATCTTCTAAACATCTTTTAGCTTGCTCCTGCATTGACCTTTTCAGGCATTTTGTTACAAGCAGGAATATTTTCTTGTGTGTGGGCATGATGAGAAACTCTAGAGCCTTTCCAAAGTGGGAGCTCCATCATATGGGCTGAGCCAACCCTGGCTGGGTCTGAACTGGGGAATCACAGCACAGGTGTGGGCTCCTGTACCCCTGATGGTGCATTGCTGCTGGGATCCAGCACTTTTCAGAGCATGGTCCAAAGCAATTCCTACCCATGGGAATGAAAACCACATTTCATAGGAGATTGTGCATTTAAGTAAATAAACGGGGTGTGGCTTCAGCTTGTTTAGAGTTGGCTGAGATATTCTAAGCCATCTCCTTGATGGTGGAATTTAGGGTTTGCCTACAGGGACATTTCTGTTCCGAGACTGCAGGTTTCTTTTTAATCTTCCAGAAAATGAGTAAGACCCCAGTACCCTCTGCAGTGAATATGACAATGCTTGCTTAAGTTTGGAAATTTGGGTTATTCACTGGCTGCTGCCTTTATTCTGGTAAATAAATTGGGGAAAGCCCTGGAAGCACAAGAGGTAGGACAAGGCTGTCATCAGATCATGGTACACTCTTCCTCTGGAGAGCAAGATGCCCTCATCCCTGCAGCCCACTGGAACTGGTCTTTGGCTCACAGTACCCCACAAACCATACTTGAGCCTTCGTTGAGAGGGTAGTGGCATGACCCAAAATTGTGTTAATGGGCTGGGTTCAAATGCTAACGTGGAGAATTGGGTGCTTGGGCTCAGCCTTGTGTCCTGAGATCATCTGCCTCAAAATCTTAGGGAAACCCTGTGGAATTAGTAACACTGGAAACAGGATTTCATACAAGAGCTACATGAATGAAGTTAAGATAGAAGAAAAGGAAAGAAAACACATTTATTTAAAAAAAAGAAGAACTGGAATCAATTGCCTTTCAATAAGAAATACATGAGGGGATAAAATTCCAGGAATAAGTTTAAAATCAGCAAAGCACCTGGGCTCACATTTAAAATATTGGAAAACCTTCAGCAAAAGGTCATTTAGATGACAAACTCTTGTAAATGTGATATTCTCATAATGGACTACATGGTGTAGAATTTTTGTCATCACAAGTATTCTGTCTTTGTCTATAGAAGGCTTTCTTTTCTTTATATATTTCATCTAAGTTTGCTAGTAGGTGAACTTTTTTCAGAAAACTGGAAAAATCCCAAAGTTGTATCTATTTCCAAGGGAAACAGCTTGCAATCACATTCTTTCACAGAGTGATTTTTATATATTTTTTTTTTTGCTGTTGTTGCCTTTCTGGCATAGTGGTAGGGCCAGAACTGGGCTCAATTATGGAAGAGTGAAATCAATAATATGAAATGGAAAGGCACATGCCATATGTGTGGTTAAAGAAGAAAAAATATTTGTGAAAACACACATTCTTACTGTTATATAATAATTTATTCAAAACCCAATACAGTTGATTAAAAAATAGTACTCCTATTTATTTGCTGATGTATTTATTGTTGCTCTTATACCAGTGTTGTTGGGACAAAACAAAGAAGTTGTGGATAAAAATTGCCCAAATAGTACACAACCAAGAGCCACCAAGGATCCAGATGACACACTAAGAGTGTTGTTGCTGGTGGTATTTCTGTGCATGAGTTTATGTTGGTAGAAAACAGTTTGCTAATCCCTTGCACAAACCACCTGAACGCTAAAATTCTGGAAGCAGAGCTTTTGAAAACTGAAAATATATTGAAAGCTTTTGAAATAAGAAAAAGCAAATTAATTCTCCAAATTCAAATCAAAGTGAAGGTTGCACGTGGTCTGCTTTTACTAAAGAAGGTGTTTCTGTTGGTGCAAACAAATGAGTCTGCATGGAGCATCAATGTTTATCAGCGATGTGATA
This sequence comes from Haemorhous mexicanus, assembly GCF_027477595.1. Lineage (NCBI taxonomy): Eukaryota > Metazoa > Chordata > Aves > Passeriformes > Fringillidae > Haemorhous > Haemorhous mexicanus. The sequence goes on from NC_082341.1 coordinate 126,881,115, forward strand.
GTGCTGATCAAAACCTTAATAGTAATTTTACTTTCTGTGCTTGGATTTTGCGACCCATGAGTGCCAATAACTTTTCCATCTGTTTGGAAACTATTACCAGCAATTCTCTCTCTTTAGCTAGTAAGACACCACCCTATGATTTATTGTAGTTGAAAAGCAGAAGAGTTAGAGAATCTAAGGATGTAAACCCTCTGGAACAATCTAGTTCAATGAAATTGTATTAGGGTAATTTGGGGTCAGCAGTCTGTCTGGGTAAGAGTTGCATTTCTTTGCTTCACCTCACAGCCTCCTCATTCTAGTATTGGTAAGCCTTGCTGCTGTTAAAGACTGATTATTGTGGTATTTCCAAGACAGTTTTCACTAATCTTTACTGAGGTACTTTTAACCAAAGCATCTTGTAAATGTTGGTGACGTAGAACCAAACTCCAGAACCTCTTTTTTTGAAGTCCAGAAAAGGAAAATTTGTATACTTCTCTGCAGATTTTCTCTTGTTTTCTTCACGGGCTACTGAGTGTGTTTGAAGGGGCATTTGAACACTAGTTGCAAATGCACCCATACAATTGGAATAGTAAAAGTCAAATCCATGTGTAATTCTAATTACTTGCTGCTGTATTTGGTCAAAATGGCTGTATTTACTAAAGTCTTTTGAAATATCTTTGTCTTACTAACTTGAGAAAACAGCCAAATGAAATTTTGTCTGTGTCCTAAGTCTAGTCACTGTTATGGTCCATATTTATGCTTGTATTTGGTGAATGCATTTGGAATATATTTTAAACAAGTCCAGGATTGAACCAGGGGAAAGGATATGCTGAAAATCTGTAATAAAGTATGAAAAAAGCACTTGGAAGTTCCAATGACAGCTTTTTTCCCTTACACTATATTGTTCCTTGTGCTTAATTTTTTTTTTTTTTTGTCTTCATCTTCATATTTACAGAGGATTTTGTTCCTGTCTTACTTCAGAAGGAAGAATATAAATATTTTTATGTATTCTTGCCAATAAAAATGTCTCAGTAATTAAGGGTCCACATTTTGATGTACAAAAAGCCCCATAAAAAGTGTAGGAAGCAGAGAACTGTGAATTAAGCCTCGTATTTTGTGGATAAACTGTTACCTTTTCTTTTCTTAAAAATGCTAGTCATCTAAATACTTCATAACAAGGGACTCAGCATTTTGGTTTCTTAACAGAGGTGAGAGCATCTAGGACAATAAAACCAACACGGTGGGCATGCTTCTTTCTGAATGAGGACTAAAAAGAGCAACTTTGATAGGTTCCAAAACAAGGTTAACTTTGCAAAAGTATAAAAATAAAGAAGACACTAGAGTTGGGTTTTAACTTAGTATGACCTTCTAATAATTTGTAGTGAAGTCATGGAGTGTAAGTATGCCAGTGAAACTGTAATGTTCACTATTTATAGCCAAGTTGTTCAGCCTAGCCTGAATTATGTAATAAAGTTCCAGTTATCTCATTATATTAGTTAACAATAGAGATTATTTTCAAATTTATACTGGCAATAAGTGCAGCTCAATATTCCTTTAGCAAATTATGGGATTCCCTTTTCAAACATCCTGACCTAATAAGAGAATTAGAGAGAGAATATTGTCCTTGACGCCTGCCTTCCTCACAGGTTTTCAAATGCAAGAGTTGGTAGAAGGGTTACAAATGGTAGGGAGAATTTAGGTCACAAAGGCAGATATGCTGTTGTTGCCTTTGATGTTTTGATTCTGTGTTTACAGAATAATTATTAAGGAGAAGATTAAAGACCAAATTAAAAGTACAATATTTCTAAAAAAGAAAAAAAATTTACAGAATATAACATCTATCTTTTACAATTTTTATTTAGGAATAAGTTATTTGTGACCCAGTTGTTATCGTCTGTGTTAGACGCCACAGATGTGGAGATAACTGAGCATTTGATTTTAGTCCAAATGCAGGCCAAGAACAGAAAAAACTGAGTAACAGTACAACAAGACTGATGGGAGAGCGATGAAGGAAAAGTTTAGCAACATCATGGCTTAGAACATTTAAAAACAGGCTTTAAAATAATTTATTTTCATGAATGCCTGATATAATTAAAGGGTTTGACTGTGGAGACCTGGGAAATAATAATTAGAGTGTTACAAGACTTTACAGGGATTCTGTTTTGAGAGGAAGAAGTATGTGTTTGAAGAGGGCTTTTAAAGACTGTTTTTATGACTAAAAGCAGTAAGCAGTTTAAATGGCAGTCCAAAGCTTTGGCTGCAGAATAACAAGCCAAATCACTTCTTGGTGAGTAACTCAAGGGTGGGAAATGGTGAAATAAGAAAATGTCATGGAGTGCCTTTTCCAGATTCCTGTAAGTAATTTTCTCTATGAGATATTTTGAAGAAACACGCGTTTGCTGATGTTAAGTCTACCTTTCCCTTCAGTAATATAAGTTCACACAGTTTCTGGGCAGAGAAAAAATCTTGTTTTTATAAGGGCTCCATCCTAATGGGCAAATTCACTGTTTCACTGTGGCATTTGGGCCCTTTTCCAGTAGCTTCCTGATAGAGTCAAATGTGACTATCTAACTGTTTGCTGAGACTTTCTCAAATCCTAAATACGGGCAAGTTGTGTGCCTACCTTCTTTTCTAAAGCCTACCCATTGCAGGGCTTATGATCTTTACAGAACAGATTCTTCTCATCTGTGCAACCAAGGGGGTGATTTTGCTGAAGTCTCCCGAGTTGTATATGGAAGAAAGAGAGAAGATCTATGGTATATACTGGATGAGTCCTTCACTTTTCATTCAGATCTATTTTTCTAGAATTCCGATGCGACTAAAGCATGGGTGGGAAGCATCAAAGGCAGCAGGGATGAAATGAGTTCTGCTCTTCATAGAGAATTTGTGTGGGCTTTGAAAAATATTTAGGTACACTTCAGTGGAGGCTTTTTATTGGCAATGCTGCAAGGATTGTTTGTTGAAGGCAACTAAGAGCTGCTGGGAGTTATGCACAAGAATTGCATAATCATCACAAATCCAGATTCCACAAAGTGATACAAATATGCAAGAACATAGTTTGATAGTTTAACAGACCAAAATTGAAAATGTTAAACAAGTTCACCTACTACAGATGTGACTGTCAGGTGGAGAATATTTTGAAACCAATTGCCAAATTGACATAACACTTAACAGGTTCATGTCCCAGTGTAGTGCAGAATAAGTATGAGAATGAAACCACATAGAGAAACCTCAAAGTGACCTCCAAAAAAGGATTGCTTTTGCTCTGAAATTACATCTTACTCCTGCAGTTCATTCCAATTCTATGTTATTTTGCTCTAGGCTCCTTAACATGGTACATTTCCTTGTGGCTATTGAGCAATCACATTTTTGTAGTTTTCTCTACATTTGCATTTATTTCTCTGTTTTATGGCTAATTAACCCCTTTAGACAAGACCATATTTGTGGTAAGTAAATTCTCCTTGCTGTCTTATCTCTCAATCCACTTATGAGCTTTCATTATTCATGACAAAATCTAAAATGAATAATTTCCTCTGGATGAATAGGGAAAAAAAAAAAGAATATGAGGCCTATTTCTTCATGTGTCAACTGTAAATAAACTACAAAACTTCTTGGACATAATAGGTAAAACTATGCAACAACCAGTGTCCATTCAATTGACTGTGCTATTTTTAGATTCTGGAAATATTCAATTTTTCTAGAACAAAGAACAAGTTCAAGAACAGTGTTCCATCACCAAATTTTCCATGAACTATTGACCTAATTTTGTGTCTTTGGAGGTAAGTAGAAAAATGGTTATTTAGAAGTGCAGGGTAACAGAATTTCAAAGGGGATCATGTGCCTAAATATCCATGTGATTGGTTTCCATGGTAAACTATGATTAAAGCTGAGCAGAATATATGAAAATTAGGTATTGGTTTGAGCCAAAACTTTGGGTCCAAATAGTTAAAATTGATTTATTCTGAAATTAAAACCAGAGTAAACTTTACCCCATCTCTTCAGAAAGGATGAAATCCAAAAAGTCATCTCTCCCACACATGAAAATGCTGTAAGTGGATTTTACTGCTTGAATCCTAATCCATCACAGAAATAAAATGATTCAAGATATTAAAATGATGTAATGTGGTGTATATGTTGCCTAAAATTTGCACATTACTATTAGCAGACTTGATTTAGTCACAGGACTAAAAAAGGTCATAGTCAGACTCCTTCCCTGTGTTTGAGGATGCTGTATTAATACTCAGCATCCTGGCTTTAAAGTCTGTACCATGAACATTTATGAAATCTTTAAATTGCAGGTTTTAGCCTTTTTTTGTTTGTTTGTTTGTTTGTTTGTTTTTTTAAGAGAAAAGGTATTAACTTCTGGTGTCAACTGCTAAAAAGATTAGCAATTCCCCAAGTCATGGAAATTCAGGGATTTTTGTTCTTAGAGGAAGGATATATCATGTTTCCCTTTCTTTGCATCTAACTATTACTAGAATTAATATATCTTTCTTTGTTCAGCCTTTATTCTTTCAAAATACAGTCATTAAGTATTCAGTCATAATTTTGTAGGGCTAATCACTTGCACCTGTAGAGCATATGTGCCATATAAATGAGATATCCAAAGCATCCAATGAATGCATCCAATCTTCTGCATCATGCTTTTTGTGACTTCAGAGAGGCAGCCTTCATTTATTTACACTGCCTGCACAACTGCACATTCACAGCCTGCAGGCTCTCTCTCACTCCCTGCATGATCTCTCATCAAGAGATCTACATACATCCTGCACTGTGAGGATGGACATTTCTGTGTGGACACCCTTTGCAAACACAGAGGATTGACCATCTGCTATCTGCAAGTGCATTATACCTAGCATCTTATAAAGATCTGGTCCAGTAGGTTTTCTGACTTGTTGACTGAATGGATGAAATTTCTGTAATAAAATTAAGGGCTCTTTTGGATGTGTGGTTGTCTTTTGAATCTGTTATTATTTCCATTGTCTCTGTTGCCATTGAACCCTTTTGACATCAGAATAAGAGGGTAAAACAAATCAGCAGTTTAGCACACACTGAAATGGAAAATACAAAAAGGCTTAATAAACACACTCTGTAACTGACAACATCTGGAACAGCTTTGTAGCCAAGTGCCTTGAAACCACCTCTTAAATACAGTCCTCAGTAATCAAATCTAAAAACATGCTAATTCAGGAAGCTCTAAGATGTTGCATCAATTACATCTTTTGAAATAACTTCCTTTCCCTCATCAACTGAAGATACTTCTCCCATTTTTTTGCTGCATATTTGAGACTACTACTTTGTGTCAGTGTGCTGGATAACTTACTGATGGAACAGTATAAAATAAAGGTAGGTAGCTAGCCAAATTGATGCATTGTATTTTTGAAAGTCAGTCAGTCATTCCTTAAAATACACAGATCATAATGTAATTAAAGAATGAAGAGATTTTTACTTTTGAAATAAAAAATATCACAAAAAATATAAGCTGTCTTTGAAAAAAATAATTCTAGTGGTGTTAGGCAAGAAATTTGAGTTGTTGACCCTTTCCAGAGTACTATCAAAAGAAAAAAGGGTTCATAATCAAGACAACAGAGGTCTGGCTGGCTTTGGGTCAGTATCTGTGAGCTGTACCCAATAGGACCTATACTTTACCCTGCTCTCCTGCCATACTCCACCAGACAGAGTGGGCAGAGGCTCTGGGCTCATGTCTGCCTGCATTGCCCTCTGTGAGGCAGCATGAACATGTAACTCTCCCACAGGCATTCACAGCCTAGTTCAGCATTTCACTGCTACCCAAACAGAGACACACACAGCAATTGCATGGTCTGGAACAGCAGCTCACATTAACTTGAACTGGTGGCAAGGTGCTGGAGGTGAGGACCTAGACATGAGGGAAAAGCCATTTGAAGAAGAGGTGTGACTAATGGGAGAATGGAACACAGGAGTAAGGCCAAAATGAAAGAAAAAGATAATCTAATTAATGGCAAGCATTTCAGTGCTATATTTTTAAGAGTCATTTAAGGATTGTTTTAGCTACCTGCGTAACATTTGAGTTTCCCTGTGGTATCTCAGACAAATGACACTGGCTGATACTATATGGGACCCACAAGAGAGAGGTACCCTTTGCCTGCTGAAGATGAGATAAACTGAGCAGCTCAGACAACACTAGACCTGAGAGTGAACAATGTAATTTATCTTTCATCTTTTAATGGTCACAGGAAAACACTACCATCTGCCTTTGAGACTGATTTCACACTAAAGGCTCTAAGAGGTACCTGTACAACACCACTCTGCAATACCATGGAATAACAAGAAGCAAAGAAGTTACAGGTATGATGGCATTTAGATTTTCTATTCACATATACTGTGAAATAATGTGTTGCATTTATTGTGGCAGTAACATAACTTCCGTGAGAAGACATTGTGATTCAGTGTTCCTAGCTGTCTAGCAAGGATCCTAGTGGTCTGAAAACCAAAGTGCTTTGGGAAAAATAATGAAGTTTATGATATTTCTACTTTAGCCATTTTAATGGCAAACTTTGCCAGTTCAGGTAGATTTTGTGGAAAACAATGGCATAATTGTGAGGCCTCAAGGTCCTTAAGAAGATAAGAAAACAACAAGCACTTCCTCCTTGCAGTAGCACTCTGAACTATGATCACTGGAAACCACAGAAGCTTTACTTCTCTTTGGTTTTCTTTTTACTCATTTCACAATTTCTTACGCTACTGGCAGCTGTTTATTGCATTTGGCTCACTGGTTGTTCATCACCCTGTGTTCATTTGGCCATTACTGCTTTAACTCATGCATGGGAAGTTTGGAGCAGTTCCTGAATTTGGCATTCTTGAGAGCCTTAAGCTCTTTCTTTCTGGCATGTGAGGCAAACCCACTTATGTGGCCTGGTTGGTGGACTCATTTCTTTGAGGATTGGAGAGGGTGCATTTCTCTGATTTCTTTTGTCCTGGAGACAGAAGAGAGAAGAGGAAAGAGCAGCACAAGGAGTAATAAATGATTACACAGTAGAGACAAATAGGATCTGTCCTGTGCAATGTACACCAGACTCCTGTTCAGCTCACCAAGGCATGTATCGAGGAACACTTGCAGCTGCTGCTGTTGGCTCAACAGGACAGCAGCTTCTGTGTTCTGACAAAGACATGCACAAAATTATGGAAAATGGAAAAAAAGTACATCAGACCTTCAGAATTTCTTTCTGGACAGACACAGAAGCCTAATGTAGCTATACTGGGTCTGTATGTTTTGCAAATATTATTTATTTTAGATGCCTTTCCCAAGGTGTATATACAGAACTAAATTCATTATTGTTTAGCCCCCTCAAAGTATTTAGTACAGTGAAAATCAACTATTCAGGTACTTATAAGTGGTGGACTTACTGTTTTTAAGTCTGTTTTTTGCCAAAACACTAACAATTAGGCTATCCTGTTACTGGTCAACTACTTAATAATGCACTCCTGTGCATATCTACTGAGTGAAAATGATTTTTTAAAAATATCTCAGGGCTGTGAAAATGAACACCCATAGAAGTCAGAGGATCTGATATGAGGCTGAATAGAAAATGCATTTGCATTTGTGTTCCTGTCAAAAAATACTGCCCTAGATTTTTCCCTCTCCCTTACACTAAAAATCCACATTTTGAATCCTATTTCCTCAGAGATCTGATTTTATTTATTAAATAATAACTTAATCTCTCTGTATTTAATAACAAAGCAAATTGGTATGGAAACAAAACACTCTGTCTCTAGTGAAGATGAACAATTTAGGATTTCATTTTTTGTTCCTGGAAATGCCATGATCTTTTTTTGTTTGAGTCTTTAAAGCTAAGTCCCCTGCATTGAATGGAAATTGGAGAAAATCAGACCTATGAGGACCGTGTTCTTATATGGTTTTAGACACAAAAATATTGTGTCCTTTTTATTCTCAATAGTGTAAGAATTTTATGAAATAAATGAGAGAGGCAATATTCTGGAAAAAGGAAATACCTTTTTGTTTAACCATGTAATTCCAAAAACAAGGGAAGCTTTTCAAGGTTCTTTTTTATAAACAAAAGATGTGCCAAATTGCCTGGATCTATCAAAAGTGCACTTATATAGGGACATAATTCACAAATTGTTTTATAAGTTTTATGTTAGACATGCAAAAAACTAAAGTATTATCATTTTTTCCATAATTTAATTTTATATAAAAAAGTATCCAAGAGTAATCCTCTATTTTGGAGAGAATATATCAGAAATATTGTATTTCTGTGGTTGCTTGCAAGTGGCACTACACTCCTCAGTAGCTTGTTAACCACACATGCATTCTCAATACAGTGAACTAGTATGTGGAGATGGCATTTTCAGATAAAAGTTGATCTCCATATAAAGATTCACAACCTCCTAAATGGCTCTTTTTCACAATGAAGATTAGTGTTTTGTTTCTTTCTGTAACAGCAATGTCTTAGAAAATAATGTATATCAAACCAGCACATTAAAATAACAATATTAGCATTCCAAGTCAAGCATTCGTAAATTATGAAGTCCAAGAATTGCAAGTTCCCTTTGCCACCTTAATTCAATCTCCTTATGAGTGTGCATTATGATAAATAATGTAATTGCTTACCCTTCTTTGCATGGGATCTATGCCCTTTGGGCTCTTGTCCAGTCATCTCAGTATCACATCTTGCCTCACTCCTTGTCTCAACACTTTTAATCAAAATTCTTAGAAATCTATTTCTTGGAAGTGGCTGAAGTGCCTTAGCTGACGTTTTCCCCAGAAAAAGTCTCTGAGGTATACACAGCAGGGAATGCTTCAAATATGCAAATGGTTAAAACTTAGCAGAGCTATAAGCACTTCAGGATGTGCTCTTACATGGTGATATTAAACTATAGAAAGCAAAGGCTAGTTCTACTCTTATTTAGCAATAGTCACCTAAGTGTTGTGTTGAAGTTAGGGTGTCTGGGGCCCAACAAAAGATAAGATGTTAACATAACCCATGTTCACAGTTACAACATAAACAGTGAAACATGGTCTGGGTTTTGTTTCAAGTTATTGCTGGCAAACTCCCATTACAAATCTATCTTTTGATTACAGACCCAAGGGAAAATGGTTAAATTGCTTGCAATATTGAGTAAAAGTTGCTGTTGAACGTTATCCCTCTCCCTTTTATCTCTTGTGAGTTTTTATAGGGAAATTCCCTTCTCCATCTGTCTTTTAGATTATATGAAAAACAGCAATAGTTCTTCTGGGCTAAAAAGAGAAGATAATTGAGTTGGTTTGGACTTCCTAGATTTTCTGTTGCTACTCACTCTTATCATGTTTCCTGGTGGACCACAGGAGGAAGTGTTCAAAGAAGAGGTCAGGAAAGAGAAACAAGTCAGAAAATGGAACATCTGCCTGAGGTGCTGATTCAGACATTCAAAAGACCTCATGCACAACCTATGTTCTAACAGGCCAGCTAAGAATGTAGAGCCAGCACTGATTTGAGTACCTGTTTTCAGCTTCTCTTGTTGGTTTTACATCACAGTTACAAAAGTTGTGATGTGTAGGAGAAAAAAAAAAAGAGCAAGAAAGGAAGAACTGAATAGAAAGAAAGAATAGAAAAAGGAAGAAAGCACCCTGCCCCTTCTCCTCCCCGTGCTCTCATGTTCCTTCCAAATCTCAAATGGTTGAGACCACTGGCTTTCTGATGAAGGTAGAGTTCACATGATCAGACTGACCTCTTCAGCCCCACTGCAGCTGGGGCATTCCCAGCAAGCCACTCATCCCACAGGATTTGGGAGAACACACTTCATTGATTTCAGCTGTAAGGATTTCCTGTATGTCTGGAGGGTTTCGGCTTCAGTGGTAACCTGTGCCTTCATGGAAAACCTTGACATTCTGTTGTTGGAATTAAGAGACAACTCAGCTCTGCTTTCTGTTCTGTTTGGTTTTATTTTTTTTTAATTTTAGTAACTTTTCTTGAGTTTGTCGGTTTGTAGTGAAAATTATATAGGTACCACAGAGGGCAGACATGCAAAAGTTAAAGGAGGAATAGGACATATTGAATAATCCATTGTTTATCTTAGTCTTACGCAGCAGCCAACAGATGAAATACAACCATTCTTCACTCAAGACTCTGACTTGTTCATGAAATTCTTAGTAAGGTTAGGGAACAGAGTGTAAACTTGACACAATAAAAGGATGGCAAATGTTAATGGCAATTCCATTCCCAGTACTTGCGAATTTATTGTTCTTTTTCTCACTGTTATACTACCAGTTATCTTACAAGTTTTATTCCTTAGGGAGTTGTGATTAAAAGATTTGCAGCTCTGAGCAACTCTGTATGGGAACATATCCAGACTTTCTGGCATTACTCAGAAAAGTCTCCACATCCATGGCAGCCTTTTAATCATTGTCAGTGTAATTTCCAACCCTTTTTTTTGTTCTATCTACCCTGTCCTTGCAACTACCTTTCCTTAACATGGTAATTTTGTGCTGTCAGAGGTCCTTCAGGTAGATTTTTGTTCCATATACTTAAGTGTTTATAAAATAATACAACACTGAGGTATATGGGCTCCTTTTCTCTTGGCATAGACTGCACGTGTAGGCAGAGTTGAACCTCCATGGTGGGGCTGGTGGGTGCAGCACCCCAGGTTTCTCTCATCTTGGATAGTTTTTCTACATCTAGTCTGATTAAAGGATATTGTGGCTCCAGTGCACCAAGCAAGGTTTTGTAGCTGACTGGGAGGCAAACTTTGATGTGCCTTCTTACAACCCAAGCTGATAAGGTGGGACAAAAGGATATTTAGTCCAGTCAAAGTATGTTACCAAGGGTATTCAATTGCTATATATGTCTTTATGCATTCATCTTCTTTCTTTCCTTTTATTTTGGGTAGGAAAGCTGTGATATAATATTACATAGCGTCACTGTTTCTGCAGCCTATGGAGTTTTTTGGCTTGGTTTCTGCTGTGTGAAAAGACTGGGGTTTGGTGATTCTTGCTTCTGCTTTAAAAAAACCCCAAACCTCTTCCTTTTAGTGAAGGGCTCATTGACTACAAGATTTGCACGTTAAAGGTTTCGGTGTAGGAGGGGGTCTAATGTGACAAGCCAACAGAACCCTTAACTTGGAAAAGACAGAATGAAAGCCTGCATTTGTCTTCTGTTTTTTTCTTCATTTGTCTTCTGAGGCCACGTTTTGAGAAATTTGGGTCGGTGGTCTCTGCATCACACTTTCTCCATTTGCACATGCTGTTTACTATGTTTTCATCTGGAAACTGGGGATTTGTTTGTATAGTGATGTAGTTAGACTGCCATGGTTGTTCATGCACATCAAAATCTAGTTGTTTAAACACAGTTATAGCTTCCTTTGTTATACTTCTTGAGGGATAAACTTTAATTTTAAATTAATATGAGTATTAATGTTAGAAGAGCCTGAACAGTCATAATTCAGCAGCAGGAACCAAATTTCCGGTTGTTCTAAATATCAAACTGTGACAAAATAAAACCCAAATGTTCTTTTATCCAGATGTTTTGTGGCATCCCAGAACACTACCTTTCCTTCAGGCCCTGTGTTAAATGGGATTACAAATAGAATTTGTCCCTTCAGGACTTACATTTCCCTGTATAACACTGAGTGCAATACTAGTGTTATGATGTTAGTATTAGTAGTTAGTAGCAGACAGGAGCAATTCTCAGAAAACACCTTTTACATGACACTGCCATGTTTTAATTTGATTAATAGAAGTCTGCATGTTTTTGAAGTATTTAAAAAGAGACAGAAGAATGATGCCTTTGAACTGGATGCTGAGAGCAAAACTAAGATTTTCTATGCCAGCTTTGAGTCTAATACCAAGACACATCAGAGTCTCAGTTCAGCAGGGCTCAGGAAGCTTCAACAAGAGTCTGTCTCTGTTCTTAGTAGCTCAGTGTGACTTCAATCACTTAACTGGAATCAGCTTTAATTTAACTTCTCAGACAAAATAGAATTTAAATATGTCTTCAATTTTAAGCCTATGAGTAGTGGGACTAGTGATATACCTCAAAGAAAGTACATGCTTATGGAATTTGCTGAATTAGAGGCTTATGATGTCAGAAATAAGAAAAAACCCCACATTTCTATTCAAGTCACATTCTAATCACACAAGTTTAAAATTTGACAAGCCAAAATAATAATTCCTTTCTTTCACTTTAGATAGTGCCTAGTGGTAATTGTGGTGAAAACTTAAAATTCCCAAGAAACCTTGGAAAATATCACCTTCTCTGTATTTTGTTAGATTAAATAAAACATATGCATGTTTACTAGTGGATATCCCATTTCTTTCTTCTGGGCCAAGAACACTGTTGGAGGCGTATATTTTGGAAGCAATGCATATTTTTAAAGATCTCACTTTCACTGTAAAAGCCTTGCCATACAATTAGGGAGATTTCAGAAGAATCTGGCTGAATTAAGCCCCAGAAGTTTGGGAGACAGATACTCAAAAATGAATGGCATAGCCTGTTCACTACCAGTGCATTCAAGAAAAATACATGCCTTTGAAAAGGGTGTCAAATCTTTGAAAAGATCTCATATGAAACATGGTTACTCTTACACACTGCCTTTATTAACTAATTTTGGCCATCTATTCCCTGCCCACCATTCTAAAACTTTGTATGCTTTTGTTTCCTGGCTTTCCAGGGAGGCTTAGTACTTACCAAGGCTGCTTTACAGTGTGTCAGTTTTGTTTTGTGGCAGGCTTTCTTTTCTAGAGGAGCTTCCATGATTCTGATGGTACTTGGAGTTGTGAGCAGCTGCAGCCTGGACTGGGGTTATCTGCCCTATTTTGTGTTGGAATGTGCTCATTCTGCAACCCCTCCTTGTGCATGGCAGCCCCATGACAACTCTTATTGAGCACTGCACACCAGAGATGCAATTATTTAGCCTGACAGTCAAATGCCTTTTCATCCTTTTAGCAGAGATGCTCCTTAATAAATTTATGTCATAACATCAAAATATAGTAAATGAGATTTCATGTAGCTGGAATCTTTGTCCAAGAAAGTGGTCTCTAAAATCTGAAATGGTCTTAAATAATTATTACACATTAATATATTTAACAAAATAGGTTACATTACCTGCAATAGAGTAAACAGAATTATAATTAATTTTAGTGTGGAGTTATATCTGAGAAAATGTGTTTCCAGTCAGCTAGTTGTATTCAGCACTCTCCCTTGCAGGCTTCTGATCAGTGGGTACTAGAATCACCCAATATTTACTATTTTAAAATACATAGATTTCATTATTGACCTCAGGGAGGTGGTGATTAATCCTTTTTAACCATCAGAAGAGAAGACCTGAACAAATACATCAATTTTATGTGGCTGGCAGGCCAACCACATCTCTTTTTGTATACTGATACTTTTTAAATCCCATTGGTTGTCACAGTTGGTACTTCTTTTGATTGCAAGAGGTAAAAGATCTCAGGAAGATTTATCAACAAAGTTTCTTAAAGTTTCTTTCTGGATAAATAATAAAAATACTAGATACTTACAGTAAAAATGTAATATATAATTTATATGTAATATATAATTTATATTATTTATTATGTAATAATAATGACACAATTTAATGGAATCTTTGCACGTAAAGGAGCACAGAAAAATCAAATCCCAGTTTCAACTGGGAAAACAGAAAAAGTACAGTATAGGTCAAAGCATAGTCATATGACCATATTTGATCCTAATTTTCTGCACAAATCCCTTTGTGAAAATTACTAGAAGCAGATTATACATAGTATTTCATCCAAAATTCCCATTCACTGTCTTTCAATAGTTACACAAGTCATGAGTAACTGTGTTACTCTTTGACTGCCTGATATATGAAACTTACTTTAAAATTAAGCTTTCCAATTATAAATAGGATAGAATTTTCAGTTTTGGTAAACACACATGAAATGTGAGGTTGTAATTGAGGTAAAAGCATTAGCACTAATATAATTGCAGTATGAATTACAGACCATTTGATAATAGAGATTAACAGTTAGTTAGAATTAATTAAAGGAAAAATTCTATCATGTGTTTGAACTCTAGAAACAATACTGCAGGTTGGCCATTTAATTCCAGAGAAAAAGGATTTTAAAAATACACAGAAGCCTTTTATATTCACAGAAGCCTTTCTGACTTGAAAAATTTTCAGGTTTGTTGGAGCAGGGTTTTTTGCATTAAGCTAGGGAATATATGGTACAGTGTTTACAAGAAGAAAGTATGGGATTTTGTTTTAACCAAATGCTTATCAAAGGGGGGAAAAGAATAAACGTGAACTACTTTATCTTTCTCATTAGAGCCTGTCCCAAGCTGTCCAAACCTTTATGATGATTGACTCTAGGAAGAATGGTGAATTCTCTTTTTTGTAGCTATAAGCTTCTTCTAGTTATATGTTTATTCTAACATTAGAAAGTTTTACCACATTTCAAAAGGTGAAACTACTAAAGCAAATCAAGATACAGTGTTCTTAAACAATTCAGCACTTCATAATCTTCTTGGCAAGGACATCAGTCAAAGATATCAGCGTCTGAAAAGCATTAGGCCAATTTAAACAAAGCAATATTTTGGCAGATTTTCTAACTGGAATTATGCCAGGTCTTTTTCCCATGCAAAGTCATTTGGTGTCATTTTGCTTTTCCACCTCCAATGTGCAATAAATGCATAAAAGTGATAGGACTTTCAGTATTTGCTAGTCAAAACACTTCAGGTCTTGCTTGGATGTCATGAGTCAGGCAGATAAATTAATTTCCAGTAAATGGCTGAATCTGAAAAGTATGTGGCTTGCAATCATTAATTTGCTTTTTGGGGCTATTAGCAATCACTAGCAATCCTGACATTTACATTTGCTGAAAACCAGGCAGAATCATTCATAGTGATAATTATGTTCAGACTAGTAATGAGATGGGTTAAGAAGAAATGTAGAGAGATCTTTGAATGACCAGTGTGTGAGGGAAGTGTGAACAATGACTTTGAAATTTATCAGACACCAGGTAAACTTGTTAATAAAAATTGCTCTTTACTAGACAGCCTTGTTATGGCTCAATAAAACATTCAGCCATCCTCAAGACACAAAGCCACTGGAAATCAAACATTAATTCCTATGGTCATGGAACAGCTTTAATTTTGTGTAATTAACCTCAAATGGGAAACATATGCACTTTCTTCCTGTGAGCTTAAGCAGCATGATCTGCTATTTAAGGAGCAATAGCTTTGAAAATAGGTAGGTAATTCTGGAGGTGCCAAGTTGCTTTCTAAGGCCTGTTTAATTTTTTTTCCTATTTTTTGGTTATTTAGAATATGTATGAAAACTGACCTACAGAAACATACTAAGCAAACACAGCTTCTTGCCCTAAGTTCCTCCTAAGAGTTTCCCCTGTGAACCTGCTTTTGCTGTATCTTCTTTTTGCTGCCTGCCTCATTTTTCTGCTAGAGAGGACAGGAAATTGAAGTTCTGCTGGGTGTAACTGTAAACCCAGTATTTTTGTAAGTATAAGCTGCTTATTATCCTCCTTCTTTCTACCTCTTCAGGAGTAGTAAGGGTTTTCTGTGTGAGCACAGGGGAAAAGGTGTACTACAAAGCCACCTTCCTAGTGTGGTTTTCATTTGAATTTGTTCCCTCTGCCAATTTGCTCTCTTCATGCCAAGGAGAATACCTGATCCCTCCCTTCATGTTACCTTAAAATTGAATTCTGAATGCCCAGATTTGTTGCTGGTAATACAGGAGCCACAGTGATCTTACCTAAGGCATATACAGGGGAAGGTACACTGTAGTTTAAATCATTTATGACAACTGTGGCAATCACTGCCCTCCTCAGCTACACAGTGTGACTTGGCAGGACTCTGCTCAGGGCACAGTTCAGGTCTTTTGTTTTGCAAATATTTTTATATATAAACACAAAGTAGTATTTTATTCTGGGTGAAAAGGCTTTCTGCTGGAAATCTTCTTCCAGTATTTTACATTCATTTATTTATCCATTTAATTAACAAAGAACATTTTACTTAGTGGTATGGTAATATGCCCTGTTGCTGGTTCCCTGACAACTCTGGTTCTTATCTTAACTACAGAAGCTTCTTTCAGAAGCTTGGTTTATAAGCTAAGTAGGAAAAGCACAGTCGTCTCCAAAAAGAAGTACAATCTCTTTGAGATTTAAGGAATTTTCAATTATTTTTTAAACTATGAGTAAAAGTGAAGTTGAAGACTGAGACAGGCGAGCTTTCAGGAGGGTAAGGTACTCCAGATAAATACTTGATCAAAAAGATTCATGTATTGCAAGTTCAGATTTAAACTTCATTTGCCTATTTTTAATATAACTTTTTTCCAAGATGCAGTGTCTGTCAGAATGACCTACCAGACCAAACCAAAGAACTGACTGGCCCCTTGTCTGACATCTGACTGTTACTTAAGAAAACACACTCACTTGGTATGAATTCCCAGCTTCTGAAAACCTTGGTCATAGGGACGGGTTGAGATCGATATGGTGTCATTATTTTAACCACTGTTGTGGGTGTTTTCTTCATAACTTTGTATAATCACTTTCTGGATCCTGGAAAACATTCAGCATCCACAAAGTCTGTGTCAAACCAAAAGTCTGTTGGAAGGACTGCTCCTTTCCCACCTCATATAACACTTGGGCAAAAACAGAGCAAAATCTGTTTGTCGATGTAGTGGACTCCTCAGGACAGGATCAAAATAGTTTGAAAAATTTATTTTAAAACTGATACTAGAGTAATTTTTATAATTATCATGTAACTTTTGCTGACAACAAGCTACCTTTTCATAAACCATAATATGAATGGTTGCAATTATTCATTTTCTTTTTCATTTAATACAGACTCATTTTATACACTATGCAAGAAATCATGAATTCTGTTTCCCATCTTTTTTGAGTATTTGCCTCTTGGCAGGAGTCTTGTGTGACAGGCACTTTCCACTTCAGAGCATTTATTTTTGGATCTGAATAGCTAGTACTATTATTTAGACAGAAATAATATCTTTCCAGTTACTGTAGAGGTATAGAGTCAAGGTTTCTGCACTAAGGAGGTCAAAAGGTGTGTTCTGAAGTTTTAAAATATTTTTAGTGGGCTACACATTTGTCTGCCTGGTGCATATTCTGAGAACCTGCCACTCTCTCCTGTGAAGAGAATGGCATGGATGGCACTGGTCCAACACCTGACCTGGGAACTCAATATTTAGGGTTCTTACTTAGGGGATAAAAGATTTTAAAGAGCTGCTTTTAAAACAATTTAAATTGAAACAGAAACTGCAGAATAAGCAAAAGAATAGAATGTTAATACAGATACTGTGTGAAAGAAGTGATCAACTGCTGAAGATTTAACTTGCAAAGAATTTTACAAAATGGCCCCCAGTAAGGACTTTAGGTTACCTCAGCCTCTCTGGAATTCTCTGTATATCTTTGGTACCTGTTCTTTAGATTTGGAGCAGCCTTTTTCCTGTCTTGGTAGAGTATATAGAGTTTGGGTGCCTGATGTAGGAATTTGAGTATTGCTAAATACTATAGTGGAAAGCATTAACAGGAGGATGTTGGTGCAGAGGTAGAATGGAATATTGAGAGGAGATAATTATTTTAATAAAATGAAATTTAGTAGCCTCTCTACAAATTAAAGAGCCATCTTACATAACAAATGGTAAAGATGTGAGATAAACAAAAAAAAAAAAAAAATTACTAAAAAAGAGACAGGGACAGTTCCTGCTTTCCTTTTTCTGAGGCAATCACACTGAAGACAGCAGGATTTCCCTAGTCTAATTGTGAGAGAATTTGGCCCTCAAATGAAACAAACATCTGGAATAATACTAAGTTTATTTACACAGCCACCAACTTCCAACCCCTCCAAGGCGCTCAAGGCAATGCTCGAGAAAGCAAATTGCAATAATAAATAAAATAGATAAAAAATAAATTAAAGCATCATAGAACACAGAAAATATCATGGAAGAAAATTATTTTTTCCAAGAACAGCTTCAATTGAGCTGAACCAGACAATGAAGAGCAAGCTTTTTAGTATACAGCTGTATTTAAAGGCCTGCAATAAGTATGTAGAGAAAAAAATAAAAATGCCAAGCAGGACACTGAAGTGTGAACAACAAGAAAAGTTTCTATGGGTATGTCAGTGATGAAAGGAAGACAAGAGAAATGTGAGCTCTCTTCAAGAAAAAAATGGGAGACTTGGTTACCCAGGACCTGGAGAAGGCTAAGGTACTCAGCTATTTTTCCTTAGTCTCCACTATCAACTACTCCATCCACAACAGTCACACAAGAGAAAGGTAGGGACTGGGAGAATGCACAGCTCATTCTAAGAGAGATTAGGTTCAAGACCATAAAAGGATCCTGAGGGTGCACAAGTCCGTGGGACCCACAGGTCTCAGAGGAGCTGGTGGCTGAAGTGGCTCAGCTGCTGTCCATCATATTTAAGAAGTTGCCTTGTTCAGCCTGGAGAAGAGAAGGCTCTGGGGAGAGCTTGCAGCAGCCTTCCAGTACCTAAAAGGCCAGAGAACCAGAGAGGGACTCTTTGCCAGGGCATGTAGTGACAGGGCAATGCTTTAAACTGAAAGAGGGTAGGTTTCTATTAGATATTCAGAAGAAATTCTTTCTTGTGAGGGTGGTGAGGCAGGAACAGGTTGCCCAGAGAAGCTGTGGATGCCCCATTCCTGAAAATTTCTAAGATTAGGTGGGATGGGGCTTTGCGAAACAGTCCAGTGAAAGGTGCAAGTTCCAGCATGGGGGCTGGAACCAGATGATCTTTAATGTCCTTTCCAACCACAGCCATTCTATGATTCTATGAATTACCTTGGAGATTAGTACATGACAAGAGAGAAAAAAGAAAGTAATTTTGGTGTTATGGACAGGATGTTCTGACTGTCTGAGGGGTTTTACTCTAATGAAGATGTTTAGATAAACATTTGGCAGGGTACTTGCTTTGGAAATCTAGATACAGTACTCAAAATGGAAAAATCTCACAGCCAACAGACATTGAAAAAGTTGTAGGTTTCTTTCTTAAAATAAAAAAAAAAAGAAAGAAAGAAACCAACTAGTTAATTATGAAGATACACGGAGACGTAAAAGATCCCCATCTCTGTGTGCATCTATTAATCTGCCTTTGCAAAAATCAGTATGCCTCTGTGACCTCCAGTATTACTTTATCCTTTATCAGTTTGGGTGACATGTATGTTGAAGCCTTATACTCAGGGATTTTTTTTTTTTTTTTTCTCAGAGGGAAGTCTAAAAAAAGTCTTGACAGTTTGACGTGATAGGGACTAATTGCACTGCAGCTTCTCATAAGTAATGAGTCCAGAGCAGTAAGACTCTCTTATTGCACAACTCCCTCACTAACAAAATCATAGCCATTTATTTTCTTCTACTATCTAGATGAGAATATCCAAGGCCATTTTTTTTTATGATCACATGATATGTAGCCAGATTACAAAGCTACAGTATTTTCTTTTTTTCTTGCTTCAGAATTATAACCTTTCACTTTCCTTTGCCAGTGCATCAGAGAGAAGTGAGTTTGTTTTTAAATGTTTAGGAGGCTGAAGAATCACCATAGCTACAGGCTTCAGCATCCCATGATGAGTTCACACACAGTGTTTGATCTGGGCTCTGGTAAGTCACAGAAATCAGATATTAAAATTAGCATATTTTTATTCAAATAAAAATATACTTTTTAAAATATTCATGTGCCTAAGGATCAAAGTTACCTTTCCTTCCTTGAAAAGAGCTATAAAAAAAAAATACAAAAATTGGAGTATTTATAAAAACAAACAAAAAAACCCCACCCCAAACTTTAACTGTCTAAACAATTTCTAAAGTATGTGATGGAAACAAAACCCACATACTTTAGCATTGCCTGGCTTAGGTTCTGTATTGGCATGCTGTTTGAAAAGCAGTTGTGGCTTTGCCACATGTAGGTAATGCAGTCATACCATACACTTGCCAATAAAAGTTTTCCTAGCACTACAGACCATCATGTATTCACTTCAGATCTGTGCAGGAAGGGTAAATCCTTCCATCAACAGGAATGTCTTCAAGGGTTACCTATATCAGCATATATGCACACAGCTATGTATTAATAGCCCAGCTGATAACACTGCCTGTTATTAAGGTTGTCTGACACATTCTCATAAAGAGCTGCAGGCTGTTTTATAGTGACTTTGCAAAGTTTCACCATTTGAGTGGCAGTTTTCCAAGCTGGAATAATTTTTTTAAACTCTCTGCCAAAAATTGCCATCAATTTCCAAGAATTATGTTTAAAAATGTTTTCAGCCTTTAAAATTATTTTAATCATCTTCTCTTTGAGAAATTCTAGTGTTGTTTGCTCAAGAGAAGTGATTTGAGATCTGGAGGAATGGTGGCTCTTGCATCAAGTATGTGTTTTTACCTATGAAAGTCCAGCCATTATTGACATATTTATGGGCCTTTGCAGAGGCACAATTTATAAAATCTCAGCAAATACCTGTTGTAGTTTGGAAGCTGAAATTCCTAAGCCAGTTTTCACTCAATAGGCAGTTCTGCTCCCTTCATATCTGCTGACTGGGCTATGAGTAATCAATCTTGCAGGGAAGCACGGGGCTGCATATTTGTGACACACTGGGGTTCTGAGGTCTGTTCCAGTTTCAGCTTCAGAACAGTCTGAAATTGTCCTGGTATTTTTCACCATTTAAACCTGCTGCATCACCCTCAAGATTCCAACTCAGCCATAGATTTTTGTCTTGCTGCAGTCACTTTGTCTGGCAAGTGTCAGTTCTACCCCCAGTCTGGGCCACCTGCTGCAACATTTGGCTGTGTCTCTTTCTCTTGTACAGACCCTTCTTTCATTCCTCTTCATGCTTTTGCCTTAGCTTAAAACCCATTGTAGTTTAGCCTCTACAAATTCAATTTGAATTGAGCAGATATATCCTGTGCTGAAATACTTCATGAACCTGTTACAAACTTTGGACTACCTAAGCGGCTTCTCATGTTACTGCTGAGCTTGATGGCACTGGTTGAGATAGTTTCTGGAAGGAATGAGGGATGAATAGCTAGCAATCACTGACACAATTTTCAAATACCCAGATGTTTTGCCCATCATATATGCCCAGAAGAAGGAAGGAATTATCTTTAAAGAAGGATTCATTCCACATTAGTTTGAGTGAATCTTAGATCACTCAACAAGTTAGTAGATAAAGGAGTTGTTGTATGCATTATTCAATGAGTTGAGCAGTGAAGGAGGGTACAATGGTGTGAAGAGGAGCAGTGGATGAATACTGCTGTCTGAGATGAATTGCCAGTGCCTTACAGATCCCATGACCCTGTGTAACTGGGTACAGAATGCTGTCAGTGTCAGCTGGTTGTGAGTGGAGACAATGAGGAAGGCACTGCCTTTGCCTAGGAAAGGCTCTGACTGTTGCAAATGCCGTAAGGAAAGGGAGATTTCATGTCTCAGATTTTGCTCATGATAATGTTTTATTAACCCTGTCCCAAGGTGGCTGTTGTGGATTTCCCAAGCATTGTGGGCATGGCAAAGTAGATCAGGTCCTTGGAGAGGTAGACAACACTTTAGACAGGTCATTACTAAGCTGTAAAAAATTATGTAGCTGAAATATAGCCCAATTACCTGATTTTTCATCTGAGTAAAAATATTGGTCTGATCTTACTATTTACTGACCTTTGAATGGGTAAAGCACTTAACATGTAGCCATGATCATAGTTGGTTGTACTAAATGAGGTTGGCAGGGACTCATTTATCCATCCAGAGAGAGTGTTGATGATAGAACTTCCAATTTTTTCAGGGTGTTTTTGGAAGCTGGTTGTGCCATGAGCATCCACAGTTAAGTCTGCTAAAACTGCAGTGAATTTTTCAAGTAGAACATTTTTTACATGCCAGAATTAATTGCTGATGTCCCTGTGCCATTAGGATTAGGTCAGGAAGCTGTTAAGCACTTGATCTGTGGGTAACTTATTTGCTAGATCTCCAGAGGGACATAAAAAGAGATAGATGGGCTCTGAGAAGACCTGCCATCAGTGTATACCAGGACAGACACGAATATTCCAAAGACTGAACTGAATAGACTGCCTTAAAAAAAAAAATACTGAATTAGGGATGACACCTGGGACATCTGTGGTCTTCTACCTGGATGGTGTCAATGTCTGATAAAGCTGACTCTGCTGGTTTGAGTTCCACTGTATCTTTTATCATAAGTTTGAATCTTGTAATAATACACACGGAAACTGACTCAGCAGCACAGTCACATGTAACACTGGCCTCCTTCATTTTTCAGAACTCTAATTTTTTTTCTGAAATTTGAACACCAGATTAAGTGAGAAAGAGAAGCAGGAAGCTAGACTGTCAGGACTGGGATAAAGAAAAGAAAAAGAAAAAGATAAATAGCAGCTTCCCTGGCACATAAGAGAACCCCATCTGATAAATGAGTGGGAAAGTCCTCCTACCCTTCCTCTGATATTTTTTCTCCACTTCTCTGAAGTAATGACAAGAAATTTAAGGCCAGCTGTTCCCCAAAGGCTGGCATCAAGGAGAGAGTAGGGATATGATTTAGTATATGGACTCTCTTGAACTTTAAACCATTCATCTTGGAAAGGGGACAGAGTTCAAAGAGTTCAGAGTTTTTCAAATGGTGTTAGGCAGTACTGTTTCTGTTTTCTCTTTTCTTACCAACCACAATCCTCAGTTCTTTGTCTTTCAGAGCTGTGTGGGAAACAGGAAGGTGTCAAATGATCTCATTGCTGGGCAGAGCTCATCAATCTGTTACTGATCCTTCCCCTTCCTGAGATATTTCCCATGACTGCCACAGGAGGAAGCTTTCTTTTGACAAACTTTGAGCAACTCAGTGGTTCAGAAATGCCACCAACCAACTTCTGGGTTTAACAGGGACATTTCTTAGTTTACATGTGGGAGTAAGATTCAGCACTAAAGGTCAAGAAGTTGAAACTGAGCTGCTTGTGCTTTGTTAAAAAGTAGGCACGGTATCAATATAGGAGATATTATCAATATAGGAGATATTATGCGTGTATCAATGTGAGTTAGTGAGCCACTGAATGGAATATACCTTCTACTTTTCTGCCTGACACAACTTCTACATTATCCAAACTAGAAGAGGTAAACCAGGGCCTCCACCAGGGTGCAAATATTCAGGCAGCATTTTGCCAATATCCTTTTGACACATAAAGGATATCAGATATGCCAAGCGCTGGTTGAAAGTGAAAGAAATACTAAAGCTTAAGAATTTGAAACAGATTTCAGTCTTAAATTTGGGACTGAATGCCTTTTGAAAGCCTAAGTTAGAATTGAACCAGAAATGGACTTTATACTTACATTGCTGGCTCGATTTCTTCAGTTTTATCCTTCTTGTCTTGGATGAATAAGACAAAAATCATATCAGACAGTGGGAGGATGAGACAAATTTATGAGGTTCTAGTTGGTACCTGGGAAGGCCATTTTCTGCTGCAGGCATAGGTAACAGGCACAAGACATGACCTGTCACTCTTAGAGATCCCATCTGAAGCTTCTAACAATAAATAAATGCAAATTTTATGGGGAAAGATTTCAGGAAGTATGTTCTGTAAGACAGAACATATCTAGAGTCACATATTTGGAAGAGATCAGCTTGCACTCTGTGGCCAAGAGGGAGTAGTAAAAGACTCATGAACACAAAACTGTTGCAATTAAAAACTTAGCAAATGAAAGTTTTGGAATTAAAACTACATTTGAATAAGGTCTGTAAAGTATTGAAGGCAAGAAAACATTTCAATAGAATTCTTAACCCTTTTTTCTTTTGTGACCCATCTCTAGGAAAAGTACCCTGGGAAAAGTAATCTTTTGGGTGAGATTTTCAGTGAAGGCGAATTGAGGTAAATATATGTTGGGAGAAACTTATGGAAAAAGACCCTTCCCCCTCTCAGGCATGAAGGATGAAGCATCCCATGTACTCAGCAGGACTTTCCATGAGCATGTATTCCAGACCAGGTTGAGACTTGGTGCAGTGGTATTAACCAGCCCAGGCTGTGGGACACCTATGTTGCCATGAGAATAACACACTGTTTGACATATTTTACAAATACATTCTGTTCCTCTCTGATAAAGTATTCCAACAAAATGGATAAGACCTTGTGAAAAGGAGAAAAAAAAATGGTGCCCACAGTAACTATATAACTCATATCTCTATACCCTAAATTCACTCTCTAAGGGGAGATATTTCTTCCTGTGCAAACACATAACACTGCTCTGATAACACCTCTGAAATGGCTAAACACTGCCTGAGCTGAGGTGTTTTGCAGAGCTAGTGTAATTTTCGGCCAAGGGCAGAGAGGTGAGTGGCTTGGGCAGTATTCATATCCAATCCCTTTTGATGCACCAGCCTAGATGATTACTTAACCACTAGCATTTAATCTCGTGCACTAAGAGCCAGAACAAGAAGCCTTACCTGCTTTATTGTCTCACACCTTTGAAATAATTGAAACAGTCCAAGTTTTAGTTTGTGTTACACAACCTTGAACTTGCTTTGATCAGGGACTGTGTCTGTTAGGAAAATTTTTGGTCATACTGCTGGCACTCCGGCACAAGAAGACTGAATTAGTTTTCCTGTTGCTAAGCCTTTTTTTTTTTTTTTTTTTAAATTTACAGCTCCTATCAAAAAAGAAGAATCTGAAATCTCATTGTCCATAACATACAAAACTAGAAATCTGAAGTCTAAACCAGTGACTCTGTTGGTGACATTTGAAACATTTTCTTCATTAGTTTTGGCTCGTTATAGCTCCCACATAGCTTAATCTACAGGCTCAAGATGCGTTGTTGGACATGTACTATCACTTGTTGAAAGGGAGTTAGGGCAGTTAAGAGGAGAAATGTGCAACAGTAGATTATTGTGAGACATTTTTGTAAGCATGGAAGATGTTATCATGCATCATTAGAGCAAAGATGTAGGATGTTAAACTCTCAAAAGCAATAAAGAAGGGAGATACACAAATGTATGAGTGTTACACACACACAAATACACAAACACTTACACACACACATACAGAAACACATGCACTCGTCTGGAAAGAGGACAAGCTGGGGAATTGGCCTGCAGTAATCAGAGGGACAGCTAGATTGATTCAAATTGAGGGTCACAGACAGAAAAGAATTTGAGGTGGGTTGACCCTGTCTGGCTGCTGGGTGCTCACCAAAGCTGCTCTGTTGCTTCTCTCCTCATATGGGCAGAGCAGAGAAAAAAAAAGAAAAATGAATAGGTTGAGATAACAGCAAAAGATCATTCAGGAATTACACTCATGGACAAAACAGACTCCACTTGGGGGAAGTAATTGAATTTATTACCTTTCAAATCAGAATAGGTTAAATATATAGTTCTTCTCCCAAGAGCAATAGAGAGGTAGAGAGGGAATGAAGAGGAGAAGGAATTTAAAGCTAAAATACCTGATGTAACATGGGCTATAGAGTGAAAATTGGGCAGCCTTTCAGCATGTTTCTCTCAGTACTTTATGCAGAAAGAAGCTGTACTGAGGAATAGTGAATAAAACACCTGGGTAGGCAACAGGACCAGAGCAAACTCAACAAAATCAAGGAAATCAATGAAAAGGGAATGAGAAGGTAGAAGGGGAGACATGAGAAAGGAATAGTGTCACCAGCAAATTCAACATTCTTATTAAACAAGAATTGCGACTGAATTAAAAGAATTCTGTGACTGAATTCAAGCAGCAGTTACAACTTCCTCCAATATTTTGTGCAGCTGAAAGTATTTCAGAACAATTTTTAACTACAGGGTTTACCAAAAAACCTATTGTAAAAAAAATTTAAAAAGAGAGAGAAGGAAAAAACCAGTTCTAATAACCCCCTTCTTGTATAGGCTAGCCTGATTCCACAGAAATGCACAGCATTCTCCAGGGGTTGAACTGCTTTGGACTTTGGCTTTTAGCAAAACCTTTTTTGATATTTGTGGATTATTACATAAAATTTCCATGTATTATAGATATTCAAAGAAAAGGCCACAACATAGTCTAGCAATTGCTTACATGGAAATATGCATATTGCTATATATATATATTTATACAAACACTCCACACACATGAAAGCAAAACCTCCAGTTCCCTATGAAACTAATTGTTCAAAGGATCAAAGACTGAAATTAAGGGATAGTGCCAAGTCATGTCATTTCAAGGCTGCAACCTTCTGGAAATATGGAAAAATACTTTTTTTCTAAAAATACAAAATTTTAGACATCATAACATTGTCTACAAGATTGTATTTAAAGAAGAGAATAAAGTTGATCAAGTGTTTTAGAAGAAAATTAATATATTTTGGAATGTTTATACACTCTTGTATCTAAATACTGTTGTGGTAGGTTACACAGAAACACCTAAATGCTTACAGTCTTTCTAATATATAACACTGTTGTAATTTCCTGTACAGGAAAATGTTTACTTATCCAAAAGTAAATATGATGGTTGTAGAATTCATTCATGGTTTATTGTTCACCTGCCTAGAGCAGTACGATCCATGCATCCTTTTATTCAAGAAAAAAGTAGGTAATTTCACCCCATGAAGAAAATAAAAGGAAATAAAATATGTTTTTTAAATAGCACCTTTTCAGCTTAAAAGGTCTCTCTAGTGCTGCAGTGTCAAATTTCCCACCTCTGAGCTGTGGTTGTATGACTGCTTAATGTCTTGATGATAGGGGCTTGTCCTCCAGATAGTTGACTGCTCAGACCAGTAGTAGCTGTTTAGCCAAGAACAAATACTTCCTTTCCAAATTAATAAGTCAATCCTCTTATTTTCCCTTAACATGCCTGCCTAGAAACCCACACAGTAAATAGGAAATTCTACCCTTTAGGAACATGTTCCAATCTTTGTCAAAATAAGATTGACTGTAAAGACAAAACCTGAAAAGTCCTTCTAAAACCGAAACTGTTATGAATTAATTATACAATTTGCAAGGGAAGAAAAAAAGACTACCGTAAAATGGAAAAAAAAAATTCAGTGAAAAACCAACATGCAAACAGACAGGCATTTGACACTTATGTCAGTATCAGCTGTCAGCATTTACTAGTCAGAGGAAGAAATGTTATCATTGGTACAAGACTCATAAACTACCAAGATACACACAGATTTTTTTGGTCACAGTAAACTGCCAAGCTACTTACTGGCAGGTCAGTTCAGGAGAAGGAAAATAATATGCTTGCAGGCTGCATTTTTGAATCCAAAACAAACAAAACAAAAGAAGCAAACAAACAAAATTACAGTTGAACAATACATTTTGGTAGCTGTTGGAATCTTACTGCAAGGTGACTATGAGGATTTGTCGAAACATGATTGTCACATGTATTATTTAAGGTACTGTCCAGTAGCATGTTGCACTCCAGCAGCAGATTGACCTACTAGAAAATAAACACTGGTCTAGGCAATCACCAGCAGCTCATCTAAACCCCAAACATATTTGAAACATAGTAATACAGCCACCAAAACCACAATGAACAGAACTGGCTATGGATTATTGAGGGTTTTTCTAAATCTAGTGGTTTATTACTACGGAAAAAAATGGAAGTAGTTTTATTTGATCAAGTTGATTTTCAGATCAGGACAGCTGCAACGTCTGGCAATCTGATGTTGACCTGGTGACATCAACAATTGCTGCCTTATAGCCAAAATGTTGTAATTACAACCTGGCTGCTCAGTAGTCAAGTTGAATGACCTGGACAGGTTTGTTCCTGTCTGCATTCCCAAATTGCATAATACATTATGCTTGCACATATTTTTGTAACAAGGTACAAACACAATGGGAATCTGGAGCATGCTTTTATTTGCTGTTAAGGGTTGAGACATAAAGAAAGGCTGAAGCATGGGGAAGCCAAACAGCTGTGCCTTTTCAGTGGTAGAGGAATTTGTGTACATTCAAGTAACTTGTATTCAGAGTGAGTAGTTGTTTTTTTTCATGAAATAAAATACTGAAAAATGAAATGCTACTGTGCATCATCATGTTTGTGCTGGACTCCTGTAAATCCAACACTGTTGTAATATGCTATACAAAGTATTTTTCATTACTGAATATAATCTGTAAGTTCAGAGGTCATCACTTGCAATCCCAGCTTTCTAACCAACATTAACATAACCTGGAATTATGTTTACAGTAAATTAGAAAAATTCATTGTAAGCACAGACATAGGAACAAGGGAAAAGATTTCAACTGAAACCATGTGGCAAACATTCTAGGTTTTACTAAAGCAGAAACCAGTTATTTTCAGCTGTAAATCTCCTCTGCAAGTGAGGTGAAAGAAAATATACATTTCATAGAATACCAAGTGTAGTAGATCAGTGGAAAATAACTCAGAACTGTGTTCAGTCTTCAAACAGCACTCCAAAGGAGCACTTGGTGGCCAGCCAAAGGATCTAGCTTTCAGTTTGTCATATTTCTCACTGATTTTCAGCCAGTCTTGCAGCCTGCCCCATCACATTTCTTTTACTTTTGTCTAATACTTGATGTACTTTCCAGAAATAGATGTAGTCTAGTCAGGGCATCAACCCACTTAATGAAAAGAAGAATTGAAGTAAGATTGTGCTTTATAGAACACCCTTTTATAGATTAACTAGGAACAGAATTCTTGTAGCTTTTTTGTGGGGGATATGTGACAGCATTCTTCCATTTTTCAAGTGCTTGCGCTTCTTTCTCACAGGTAAAATCAATACATTTTCAGAACCAAACTGTTTGGATGTATTATATTCTAAGCATTGCTAGTTTAAAGAAAGCAGTGAACGTACACTTTATTCAGTCTCCTGTTTTCCTTTAGTTAGCAGCTTTAGTAATACTTGTATAGCCTGCTTTTTTTGGTTCTTTTTTTCTGTAACTCTGTCACAGTATCTGTGTCTGACACAACATAGCTGTGTTCACTTCAGTGTTCTGATCTCTCAAAAAGAGATTTCCAACCTCTCTGTAAGCCTTTGATAGTTTTAGACCTGCATTTAATATCTTCACTAAGAAGCATTATGAAAGCACTTGAAGCATCAAATTTAGAGATTCCTACCAGGAAACAATCCACCTTTATTATTTCAAGCAGGGCCCTTTCAGCATTACACTCACATACTAGAGGCCAGTGCCAGGGAAGGAGGAAATGTTATCTTTTTGCTCTAAGATGGATTTGCTTTTGTAATTTTTAAGCTAAACCAGGTGACCTGAAATATTAACCAAACCAAAATTCTGCAGAAGCTCATTATGCTGTTTCCCTGGCCTTCTGCAAATGACTCTGGCATCTAAGAACTGCCAGTGCAGGCTGGAAAAAAGTTTATTGACCCAAGAACAGACAGCACCTCTTTCATAATCTCTGGTCCACTACAAATGTGTCCGTCTAACAGCAGCACTTACAGTGATCATTCACCACTTGTGACCCTTTGTACCCCATAAATTTTGTCTCCACCACAGTTAGCACCTTTGCTTCATAGCAGCCCTGAGAAACAGCATTATTGACTCCAGGTCTTCTGAATTCATGTACTGTTGAGAGGTTAATGGCACATTTGCTTTCTATTGGGGAAATCTGGGTCAAAGTTGTTTGCCAATTCTGCTTCTCCTTTATATTTTTCTGGACATGAAATATTAGCAAAACAACAACAACAAGCTCAAAAAATTGAGATAATATTTGCATTTAATTTACTCAATCACAGCAAAGCAAAAAGATCAGCAACAGGGCTAAAGGTGAAACATTTCATCTTTTGTGTAACACAAAAGTTGGTTTATAGTGACATAGTTGGGCTTTCAGATTTTCTACATGTATTCAAGGCACTATTATTGTTATTACCGAAAATGTCCATGTTCTGTAAGCATCATCTTTTGAAGAACACTCAGAAGAATGTGTACATCAAAACACATTTTAAATGAGGAGAAAGGAAGCTGTAGCTGGTAGTTTCCAACTGAGCAAAAAGAAATCCATTAGCCTGGTTTTGAGGAGTAACCTACCTAACTATTTGGTGACCTAAGAAGAGTTACATCATTCTCCCATTGTTCCTAGGAGAAGAAAACACAAAAACCTTTCAGATATCTCCTCTCTGACACGACTCATTATTATGAAGTTTGGTAGCACTCTGAAGGTGTTGTCAAGGTGTTGATGATAACCTTGGAAGACATTGGAGGCTCTGTTCTAAAATACACATTTTCCAGGTGTACCTCCTTTCACTGAGAGAGCTCAGGTTTAGTACAAAAAAGAAAACACCCAAAAACCCAACAGCCAAAACTTTACCTGGGTAGTAACATCATTCCTGAATATCCTGGTCTTTTCTGGTCCATGACAACAAAACTATTATCCTCAAAACTACAGATTTTCAGAAATGCACAAATTGGCACTCTAAAACACTAATTCTTTGTCATTAACCTAGTAAAACTCTCTGAATCCTTTAGAGGGTGAGATCAATGCATGTGTGTGGCTACTCAGCTGATTCAGCACCTCTCTCAGAAGCAGAAACAAGCACATGCTGTTGTCTTGGTGGAATTATTGGAGGAACGCAGGTGAAAATCATCTCTTCAAACACTAGACATTCCCTAGAGACCTCAGCTGGGTGAAAACGTGCAATGAGTTGGGAGCAACATTTTACCACTGAATTACTGCTTGAAACCACGCTGATGGATTTCTTAGGGAAATCTTTGAAAAGTGTAAGGCTTCTACAGCCAGGCTTAAGGCTAGATTGTAAATATCTCTCAGAGCAATTATTCAAAAGCATCCCATGTCTCATGTATTTCTGAAAACAAAATGAAAAAAATATGGACACCAAGAATAACCTGATTAGACTGAAAGTAAAACTCCACCTGTAAGAATAAAACTTTTTCTATAATGATATATAAACTGATCATGTACCCCTTTCTCACTGATTTTCTAGCAGCATTAACCTTACCTCTGAATTAAATTTTTACCTCTGAAATTATTTAATCTTGTTTTCCTATTGCTCTTTTCAATGTAACATTGGCAAATGTGAAAGGTAAATAAGATCAGCCACACAAACATGATTCTGTGAAGAAACCGTCATGGTAGTAGGCCAGAAAAAGTTCTATTTTTGGAGTTATTTAAAAAAAAGATCCAGTTTATAGAGCTTTGAGAGAATTAGAAATCAAGGTAGAGTTAAACTGAGATTGCACCACACACAAAGGTTTTATTTAACTCTTTATTTTATTCATCTTCGTGTCTAAAATGTAGGATTTTCAGGGTTATTCAATATTTCATACAGTATCATGTACAGAGCAACTTGTGGATATTTTAGTACTGTTTCTGCAGAAAGAGTGGAGTTGTAAAAGGGGTGACAAAGAAAGGTGATGATAAGGATCAGAGCTAAGGTCAAATAGATTAGACTTTCTTTGGGCTGAAGAAAGGAAAACTGAAGAAGTATAAAATATCAATATCTTTAAGTCTTGAATGAAAAGGGGAAAGTGAATTCGTGGTGCTTTGCAGTTTAAGAACCAAAGAATATCCAGTAAAATTACTGTTAATGGCTTTATACAAATTAAGCTATGTATACATATGAAATGTGAATTTTGGAAGAGATTGCTATAGGCCTCAAATATCCATTTTTGAAGGGATTAGGCAAATTCTCAAGGGCTGGACCTGGCAGAGGCTTTTACAACTTCAATCAATGCACAACGTCTCTTCCCTCAGGTAAGTATTTAATTCATTGATTTTTTTGAAACTACATGTCTGTGAGGAGAACAGCCAACCTTTTCACAAGCTATTCTTACTGCCTTTCCTAGCTGTTGAATGGAGATGATGGAGATGAAGCAGTGGTGTGACCCAATGTGGTTGTTTCTGAGCTCATGCTTTTATCTCTGACGTAATTAATTAGTGAAGTCAGCAGTCACATAAAGCACACGTGAAAACACCATCCTGTGACACTGGGTGCCAAATTAACATGCACAGAGTGCTGACACACTGTTAGAATAATAACAGCTGCTCTTTTCTTAATATGAAATCTAGATCCCTGGCCATAGTCAATTACATTAACTAGGCTTTGACATTCCTTTTCTGGCAGAGCCAATGCCTGAATGCACAAATAGGCAAGTGGGGTGTCCAGTTTGAGTGGTCATAAGCAGATACCTCTTACTGTTGGTCCTGAGGCAAATAATGCCCACTGCTAGGGGCTTTCAGTTATGGGCTGTGAGGACAGACAAACACAGATTTAACAAAATATCATACCCAATTCAAAGAAAAGCAGTTTGAATGGTGCTCACGAGCCATTGGTTTGAAGCTGTGGGCAATAAAAATACACTTCATAAAATATAACATTTGTTACCTCACCCTACCCCTCTCCCTAAAATGACATCTTTATATTGATTGCAAGACTTGATATAAATATGTAAAAATAGGTTGAACAGGAAAAGAATGTGTTTTCAGTAAAATCTTGTACCACAAATAGAACTGAACATTGAGCTACAATAATCCAATGGATAACAAAGAAACATGAAATACTTTATTAAATACTTTTGTCTGACAATTCCACTGAAACTAAAATTATTTTAAATATTTGAAACAAATTGCAGAATTAACTTAGCAGAGAAAATTAACATTTAAACATCAAAGTCAGGATATATAGATGGAGCCACAAAAATGAGTGATTCTCCAAAGCTAAATTCCTGCTTTCTACTTCAATAATCTCACAGTCCACTACATTTGTGCATGTCCTGCTACAGAGTTTGGTGTATCAGAAAGTATGCTGGCTTCAGGATTAGTTTTATGTGATTTGTCCAGGAAAAAGAAACAGTACTGCTGAGCCACAGTAGTCTGCAAAGTCCAGCTCCTCATTTGCAGCAGACCAGTGTCAGGTGCATCAAAGATGAAGAGTGGCATAATCAGTCTGTTATTCTGAATCTTTTGGCTCTGGAGGTGTCCAGCCTTTTAGAGTCAAATATCTCAGCCTCAACATTTGAGAAAACTATCTCTCTAGGAATTATTTGGCTGATGAAGTCCATCAGACTCCATCAGAGCCTAAAACATTTTTTTCCTGTATTTTACCTCTATCCATCTGCCCAGTTCACTCAATTAGTCTATTTAAGACAGAAATATTTAATTTATGTATATGTGATGTAGAGTTAGTTTTGTTCTGAGTTCATTACTGCTCTGAATATTGACTTTAGGAGTAAGACAACTGCTATATCTGCTTCAGTTTGCCTAAAAGTATAAAATATTTGCCTTATTGACATTGTTGATATCCATACAGAAGAAGTTGTATCAGTGCTTTCCTGTGTCTTACCAGAGCTAACTAAAGTAATTTGGAAGATTTTATGGTGTCTTTTAGAGAGGAAGACCAGAGGAAAATACAAGGAAGCTACTCCCCTAGTACTGAACACCGGCTGAAAATTTTTGTCTGTTAAATATGTGTTTAGCTACACCTAAAGAGCATGAAATATACAGTTTTAATGTAACTGTGGGACTGAGAGGCCAAAAAAAGAAGTGGGCTGCAGGGAAAGACTGGGAATAAGAGTATGCCAAAAAGTATCCCTCCTCTTTGTGCCCCTGCCAACAGGCAGACTTCACAGAACTGGTTCTGAGGCAGCAGCGTTACTCTTCTCAAAGCCTGTAAGAAAAAAGTCTATCAGTGTGATCCCAGCTGGGCTAGCCAGCCTGCCTAGCAGGGGTACAGCAAGAAACTTGTGCCTCACTTGTGGCAAGAGCAGTGAAGCCACTGATGCAGCCTGCAAACCTTTGCTCCAGAGGAAATATGAAGGTATTAGTAAATGCGAGTTAGAAAGACAGACTCTGGTCCTAAGTAAATATTGTTGCCCTACCTATTTGTTTTCCAGCTAAAGGAACACAGATTTCAAAGCTGTGTTATTAGGATGTAATCCGTAAGTCAGTGCCTCTGAGGCACTTTCTGTACCAGCTGCTATCCACTCTGTTCCAAACAACAGATATTACAAATAAAAAAATATTTATTTTATTTGGGGCTTTCCCACAGACTATTTTTAAATTATGACTTCTGAAGAACTGTACTGGCAGTGTTTCAAATGCTCACAAGTTAAAGCCATGAAGATTCTTGTTTTAAGCTCTTTACTTCTCAGCAAGGCAAGAAGAATGCCTGGGCAGGGTTTGTGCCCAAGAGAAGAGAATGTGAATCCCGCTGTCATTCTCTTACAGTACTTTACAGCATCTAATAGTCCATGGATCACATAGGTGCAGTCATTACAATATTGTGCTCTCAGATCATATCTAGTTACAGGCAAAATGAAGAGTATTTGCATGTGTGTTTCTAGCTCATGAAGACAAGCAGAAGGCAAGCTGGATATTTTCACTGGTTTCACAGTCAGCGGAGACCATTCCTGATCCCACAAGAAGTGAATGGCAGACGTGGTGGTAAAGGATTCGGTACTGAAATAATCCATGTTTCTCTGCTCCTCTTTCCCTTCATTATGGAAGGTGGGAGCTGCAGTTCTTGTGTGTGTTACAGACTCACTGTCCATTCCCAGCTGTATTTGGGAAACTGCGTTGAGCACAGTGAGCCTCCAGTAAGGCAGTGTGTCACACATGATGTCTTAACACATAACAGACGGTAGGATTATTTTTCAATTGAAGCCTCAAAATAGTTAGAAGTGACTCTACATCTCAGAAGTGTGAGGACATAAGGTTTGCAGCAAGCCAGGGCTTTGGGAAGGCACACAAGATGTTGTGTCCCAGACGTCAGATACAGTTGTACCAAAGGCAATTCCTCCCAGACCTCATCTCACACTGATGGAGGGAATCACTCACAACTGGTTTTGGAATAGGTCAGTTCTGCAGAGCCTTTGCACATGTGCTAGAGAGATCTAGCATTTAAAAGGCTTCTGACTCAAGACTGTAGCATTTGACAGCTGGAACAAGGATTCTTTTGTCTAAAATGTTAATGGAATATTGGTTGCTGTTGGTATATTTTTGATAACAAAACATCTGAACAAAAATTTGGAAGGAGATAGAGATAATAAGAACATATTCAGAGACTGACTTTGTGATGTCAGACCATATAATAGAAAACATGTTCAAGGTCCCATGGGAGAGTAAATACAATAATTAGGATAGCAATCCAAATTTTTTTTTTGTTGGTTTTTTTTTAACTTTAACTTATGAAGCTGGAGATGGAAACGCAGTCACAATCTGCTCAACTTGAAGAATTTTGGGAAAGAGTAATTGCTACACTTAATATTGAAGTTGGCCTTTCCAATGGATTCTACATTTTTTACACAGGAGATAAAGCTATTCTGTCAAAAGCCACAGGGCACAAGAAAATATTTTGTTAAGAGCAATTTAGTGTCTACAAGATTAATATTTCAGAAACAGAAAACCAGCTGTATCTCTGAGTATTGCTGAGCAGTAAATTGATTTGACAGACCTGGGTAATCTGCTTGTGATGTATCTTTGTTCAGCTTTTAGATCTGGAAGTTGCATCTACATTTTCAGGGCTGTGATTTCACACCAGAGATTTATGTTTATTTTTTTTTTATTTACTTATCATAAAATGTATGCTCATTTTTGACAGTATGGTATGCCTAAACAGCATTGTTTCATGCAGTATTTGGTTAGTAAGGAATATACTGCTGGAAAAAATGGTTTGGGTTTCTTTCTGTAAGTGAGCAAATGATTTATTTTTGGTTAACATTATGAATGATATCTTCTTGGCACCACATTTGATAGATATGTTCTCACTGTCTTTAAATGATCTTTGCTTTCAGACCACCTCTTTAATGAGTTGCCAGTTCCAGGTATCACTTACCCATGTGGTATTGTTATTTGTTTCATTTCTTTGTAACTATAATAGCTCCTAGTAGCAGAGACACCATTTGAAACTCATTTTATTACAGGTTTTGTAAATCAGGAGCAAAACGTTTACTCAAAACATTTTAAATAACCTAGATAACAATCTGAGAACTCAGTCTTGATTTGGAAATGCTGGAATATCCCTCCATGATTCAGATGAAGGTAAAAAAGCAAGGGGGAAAATCCCATGTAGGTCAATCTTATTTCTGGCCAAGAACCTTACTCTTAGTTTTTCCTGTTGGACTAGGAAAAGAATTGTTGGACATGGGTATTGTCTGGGTTCTGTCATTGCCATCTTTTCTGCTGCTTGAAATTTTTATGGTCTGGAACCCAGTTTCTGTTTGTTGTACAGTGGAAAAACAGAGGAAAAGGGCCTCAGACTCTGGATTTCAAACAAACAGAAGTGGAGAAGCTTGACTTGGAAAGCTAAAAATATGCTGGTACACATTGTTTCTGAGGTCTATTTGCATACCATATATGTGAAGAGGTTAAGCCTGAAAAAACGTAAATTAATATATTATCTTGATATTCACAAATCGTAACCAACACAGTTGTTTAGCTGTGCAGCATATTTTGGGGTATTTGAGTTATCTTATGTTTTTATTAGCTTCAAATAGGTTTTCAGTTTGCTTAGACACCAGGGTTTAGCTGAGCATTACATCAGATTCTTTCCAAACCCTTGGGAAATGGCCAATGCATATGGACATATTAAACAGCACAGCCAAAGGATGAGAGATATAATGTCTATGGAGAAAGCCAGCTCAAATGTTAGTAATTTCATTTAACATGTTATTCTTCTCATTGAACAAAACTGTTACACATGCCACATGTTTGAAGAGTAAGGGTTTTAAGGTAGGGCTGTTTATATCTGATACTTCCTTCTGACACATGGTTGGTTTGCAATATTCTCTGTTATCTTTATGTCTGATCATAGAATCACAGAATCATAAAATCAAAGAATGGTTTGGGTTGGAAGGGACCTTAAAGGTCATCCAGCTCCAATTCCCCTGCCATGGGCAGGGACACCTTCACTAGGCCAGGTTGTGCAAAGCCCCATCCACCACTTTCCAGGGATAGAGTGTTCACAGCTTTTCTGGGAAGCCTGTTCCAGTGCCTCACCACCCTCACAGGAAGCATTTCTTCCTACTGTCTGATCTAAACCAACTCTCTGTTTGAAGCCATCAACCCTTGTCTAACTGCGGCACATACTTGCCAAAAGTCTCTCCTGATCCTTCTTGTAGGCTCCCTTCAGGTCCTGAAAGTTGATCTATGCCATAACTGGCATCTTAATATCTGATTCAGAGAGATGTTACTATCTCCATTTTACAGCTGGGGCACTGGGACAGGGAACTGAATTGATCAATTAGCCACAAAGTCAAAGAAATGCATATAGAAATAATTTCTGCATACAAATTCTGGAGGTTTGCCTAGCGGGAAGGGTGGGTTTAATTTTGAAGTGGGACAAAAGGGAAGAAAATAACTAAGGTCTCCTGGACCATGTTTGTGGTGGTGTTGTCTTGACTTTAGGGTGTGGTACAATATTTCTGGCTCTCACTCTGGTTTTTAGCAATCAGGCAGACTGCCCATAGCACACAGCAATACCAAAATGTGCATCATACTTCAGGGATGTGCATCACAATAGTACCTTGGCAGGCCTATTTCTATATTGTGAAGACAATGAACATGATTTATTTTCACAGTGGAATTCAGAAGCTCAAATTATATCCATCTGTGATAACTCCTTTCCCGATGCTGACATCTGAAATATACTACAACTGTAATGTTGCCTTTAGTCCAGAAAAGAGGTGGGCTAACTTTTTCTGGCAGTTATTCACTGTAGAAGAGAGTGAGTACTGATCCATAACATGATGGTATGGATTCGTAAACAAAACTAATCCATAAACTGTAAATTAATAGAGCAAGTGGTGTTGTTCCATTGTGACACACACTTGTGTTTTTAACTTACAATCTTTGCAGCCACTCACAGATTGAATGAAAAATGTAATAATAAAAGCAAAAATTCAGAAATTGACTTGAGTAGCAGATGTCCAGGCAGGTATTATAAGAATTGAATTATAATAGAGACCTATTTTAGTGTCCTCTTCTCTGTCTTGCCCTTCTATTTGGTGTGCATTTATGTGGGCTACATTGCTAATGGGAAGGAAATCCATTTGTTGTAAGTAACCCTTGAAAAAGGAAGGGAAGGACCAAGACTAAGCCATTTTGGGAGGCTTTGTCCTGTTTAGTCATGCAAATACCAGCTGAAGTTCAGGGACATCTTGTTTGGTTATAAAGAGGAAAAACTTTCTGCAGATATACCTCTAACTGCTGTAGATCCCTGTGATCCCTGCTCATTCTGAATTTGGCTGTCATGAACCAGTCAGAGATTTAAGTGGTAGCTGTAATTGAAAACACACTGATGATACTTTTGCTCTTTTATTTATTAATACTTCAGTAATCTTTTGTGGTTTCAATAAGAACTAAGACAGGGAAGGAGCCGTTGGGCTGGAGACTCCACCCAATAATGCAGACAGGCTCTGCTTAAAGGTTAATAAGGATACTCAGAGGATTAACAGAAATTACCACAAATGGACTTCAGTGTTATACAGAAATACAGGCACAGCATAACGGGTGAGAGCAAGGGTGAGAAGTTTTTTTAGTGCAAGGTAGTGGTCTTACAAAGTATTCAAAAAGATTTACTTTTGTTGAGTATGACTTTTTACCCTTTCTTCAGTTGCCTGTAAGAAGAATGGAGCAACCTTAGTCTCACTCTAAGCCAACATTTACAGGAATATTATTCTTTTTATTAGCTAAAGAAGGAACCTACTTAGGCTTGGATCCCACAAATACTGAATGTTAATTTACTACACTGTGCTATGCAGACTCCTTTATGTATGTTGAATTCTAGCTTGTTTTCCCCCTTACTTTTAAAGATGCCAGATGACCCTAGAACTAGTTTTTGATTCCTAAAAACCCATGAATATTTCATTCACAACTCGTTGTCATTGCTGATTTCCCATTGCATTTCATTACTACATTTCACTGGTAGCCTAAAGAATTTTTGACTCCCTTTCTCTTTTTATTATTCTCTACTTATTATTAAATGAGTTATATTTGGCAATAGATACCTCTGAAGTTTCAACTGTCTCCATTACCAGCTGAAAGAGTAACAGTATAAACTCAACATACTATGAATAGCTCAACTGTTTTAAGATTTATGTAGAGGAATTGATATAAATGATTGTATTACCATGTTTGTGGTTTACATAAATCTTCCATACATTAATATTAAAAACTCATATTGATCTGTTTATATAAACATGTTTCCTATTAGTTACTCTGAAAATATTTGATTGAATCAATGCAAAGGAAGATGGTGATCCTCAGCAGGGGAAAAGAATAGCATGATTCAGGGATAAACAACTGAGCCCCTTTCAAACTCCTTTTCATTACTGCACAGAGGATTACATTACAGAGCTCATCAGAGTATATGCAGTCACCCCCATTAAAGGTCATGAAAAGACCTCACTTTTTGGTATTCTTGGAATCTCCTGTCCCTTCAGTCTTGCAGCTGTGAAGAACCATATGTATAAATATGAATATGGAATAAGCCTCTGCTGTAAAGGATGAAGTATCTGCACACATGATACTTTCCACTAAACATTTTAATACACTGCAATTAACAGCACAGAATGGGTCAAAAATCAATCAACTGTCAACTTATGTGAAAAAATAACCAAGCCTTCTCTCTATGAAGACTACTACTTGTTCATGCTGTTCTTATTTTAGGTAACTATGGCATTGATAAATATGCACTTCAGTTTATTTTTGCCAAGAAAAGCAGGAATGCTATATATTTGTTTATCCTTACCATGTGAATGCATATTCTTCATTTTCACAAGGTTTCCTCTTAGCAGACCCCTAGGAGCAGTTAAAGCACAAATCTTCTATGACCAAAAAAATCTATGATCACCAATCCTCTATGTTGGAAAATAAGAAAATGAAGATGCATAGATTAGATAAGTTGCACAGAGAGTCTGTTGGCAAGACTAACATTATGTGCTTTTAGCTCATTTTTGGATAAATCTATATGAATGAGTCAGGGGAATGACAGAAAATTATATCTGAGGAGCTGCAGCTGTAATGGGATAGTAGGAACTACCCAGTGATGAGGCTGGTACTATATCATGTGAGCAGAGGGTCTTATGCATCACTTTGTCCTACAAAGAGGAAATAAATAGCTACAACACTGGTTAATGTAAAGATTGTAACCTGAGTGATAGCAAATATGCTTCCTTGAATAAAATAAACTAGCTTTTGGATATAGACTTTGGAACTGGTAGAGGGAGAACATTACAGAGATTTTCAGATACCAGAGTCAGAGAAATATTATCAGGGACTGACCACTATGCCATGATATCCTTATGACCCACTGTATATTTTAGGAACAGAAATTAAGTCCTACCAAATCCAAGATACATCAGACAATGCTGGGAGGGTGGTTTTGAGATATTACAATGGGAATTGTCAAATTTTTAAGCTATTAATTTAATGCTTTATTTTCTTTCATCATTCATTACCCTTGTTCTTTGACAAACATCTCTAAAACATTTAATGTAGCAGTCTGCACTTCTGGAACACCTCAAGTTGCCAAAGAGATGGAGCTCTCATAGCTGCAGTAATGGCAGCAGCTATAGTAGCAGCACCTGTGCCAGGAACAGCAGCCTCAGCAGACACGTAGCAGATGTCCGCAGCTGCTGCTGAGCCACTGCTGATCCGTGCAGAATGCTGGTTCATTCACTTAGCATGTGTTGGGAAGTAGTTCAAAAGATGAAGAAAATTCACAGCTTAGTTATATGTTCTACCCTTCTCGTTTTCAGCCTTTTCCTGTCCCGTGCAGTATGTGGTTTGATTAGCCAAAGTCCTTGTGTAAATAATATGCCACTGAATTTCCACAAAATCCTAGTCTATCCACACTCAGCCAATTGTATCTGACTAATAAGTTTAGAATAGTTTGTGCTAAGTTTTTAAAACACAGAAAGAAAAGATGCTAAGACAATACCACAGTTGCAAAAGCCATGAGAAATAAAAGCTAGAAAAGACAAGAAATAGTGCTCTGCCAATGTGATTAAAATGTATATAAAAAGGGAGTTGAACCATTACTTTGTGTGTTCATTTCTTCCTGGTATCTGCACTTCTTCTATGCCTGTTGGCAAGCAACTTTTCACAGCCCCAGCATGATGGAGGCAGCCTGATTCCTCATCTTTCAGACTAACTACCAGGTCATAGGGAGAACATTTAAAGTCATGAACAAATCTCAGTATTTTCAGTTCCTCTATCACCAGAGGGTCTCCCTTTCGAAGAAAAGGAAAAGTCAGCAGAGCTCTGGGGTTTGGAGTATGAAGAGTACTCTAAGATCTTTTGGAGAGTCTAACTGTCAAACTCAAAAAGAAGGCTGACTGAAGATGAGCTAACTGCTCATCACGGTTAACATAGTTAAGAACTCATAACACTGAAACGTCACATAAAACTTCATAAACAAAGTGAAAAATACATTGGTCTGAAATCTATATGAGTCTGAAAGTATAAGCTTCAGATGGGCCAACATTTGCTGCTAGATAACTTTTCAAGGGTGATGATAAATGCTGACTAAAATGATGAATCAAAACAAAAAACCTTTCAGAATTAGATTGCATTTTGTACTGAAAAAAAAAAGTTTACCTGAGTGTTTTAGGATGTACTTCTACTCTACGACACCAGGTTTTTCTTTGTACACTCAATTAAGAAGAATCCATCTTTAGATGTTCCAGAAATTCTCCAAGAACAAAATTCCAAAGCATGTACTTCAAAGTTTGTGCTTCTGTTGATTCAGATATGTCAAAATGTTTGCAAACCTTTTAGCATTTTTTTTTTTTTTGGTAACAATAATATAAATTCTGGTAACATTCTGATTGCAGAAAATAGGGTTAAAGCACTTAAGGCAAAGTATGTAATTGAATTCTGAGGGACATCTAGGCTGACTAAAAATTTTACTGAATTTGTATATCAGGTTAGATAGAATACCATCTTTAATCAGTGTCCTCCTTCTGTCTAAGAAATCAAATTCACATTTCTGCTTCCACATCTCTCCTTTTTAGGAATTGTCCATTTCTAGAGGTCTGCCTTCTGATTAAAAAAAAAACAAAACAAAACAAAACAAAAAAACAACAAAAAAATCTGTATTTCAAAAAAATTATTAGCACTAGTAATATGCTTGTTTATCGTGATTCACAGTTGCCTTGAGACATCACATCTCTTTTTTGGCCCCAGCTCTGCTCTTCTTTTCAAAGTACCTCCATCCAAGCTATGAAATCAGCTGCAAACTGCCCTTTTCTCAAGTTTTTGAGTGCATGTCTCTTCAACTCTGGATGCACTCTGTTCACGACTTCCGAACTACAAAACTGCCCTACCTTGTACTTGCACTTTGGAACCCGTGTTAGGTTATAGTGTTACATTTTCTTTGGAGCTAATGTAGCTGGAGTTCTTTTGGAGAGACTAAAGATTTATGAATTTCTGATACAGACTTTCACAGAAAACAAAAATTTTAGGGGTTGAACACTTAAAAAAAACCCCTGGAAACAGCAAGCATAAATGCAAGAAATTTAGAGTAGTACTTGGAGATAGTTGATTAAGCTCTAATAAAATCAGTCTTAAAATAGATATCTGTTAGAAAGCTTTGCCAAATATATTTTCTGCTTGGATAATGTGATAGCTATATACATTGATT
This sequence comes from Haemorhous mexicanus, assembly GCF_027477595.1. Classification (NCBI taxonomy): domain Eukaryota; kingdom Metazoa; phylum Chordata; class Aves; order Passeriformes; family Fringillidae; genus Haemorhous; species Haemorhous mexicanus. The sequence goes on from NC_082341.1 coordinate 126,923,600, forward strand.
TTATCAGAAAAAAAAAGGAGATGAAAAATATCCTATGATATTTGGCTAGAAAGAATCTTAACTCTCCCAAGACTTCATAGTTTCTCTAAATTAGTATCCAAATAATGCCTGTAACTATTTTTAATTTAGATTTTATGAACTGAACCCTTCCATAAAGACTCTCTTGAACAGTAAGATATCTGAAGAAGGAACAAGTTTGTTTCAGAGCTTCGTTTGAATAATTGATGTTATCATCTTGGATTTCAGTAATGGTCATTTGAACTTAGAACCACTTAGAGTCTAACTCAGCTGGAATATGTAATGTTACAGTAGTGATGAATCTCCTCAATTGTATACGAAATATATGTACCACATTGTCTGAGATCCACATTATCAGCTGGTTGCCCTTTAGTGCTGTGTGTTTGTAACTCAAAAATGGCAAAAGTACTGCAGTGTGTGTGGGGGCTCTGTGTGTGTGTATGTGTGTGTGTGCACGTGTGCATGGGCATGCAGGTGTGTTTTTCATAAAAGCTTTTAAGTTAGAAAGTGGCAGAGGACAGGCAATTCCTATAGGGAAGGGAGAAGGAGAAGGTAGTTGAGTTTATAATTTTATCAGTGCTGCTTATTGAGGAATACCAGTTTTACAGCAAATTACTTTTAATAATTTTTTTCTCAAATTCTTATTTACCTATGAAGTCACCATGATCAAGGCATCAACTTTGGGCAAGCACTTTCACTATTTTTAAACTCAGTTTTTCTTTTCATCTGTTCCAATGTGTTCCAGCTTACTCCCTTTGTTGATGATCTCTTTTCACCGTGGAGGTGACTAGTTATGGAACTTATTTTTAATAATGTTTTAGAAAATACAGGAATAGTTTAATGTTTACCTTAATAAATTTGCTTTGTATGATGTTTCATATGACTGTTAATTATATTAAAATTCTTGAAGGTTGTAAGGAAACTGAGAATAAAAGGCACATTATGTGGCTGTCAGATATGCTGATTACACTTAAGGCTGGCAATGGTTCTGTGAATTTCCCCAAGGCTTTTGGAGCTCCAGATAGAAAGAAATGTTTGTGAGCACTTTTGGCTGGCTGTTCTCTTTCATACTCTGTCTTTCCTTTAGAGCTTTATACCTGCTTCACATCAGATTTCATGTTGCAATGCATGTGCATATACTTTATCTTATCTGAAAAAAACCCCAAATTGTGTAGAATGACCAAGTTAGGAAGGAGAGTATCTTTGCATGTATATTCTGGTCTCTAGCTTCTATCAGGATGAAACTGATGTGTTGATTTTGACCCACAAACAGTTTCAGTACTATGAAATTATGAAGGAAGACAGTACCAAAACAGCAGAGACGAAGTGTTATATGCCAGGAGACATTCAGAGGAATGAGAGAGACATACAGTGAAAGACATGTGGACACATTCAGCAGCATTGAAAGACATTAAGAGAACAAGAAGAATACCTGGGCACATGCTACTTACTAAGTATTCTTCATATTCTGTCCTGAACACTGAAAATGTAAGTCAGGATAGCCTGCTTGTTGTGATCCTGTTGTTCTGAAAGAACTCTCAGAGAGAAACTGATCTACATTAACTCAGAAATAGAGAGCAAATTACATCTGCATTGGGATCCTGAAGGTCAAGAGATGTTCAGGAAGCAGCTAGATGTCTAGAGTGCCTCACATACTAATAGAACATAAAACTATTTGGGTAGTGAGAACCTGAAAGGTACCTAAAGAGACCCCTATAATCTGCTTTGTACTCAAAACCCTTAGCTGGGATTGTGTATCAAGCTTGGGACAGTGCAGCCTAGAAATGATTCAGTTCCTTTGGAGGGAGTTTGGAAGGGTGTAAAAGCCAAAAGAGGACTCAAGAAGATATGACGTCAGGCAGAAATTAAAAAAACCAAGGTATAACAACCTAGGGAAGAAAAAGCTGAAAGGGGACATGATCAAAGAACATCTGCAAAGAAGGAAAACCACTGTTTTTCAGACTAACAGTGAATAGGTTATAACCTAAATTGGAGAAAACCAGTCTACGCATAAGAAAACACTTTCTAGCATCAAGATTATCCAAGCCTTGAAACAGATTCCCTGAGGATATTATGAAATATGTAATTGGATCCCTTTAAAAACCAAAAAAACTACCACTGACAGGCAGAAGAAGGTGAAGGCTTTTCCAGCTTTAATGTTTCCATGATTCTCTGGTTTCCATCCTTTCTATTTCACAGCTTCCATGTAGCCTATGAAATATTCTATCACAGAAGATGAATAAAGCAGCCTTTTTAAACTGGTAACTACTTATATGGGAGATATAATGATACTTTTATTTTAAAACTGTTTCCCTATTGTCATAAAACACCCCATACATATCAATGAGTCCTCTTTAAAATGCCCTGCCTTCTCTCTGATATTTTCACTATTAAGCTGACTCTAATTTGTATTTTGATATTTATAGCCATTTTGTTTGTTTTTTTAATATAGTTATAACTTATTGTGTGTGTGTGTGTTTAGAGCCCTGTAAGTAATAAATCCAAAATGTTCTATCCAGATGCATTCTAAATCCATTATTAGTGGGTACACTGGAAAAGCAGAAAGTGAAATTCTGATATTTCTTAAATTTTGAAAACTTCTGTTTTATACTACCAGATATATGCCATGTAAAGATGTCCTGGAATATTTAATACATTCTTTTGGCAAATATTTTATGTATGGACTAAAAAGATTCAAGGATAAGCAATTCAAATAAGCAAAAGCCATTCCAAAAACTATCTCCACACAAAAATTAAGAGCAAGCTATAAGTAGTTAAGGAATTTTTTTGGTTCAAATGGTCAAATCTATTTTCAAACCACTCTCACCATAATATGCTTCAGTTACTTTGGCTCTGTGTCATATGAAACAATAAAAGTGGTGATGTGTTGAAGCTGAAACCATAAGGTGAGAAAGCAAAATCTGTTTTTTAAATTTATGTGGCCTTTTGGGCTTGGATTTATGTTATAATTGGCTATCCAAATTCTATAATCAAAACCTTATTTGTGATTTTAAAGAAAGCCAGTAGGTTGGGTTGAAAATAATGAAAGCACTCTTCTAGAAGTTGCATGAGATCAAATGCTTAATGAGAAGTTTGACTGTGAAAAAGGTTTTAGTTTTTATACAGTAATATGAGAAAATGTTAAATATGTAAACACTTTTTAACCCCAAATAAAAAACACTTTGTATAAAAAAGGACTATCAAAACAATAGAAAATTATGTACTATTATTCTAAGCAATTCATGTTAGTGGAAGCATTAGAAGTAAGACAGTTTTAGACATTGTCACTAGTTTCATGGACCTCTCCCTTTGAGGGAATTACCCAGTCCCCCTTGCCACTGCAAAGGTCTGATTCTCTTAGTGAATCTCTACTACTGGTTTTTAACTGCATTTGAAAACTCACTAGATGATGATAACTTCAATAAATTCAAACACCCAAAACCCAGGTATTGAAGAGACCCATACCAGTGCAATAAATGTCTGCTGTCTTTTTAGGATGACTCAGTTTGATTTTAGCACAAACAGCAATTCACTGAAGACAGTTTATCACTTAGAAGAGAATGCTATGTTACCTCCAGTCCCAAAATTACCACCATCTCCATCTCTGTGAGAGGGAAAAACTTAAAGTAAGGCACATGGACCCATTTTCATACAGCACTAAGTCCATGAATTCTGGGAGTACCCAGAAACAATAAATTTGCAGAATATAAGTTTGCATTTATGACTTACTTCTTTGTTAAAGCCTCTCCACTTGTAAAACCTTCAAAAATGGTTACCTAAATACCTAGGAGTAGAAAGGAAGATTTTTGCCTCTTTCACATGTGTATGTGTATATATATACAGAATCACAGAATGGTTAAGGTTGGAAAGGACCACTGCTGGGGTCATAACACTTGCAAAATGTATGTATGTGCATACAAACATAAAAACTTAGAGCTCTTCTTTCAATTTATGCAAGTAGAAAGAACATTACCCCTGTACAAAGTGTTTAGGTACAAGTCTTTTGCTCCAATACTTCATTTATTCATGACCTGTGAAATTGATTTCCTGTGTAAAAACATGAAAGGACCAGCCTTAAAGACAGAGAAAGTACCTCAAAATAACACCACATTCCCCTAGGTTCCCTATTTAGGTCTTACTGTATCAACCTCCATTGTCATTATAGATCAGACAAGACAGGGAAGAAAAGGAGGAGAGTCTTTACTGGTCAGCAGATTACTGCTGCCTCAAAAACAAAGAAAAATACAAGAGTTGCAAGGCTGAGTTTGGAAAAGAGCAACTGTAGAAAGTTAAATAATATAAAACAGCTAGTCTCAACCTTTTATAATTTTATAGACTTTTATTACTTTAGGATTTCTCAAGATCTAGACAATTGCATATATTTTTGATTTTCCAAATATGTAATTGTTTATGGACAACAAGCCTACTTGTAAAGCACAAAAGTGAGCACGTGGCATGGTACTGACTGGTTTCACTGTCTTTTTTGTCATGGTGGAGAACATATCCTAGAACTTGCTTAACTCACTGGCAGTTGTTTTTCATTGCATCTTTTCTTCTTGCCTGAAGCCCTGCAGGAACTACTGCTACAGCTGGTTTCAGATATGAATTGGGACTTTCTCAAAACCCTCACTGGATTACAAGCTAGCTACATGCTTTGACCTTGTTTTCTTCAAAAATGCAGACATTGTATATATGACTTTGAAGTATCTGGACTGCTTTCATAGTGGTCCGTGTTGCAAAGGTTAGTTACTTCAGATCTATTTGATTTTACACATTCTGTACCTCAATAACCATTCTTATGGCTTTTGATGATAAGGATCTCTTGAATTGTCTATGCTTCAAGAAAAGTGTAAATCCTTCCAATTTGACAACATTTTCTACTCACTTTGCCTCACCACAAATTATGTCAACAGTTTGAAGCAATGGAGAACTTAGGAACTGTTGTGAGCAGCACAGCTTACATCAATACATGCATTGTTCAGAGTCTTGGCATCACTAAATGAAAAGGTAGTGTCAGCACAAGGCAAATTAAAATAATATATCCAACCATCTGTAAATTTTCTGTGGAGTTTTTATAAAAGGCATATTATGGGAGAACAATTTTTTTTAAAATTACAGAAACATTTGCAAGGAACTGGAAGAATTTTACGTCCCATTTACATAAACACCAAAAGTAGTTAAAGAGAGAATGCAAAAGGAATCACTCTATAACCTTAACATGCCACTAACATAGTGAGATATTTCTCCAAAGCCTTGCTTACTACAATAGCTTTCTGAACATTTTCAGCATTCTTTGCAAGAAAGATTTTATTTTAGAAATTATCTTCTCTAGATTTTCAAATACATTCTACCGAATAACTGACACAATGAACATAAAATTTAATATGGCAGTCATGAAAATATTCCTTTTCTAATTATAGAGGTGGGAATTTAAGGAAGAAGTTTGCGGAGAAATATTCAATGGATGCATTTCATCCCATACCTCTCTGTATACAAGATTTTCAGTGAATAGAAGATCTGAGACTGATTTAATCAAGAATATATGCCATGCCCTGATGCTATCAGTTCCGTGACGTTCTGCAGCACCATTACCACCCAAGCCTGTCCTACACCATATAGAATGTGCAGGGGGGTTTCCCAAGAGGCAGTAAGCTGACAAAATTAATGAAAAATCCTTTTGCCAAGCTTAGTAATACAGCACAATTTGCCCCAGGGGTAAATTTAACAGTAAAATGTTTTGTTTTTTTTTTTTTTTTTTGTTGTTGGCTTAGCTGCACTCTATGTGTGTGAATGGAGTGGAATGAGGAATCTGGTACGTCTGGGCCAATGGTCAATGAAATATTCTGGTAAGGTAAAAAGAAAGAGGAAGTTTACTACTACGTTCCAAACTTTGGGAAATCCTGTTAATGTTAGGGGAACTGCAGCAGCCAAACAATGGTAATAACAAATTATTATCCAAAGCAGAATTTAAGAGGTTCATACATAGGAAAATAAATTTAATAACTTAATTTAATAGGCTGCTTACTAAGAAGCAATATCTACCAATCTTTTCAGCAGTCAAATATGTTTAAACATAAATTTGAAATGTTGTTTTTGTCCAGCGTCTCTATAAAACCTGAAAGCAGACCAAAAAACTATTTGAAACTAACTTGAAAGCAGTGACGACATTGCTCACATCAGACTAGAGTCATTTCCCTAAAGCAGCAAAACAAAGAAATGCTGGCTTGTACCCTGTGTGAAACATGAGTCTATATTTTAATAGACTTCTGGCAAAAGTCAGTATTATGTAAGTTTTAAACCAAGGATTGCTTGTCTTACAAAACTGAAGATTATAAAACTAATTGTTCAGATTTTAGCTGAGAAAATGAAGCTGAATTCAATTAATGGACTAATGCACTTCAATATATTTTTTAAGATTTCAGCTTTCATTTGGCATACACCACATTTTGTGTCTTTTTCAGCCACAAGATATGTTGAAAGTTTTTTTCTTTGCTTCTATGTAACTTGGCTGAAAATAGAGAGGTAATCCATCTTCCTATTTTGTGCGAAGTCCCTTGTCGTCTGCTGATTGACTTGCATAAATCATTATTAACTTTTGGAGCTCATAATATTTATTTGCATGAAGTCAAGAGGCTTAAAATTTGTTTTGGTTTTAGCTTACAACATATTGTGTCAAGTTTCCAGACGCTACAGATTTTTAATCAAGAAACAGTTTGTTATTCTTTCAGCAAATCTCCAGGCAGAAAGCATATGGAAAATCTGGCCAGAATTCTCTCAAAAAGGGATTCCTTCCCTCCCTCCCTCCCTCCTTCCTTCCTTCCTTCCTTCCTTCCTTCCTTCCTTCCTTCCTTCCTTCCTTCCTTCCTTCCTTCCTTCCTTCCTTCCTTCCTTCCTTCCTTCCTTCCTTCCTTCCTTCCTTCCTTCCTTCCGCCACTTCCTTCCTTCCGCCACTTCCTTCCGCCACTTCCTTCCGCCACTTCCTTCCTTCCGCCACTTCCTTCCTTCCTTCCTTCCTTCCTTCCTTCCTTCCTTCCTTCCTTCCTTCCTTCCTTCCTTCCTTCCTTCCTTCCTTCCTTCCTTCCTTCCTTCCTTCCTTCCTTCCTTCCTTCCTTCCTTCCGCCACTTCCTTCCTTCCTTCCTTCCGCCACTTCCTTCCTTCCGCCACTTCCTTCCTTCCGCCACTTCCTTCCTTCCGCCACTTCCTTTCCTCCCTCCCTCCTGCCCTTTTTTGCCTCCTTCTCTCCTTTCCACTTCACTTATTTGCCCCCCCTTTCCCTTTTCTTCCTTTTCCCACTCTCCCTCCTTCCTTTTTTTTTTTTTTTTCCTTTGACATGAGCAGTCATTAGGATCAAAGAAAGATCCTCTAAAACATTAACAATCTTCATGGTGTTTAAAGAACCATTAATGACTTCCCTCACTGGGAAAAACAAGCAAATGCTTTTTGTCTTCCAAGTAGCTTTTAAAACAGTTCTGTGGTACCTGATCTGGGGAGCTGGAGTGGTGTGTGATGGCCCACACTACCCTAGGGATGATCATGGTGCTGGTTGCAATGGCTAATGTGTTCCTGGCTGACCAAGGTCTCGCTGGAACACATGATGTTGGCTTGCTGTCCCGCTGTCAGTTGCTAAATTCCCCAAAAGCACAGCTGTATTACATGCAGTATTTCTGTCATGCTCACTCTCCTAAGATTTTATCAAATAAAAAAAAAAAAAGGTATGATTACAAAGACTGCAAAGAAAGGTTAATGTTAAGAAATACTAAGGGATCAAAAGAACAGAAAATAATATAGAATGTCAAAATGCACTCTAATGTAAGAAACACATTTTGAATGTTATAATTGTGGCTTTTAAGACTGCAACTTATGAAAAGGAGGTTGTTTACTAGCTGCTGCAGTTTGTAGAGGTGAAAAAAATGAAGTTTATACTTTCTACTCTTGAGTCTAAAGATAGACGACATGATGTTCTGAGTTTTAGTAGGCAGTTTAAAGGCAAAAATCTATAGATTCACTGTTTGAAATTTCAAGAAGTAAAAAAAAATACAAAAAAACCTCTTCTGGACCTGCACCATTCTTGTCAAACATTCACCTAGACCAGGGTCTTTACAAAGCAGCGTCTGTCTTTCATCAGGCATGGCCACAAGTAATCTAATATGCCATCAAAATCCCAAATTTATTTCTATTAAAGCAGCATAATCCAAATTCATTGCAAAAGAGCTTCTACTGTAAAATACTGACTCATTTTTTCTCCATCCTTTAGCTATTAATATTGTTTAAGATAGAGTTGTATTGTCAGAAATCACATCTCTCTTCTTTATAGCTGTTTGGACAAGCCATAACGGTCCAGGGCAATTATCTTCATTCATTTTAGTACTTTAGTCTCTTTATTTTTTTAGTACTTTAAAAAATTAATTTTTTTATTTTGTTACCATCTTTTGGTTGTATATTTTTAGCTCTATGCATTTTTCAACAGGGTAAATTATGTTCATCACTTTCAGGGACATGCCTAATTTTATCTTGTGCACTGTGGTTCACTGCAACCAAATTATGTACCCCTTCATATTTCCCCTCCAAACTTCTAGTTTCCTGGTAAAATTGAATCTTTGTGCCTAAACTACTCAGTAATAACTGATTTTGTTACTTTCAAGAATTTGTGTCATGTCCAGCTGGCAACTAAGCACCAGTCAGTCACTAGGTCACTCTCCTCATGTCTGGATGGGAAAAAGAATGAGAAGAGTAAAAATCAGAAAACTCATTGGTTGAGATAAAGAAAATTTAATGAGTAACCAAAAGCTGTGCATGCAAGCAAAGCAAAATAAGGAATTCATTCACTATTTCCCATGGACAAGCAGGTGTTCAGCCATCCCAGGAAAAGCAGGGCTCCGTTACATGTAAGGGTAGCTTGGGGAGACAAATACACCTCTTCAGGGACATTCACCTGCTGCATCACAGACTCATCTGCAGCCACAGCTGCTCTGAGGTGCACCTGTTCCAGTGTGGTCTTTTCCCATGGGCCACAATGCCTTCAGAGATACCTGCTCCATCATGACCTTACCCATGGCTGCAGTCCCTGTCGGGATGTACCTGCTCTGTTGTGGACTTATCCATGGCCACACTCCTTGAGGTGCTCCAGCATGACTTCATGCAAAGCCACTGATATTTCAAGGTGTACCTGCTGCAGAACAGACTTATCCATAGCCACAGATATTCTGAGGCATTTCTTCTCCAGCATGGACTCCAATACCTTCAGAGGTACATCTGCAGGAGGGACACAGACATATCTACAGCACTCTTTGGGGTGTCCTGCTCACAGATCACAGCCCTTTTGAGTCAAGTTCACACTGGATTTCTAGCCTCACCAGCAGAGCAGCACAGAATGATGGCCTGGCCATCCGCCAATCCAGGCACACTGCCATGGCTGTTATCAAAATGTTCCCAGGCACAGCAGAGTGAGATGATAAGCAGTGTAGCAGTGCAACAATGCACAAAGCAGTGAAAGCAGAAAAAGCAGCCACTGATGAGCCTTGAGCTCTAATGCATAGTGGGCAAGCAAGCCCCTTGGCAAGTACAAGAGCCTGACAATTAATAAGCAGCAACAACCACTATAGATTTGATCTGGCACTTGATTCCAATCAAATCTTGAATCATTACCTTGAATCATTTGAGGTCCATATTGGATACCCCACTGTTTTTCTTTATAGCACTTAGCACGTAAAATAAAAATTAAAAATACTTACAGCCCTATTGAATCAATTGCATTTAAAAGAATCTGATCTATGCAGAGTAGGTTGACATACCCTGCTCTGGGTTTTAGGAATGTGATTGTACAATAAAATTTTTTTTTTCTCCCAAGACCTTATTCTGTTCAATTTTGTTATTTATTGCTTTGTAGCTGTTACAGTCATACGGAACCATGCTAGGTATTTTCATGGAATGTTCCTAAGATGAAGGGCAGGGCCAGGGAAATAGCTTTGAGACAGAGTTTCAGCCATGCCTGGAGAACAGGGGCAGCTTTGTCATCAACTACAGCCTGTGCTTGGCAGGGTTGTCAGGAGAAGCAAACTAATGTGGCCAAAGTGCATTGACTGTGTGAACTCCTGCTATACACTTGGTTATTGTAAGATGTTGCCAGGGGTAGAAAGTCATCTCACAGAGTACCTCTGAGCAACACAAGCACACCTTCACTCTGTTCTGTTCAGATATTCAAGTTTCCCAGAGAATTGTGAATGGCCCATCCCTGGAAGAGGTAAAGGCCAGATTGGATGGGGCTTTGAGTGATTTGGTCTAGTGGAAGATGTCCTTGATCATGATCTTTAAGGTTCCTTCCAACCCAAAACATTCTGTGATTCTACGCTTCTTCATATCTTTACAGTCATTAATTTATTCACTCAAATGAGTTTTCTATCATCTACTATTAACCTTTAACATTATCTGTCTTGAAAAAGAAATTCTAGAATATTCTTCTAGAATCTTTATTTCATTTGAACAGGAATTGTCATTTTCCCTTGCATATAATATTAGGGCTGATTTCAGACTCTCTAGATTCATGAGATAGACTTTAATGGATTTGTGACAAATTAAGGGAGGTGGTGTGGTCCTTTTGTGGCTGGATACACAATGCAGTGGAGGTTGTACAGTTTCCTACATGGAACACTTAGCTATAAAGAGTCTTAATTTTTGCATGACTTTTTCTGTCTTTCCTATCTACAATTAAGAAAAGTTGCACAACATGAATTTTCTAGAAACAGAGTTTGTAGTGAAAATTAATTCTTCAACAAAAGTGAGGGTTGTGATGCAGCTGAGTTATTTTCTACTTTAAGAACTGGTAAATATTAGATCATCCAAACAGACAACAGTCTGTGTCTGAACAGACACTCAGTCCAGAAACATGATAGTAAATATTACTCAAAACAACAGTTGCAGTGAGAAGGACTTGAGAGATCTTTAGGCTGCAATGTCTCCTTACAAAATAGCTCATGGAAAAATTCCAAGAGTAGACAAATTTGTCAAAGTTACAAATGAGTAAAATTTGCTTAGCAAAAGGTCTCGCTGAGCTTGCTTGTTAGCTAGATGAATTTCTTGCTTGTTCATAGAGCACGCAAACATGCCACTGGTCCGAGTTCTCTGAGTTTTTTCTGGATACTTTCCAGTTCCAGGGGTTTTACTGTGGCAGGGGAGGATTTGACCAAACATATATGTATTTTTTTTGTGTTACATAAAACTGTAGGAAGATAGCTTTGCCAAAGGGCACAAAAAATTTTTTTTGGTCTCAACAGCCCAGAGTTTCGTTGGTTATTTTCCCAAACAGGGTGTCTGTAGTGGGAAGACATAGTTTCATTTAGTTGTTTCTGCTATGATTTTTTAAAATTTCAAAATGTTTCTTTCTTTTTTTTTTTCCAGTACCATATTCTAAAATATTCACATATATTCATTTATATTCACTGACTCCAAACTTTTTAATATTGCCATGAAATAATATATAAAAATTTGGTTTGCCTGTGGTAATGTGAAGCAGATTAATCTTATTTGAATAAGTTATTATGACAAAACACAACATGTTGGATCATTAGCTCTCAGGGGGACAAAACCTTCATCCCCCAGGAGAAACAACTCTTTGCTTTCAATGTTCAGCCTAGCAGAGTTCTAGTCCATGCAATGGTTTTGTTGCTGTACCATGAATATTTATTGCTTCTGTAAGGAATGTTGCTTAAGCAAGAGTTAAGACTATGGAGTCTTTAGCTGCTAAAAGCTAAAATTTACTAGCAGATATAAATATCACACTTCTTTTTAGGAGAATTTCCAGGTGAAACCTCAATCCTCATTTACACCTCCAAAAAACCCCAACTTATTTCCCTAAATTTTCCAAGAAAATTAAGTTCTGTTTTATAGGCCAGCCATTGTAACTCAGAAAGAATGCATAGATTCAAAAGGAGAAAGGAGCCATGATCACCCACAATCTTGTGATTCAGACACATTTTGTCTCCAGTCTTCTGAAACTACACCAGAGTTCTCAGTTTTCATAAAATTCTACATTCACATTTTGTGAAAGAAAAAAAAAAGAGAATTAATTTAGAATGAGGCAAATTCTTTCTGGTGTTGTACAGCTGTTTGTAACTTTTTCATTTACATCTCCAGGCTTATCTGTATTTCAAAATTTTTCAAAAAGACCTATTCTCAAATATTCCATTTCAGATTCATTATGGATTGAAAATTCACAACTGTTACAAGGTCAGTTAAGAAAGACTTCCTTATTTTCTTCGTCAAAGTTAAACTTCTTTCATGAATAGAGAACTGCAGTGTTTCAAGCTAATTTAATTAGCTTCCAAATTTTGTCAATTGAAGTTTACCTCTGAATCACTTTTGTTTTTATAACTGGCCTTGATAAGTACCCTGTCTGCATGCTTATTTTTGTGTGCTGATGGAAATGTATGGTGGTAAATATGTGGGAAAGCCTACTTGCACAGAATACATTTTGATAGCTCCTATTCCTTGCTTTTAGGCAATCCTAAACACTGAGTTCAGTAATCAAACTGTCCTTTTTATCCTTGGCCTTTTGCTGCTTCATGGTGTATTCCTAATGATTTTCGTGTAGGGTTATTTTGGTGGGGTTTTTTTCCTCTAATTTTTTCTTTATTACATATCATGAATACTAGAGATTAAACTGAGTATAACTTGGCATTGTCTTCAGCAAGGCTTTCAACATGTTCTTCTAGATGCTCCCGTATCAAACTGAAGAGATATGAAACAGATGGGTTGATTACGAAGTGGCTGGTCAGCGTTAGTGTTGGGGTGATAAATGGCACAGGAAGTCCAACTGGAAATCCCTTACTAGTGAATGTCCTTAAGTGTCAGTGCTGGAGCTCAAACTATTTAAAGTCTCTATTAACTATCTGGACAGTGCAAAGGAGTGCACCTTCAGCAAATTCATGGATAACACCAAATTGGGAGGGTTTTCAGCACGCTGGGTGTCAGTGCTGGAGCTCAAACTATTTAAAGTCTCTATTAACTATCTGGACAGTGCAAAGGAGTGCACCTTCAGCAAATTCATGGATAACACCAAATTGGGAGGGTTTTCAGCACACTGGAATGTAGGGCTATCATTCAGAAGAGATCTCAATGTGCAGAAGGAACAAGCTGGGAGAAATCTTAGGAAGTTCACCAAAAAATATGCAGCGTCCTGCACCTTATATGATATGATATTATAACCTTAAACAGAAATACAGACAGGGCAGTGACTTGTAAAAAGCAGATCTACAGAAAAGGAGCTGAGTATTCTGGCGTACAAGTTGAATATAAGAGAATTATAGAATCATTTAGGTTGGAAAATGCCTCCAACCTAAATGACTGAGTACAACCATTAACCCAGCACTGCCAAGTCTACCACTGAAACATATCTCCAAGTGTCACATATTTTAAATATCTCCAGGGATGGCGAGATGCAGCAATGTATGCTCTCTGGGTTCTCTTAGCCAAGGATACATATAGCAGGTTGATTATGTTCAGATGATGGATTATTTTCCTCTATTTGTGGGGCTGCATTTTAAATACAGCCTTCAATTTTGGTTCCTAATACAAAAACGACATTTTCATGCTATCTGGGCAGGAGGTAGAGGGTGGGAGGAAAGGTGTTGAACAATCAGGAGAAAAAGACTGCCTTTTCAATTATTGCTTGAAAAGATATAGGTAAATGTCAGCAAAGGCCAGAGTCCTTAATCTCTACTTTTATGGAGCCTCCAACAATCTTTAAGCTAAAGAGTTTGCTGATATACCTGCAGTTAAAGCAGGACTTATGTTAACACCAAAGCAGAACAAGGACTCAGAAGATACTTGGCCTTTCATGAATATGGTCACAGTCTACTGTAAATGATAATATTTTCCACTTGGGAGAGTGGCATGGAAAGACTGGGTGAATAATGACTAGGTGATACTGACAAATGGGAACAGTATAGGTGATGTTTAGTGTTTGTCTATCAAATGGAAAGAGAAGAGTAAATCAGGTAATAAAAATCAAGATACCTCAACGGTTATTGTATGTAAAGCTTACTTGCTTCTCACACAACCCCAGCTACTGAGCTGGACAAGTTTTACTTTTAATTTTGCACTGAGGCAGGTAGAAATGACTTGGTAGTGCGTCCAGATATAATTTCATAATCATCTCAAAAAGATATTGAGAACAAACAGACACTCAGCAAAAAAAAAAAAAAAAAAAAAAAAAAAAAAAAAACCAAAAAAAAACCACCCCAAAAAACCAAACACCAACCCCCCCTCCTTCCCCCCCCCCCCCAAAAAAAAAAGTCTAGCCAGCCAAGAAACTTTGTCTTGTAGGGCAGGAAGGCTAAAACAGGATTTCCAAAACTCAAACTGTGTTAGCTTGTAAGAGATATTCACCCAAGTAGAAAAGATATCTTCCAATGAAGAAATAAAGAAGGATATTGATACTTGTGCACTGTGGTGGTAAGCACTGAGATTAAATGAGTAAGTAAATGAAATAGGAAACTAATTAAGTTATTTACTTGAACTGAGATAGAAAGAAAATTAAATGTTTCAAATAATCCAATTTTGAGGCCTGGAGAATATCTGCATCCAGAATTCTCAAAACAGGCCTATGAAATGAAAGATCAAATAACTAAATGGGCTACTAAATATTTTGACAAGTGATTACAACCTAACCAGAGAATAGCAAAGGTGGTTCTTAAACTATAAAGAAAGAATATCATGTGATAATTCCAATTCTACTACTATGTCTTCAATAGTATTCAATGCTATGAGAAAATATTTCAAAGGCATAAGTAATTAAGATGATTCAAGTAAAAAAGGATTGGGTTAATATATGTAATATATTTTCCCAATCTAGATTCTGCCATACTAAACTAATGTATAAGAAAACAGAAATTCCAGACAAAGAAAATACATAAAAATACCATACCAGAATTTAAGTGAAAAAATTAATAAATTATTACAGAAGAAATTTTTGGAAAAGCTGGAGAAATTGAAGATTAGAGGTGAAATAATCAATGAGGAGTGCACTTTGGTAATTTATATTCTTTATAAACATGTATTATATGACATGAAGAACCCTCAAGAGTTCTCTAAAGACTTCTCTGTGTGTTCTCAGAGAACATTTTAATCAATGTTCTCTGGGTAAATAGTAAATGGTGAAGAAATGGCTAATCAGTGCTAGAAAGCACCACCTCTGTGAACAAACTGAATTTCTAAAAGAGCTGGATGCCCTTGAAGATGAGCAAAAGAAGTGATCTGACATTCTGCAGTACACATTACATGATTCCATTTTTAGGAGTTACCTAGGAACTCATGCTTTAAACTCACCTGTAGAAAAGAAAATTGAAAACCAAAGCGGAGCTTGACAGCCCTGGTCAATATTCAAAGCTAGGTGCATGATGCAAACTGTGAATATAGGCTAATGGGATTTGAGAATTTGCTGAGGCATTTTAAATGAAATTTGTAAAATATTTCAGTTGTGTTGATGTTACAGTAGTAAAGGTCCTTTGGAATTAAAAATGTAATATAAATAAAGAATAACCATTTGCATGATTAAGGGAATGGATAGTTTTTCATATGAACAGAAATAATTTCCTGTGCATTGAAGTAAACAGGAAACTGCTATAACTGTAAAGGAGTAATGTGTGGCTATCTGCTATGCTTTATCATGTTTCTCTGCTTCTTCTCCTAGGAACTGCAATGATGGTTCATAAACTTATCAAATAGGCTCTATAACATGGTTCTTGACTATGCCATTGATAGGTAGTCATTGAACTAGACAGTTTAATTTTTCTTGGTTCCATTTACCACATTTATTCACATGCTTTCACATGACTTCCTTTGAGTTATATATTTTGCTGCTTACTCTTTCCTTCTTTCTCCATGCACTTTTCTTCACATCACTTCCTCATAATTTCTTATATTTATGATTATTTTCTTTTTAATATCTTCATACTATACATATTTTTCTATTATTAGTTTTGAAACATTTAAATTGCTTCCCCACATACATGGCACAGTTCTTGGTGTACTAAGCAGTATTTATATATAGGCTTCTTATGAGTAATATTTATAAACTGATGACTTCTGAATAGCTATTATTCACATATGGTTTTATCATCTCCTACCAATGCTTATAAAATACTTATACATCATATGCTGAATATTCATATGTGAAGAGTGTATTTTCTTTTATAACTAATTTCTTGATGCACACACAAGCTATGAGGGCTAAAATCATGTGGTTCTAATCAATGGCATCAAGCAAAACACATCCCCTTCAACTAGGTGATTTAATGTCAGAGAGCTTGGCTTGATGAGACACCTACATCTCCAGATTCCCCAAACCATACTCATCATCTAGAGGTAAAGTCACTGTTCTGCTGCTGTAGATCAGTACATTTCCACTGAGTTCAAGTACATCAGATTATGGTGGTGAAAGGTGAAGCCAGCAAAATTTAGCACTCTGAAGTGCTTTGGTTTCTATGTCTGTAACCAGCATCCTGCCTGTTCTGAAAGAGGCTTAAAGCTGCTTTCAGGGAAATACTGGCCTGCCTTTTTGCTCCTGCCCACCTCTGCTCCTGCTCTCTGCATATCATTTTGCCTGAGTACAGTGTGGATGGTTAACTAACTCTTACCAAAGACTTTTTGTAGATATGTATCCAACTGAAGTTGGCAAACAAATCTAGATACTCATGTGCCTCTTTCACAGTTTGCTTTTTCCTATCCCAATATAATTCCCAAAAATTTTGAAATGGCAAAATTTAAAAAAATTGACATTTTATTTCAGTGTTTCAACAAAAAGAGAACTGGAAGGGTAGGGAAAATTGTAAGACAATAATTCTTTCAAAAATATTACTGCAGTGAAATATAAAAATTTTGCTGTCCACTTTCTATCCCACTTTACTCTTCAAGACTGAACATTTTTTGCAGCATCATACCAAATGCATTTCAAATAATTACTTTTATTATTTCTGATTGATTTTTAACTTGGTTTTTAAAGGGAAAAGTATTTTTTCTGTGTTTATATTTTTCCAGCCCTCCTCTCCTTTTCAGTAATGTTAGAATTGACCGGCTAATTTCAATCAACTTAAACACAGGGGGGAAAAAAAGTTTTAGCTAAACAAGATACACCATCACTGATTACAGTAAGTTAATGGTAAAAAAATTTTTTTGAATTTGAAGGAATCCACAAGGATGATTATTAGATCTCAGGAAACCAGTATTGAGACTTTGTATTTAAACAGGATGGGCTAATGAAAAAAAAGTTTTGGAGTGCTTGATTGAGTCCTTTTATTGTCTGGTATTAAAGATTGAAAATCCTAAAATAATTAATGTAAAGTTAAAAGGACCAACATCTCTTCCTTGCTCTCAGCACCTTGCAGATTTATATAATCCTTCTTTAACTTCAGTCACTCTGGGACAATCCTGAAGTGTCTAATTGGAAAGCCAACAGGACATTTTGCTGACCACAGGTGTTGTTCAAAGAATTCAAATATTGAGGCTGCAAAATTTCATAAGTGTGGAACAGAACAACATTTTCCTGCAGATAAACTGGGCATTTATCCAAGCAAAACTTGAAGAAACTTTATCCTAAAGTATGAACTTCCAGTATGAGAAAAGGGCTGCAGAGTCATTCCTGTTCTAGCTTAAGGCATGGCCTTTGCACAGCGACTGTGACCATATTAAGATAGACACAAGCTAATAGAAGCCATAGGTACTTCTTATCAACATGACTCTTCATTTACTCAGCAAAAAATTGACATTTGCATAAAGCAGAACAGTAGGAACAACAGTCTCTTACTTGTGCTTCAAGCTACAATTGAGATCTGTCCTTGCTGTGCTGATTACCAAAGAAAGGCCTGTCTTTTCTGTAACCTGACTGGATTATGAGGCATGGAAGAAAAAAGGTTTTAGCTCTATTTTGAAGATGAAGACCTTCAAGATGCAAAGATCAGGACTCTCATAGAAAATGTCAATGAAAATTTTGAAACATTACTAAGGACAGCTTCCCTGGCTCTTGGAATCCTAGGCCAACATTTTAATTGATATGAACAGTCCTCATCTTTCTATATTAGCTAGACTTCTGTATTATCTCTGAAATTAAGTCTATGGGACCTCACAGACATGGGGTATGTTGAGATGAAGTGGATTAAATTTTAAACATTTTCCTTAGCAAAAATATTGTTCTCTCTAAAAAGAAAAAGAAATCCTTAGCTTAAGAAAAACACATGGTTGCTATCCTGAAATGCATGAAAACTTGCAGGAGTAAGAAATCTAACCCTCTGCCAAAGATAGTTAAAGAGATGATAAGAAGTGTGTACTTTACATCAACCAGAACTTCTCTATTCATCAAAACATTTGATTGCTTTCTTTTGGCTGAAGCCTGAATTATACATTTTAATAATGTTATCGATGAATTTGTTATCTTTTAGATGAAACTGTGTTGTTCTATATTCTTACATGAGCCCTTGCAGCAATAAGCAGCTCTGATCAGAGACCAAAAAGAAAATGATCAATTAAAATAGAATGAAAAAATTGTTAGATTTAATAAGTACCAAGTTGAAAATGCAGGTGACTGACAATAGAAGACCATAACTGACCACTTCAGAAAACAGGAAAATTATGAAAAAGAAAACCCAAAAGAGAAAAAAGCCAAGCCAAACCAAACCATACTATACAAAACTCCGCCCCCTCCCTCACAATTAAGGACCACTGCAGGACTCAGGCTGTAAATAATAGTAAAAAAGGTATTTATATAACATTTTAAATAAAACTGTCTGCAAATGTAAAAGTGCTAAAAGGTAGACAAGCAACAAAGTTTACCATGTGCAACAAAGAAGGGTTTCCAGGCATCAGGCAAACCCAAGTATTTTCAGATTAGAAGTTTGGAGAGGCCTAGCTAAAAAGAATTTTGTATCACTTATTGTTTCAAAATTAATGTTAGGAATATTGGAAAATATTGAAAGACTGCCAACATAAATTAAATACCAGTAAATTACCAAAATTACTTTAGATAATACAGTTCAACTAGCTTTGTGAAGATACTGGTCAGAATAATTAAGGCATTAAATGCAATCATATCTACAGAGAATTAGAAATTTAAAATACAGCTTGTCTGAGCCAACAGGAGTTTCTGGTGAAGGCTTGGAAAAGTTGTATTTTTTTTTTTTTTTTATTTATAACATTACTAGCCAGATTTTGTCATGGTCTAAGAGATAAGAGAGGTTACTGATACAATGACTTTGCCAAAGCAGTTTACATTGAACCATAGCATTTTAAGACCTCTGTTAACCTGACCCAATAGGGAGCTATCAAAAGGATGAAAAGGAGAGTGCTGTGCTATGCTTAAAATGCAGGAATATCCTCTCCAGTTCTGAAACCATGCATGAAGAGGGTCTGAAATGCTTTAAAGAGCTCAAAGAGCCAAAATAAGGATCTTCCTGGCTTTGGAAAACAAAGCTGGGATATAAGGAACACAGTCTACTCAGTATATCAGGAGCAAATCTGAGAGACCATCAGGTCATTTCAAAAAAACAATTTAAACATGGAATAGAAAAAAATTATAAGAAGGAATTTACCATCCTGATGAGGAAGACAGAAATTGTATGATGAATGATAAAATCAGAGAAGTTGAGAAAAAATGCAGTGTCCTAAGAGCAAAGATCATTTGGAAAATGTTGAAAAATTTAGTACTTGTAATCAAATGAAGAAACTTTTTATGAGGGGTCTACAGTGCAAGTGGTGTGTGGTTTAACATTATGCTTGCAGTGATCTTTTCTGTCACTAAAATCTGATAATTAGAGAATTTGTGAAACCTTTTTTTTTTATTCCTTCATACTCAGAAAAAGGTACATTCTCTTAAATACACAGCTGCTTGCAGGCCTGAGTTTGAGCAGTGATGTGACATAATTTTAGCTGCAAATTTTGTACCAGGTTGTCTCTGTGAAAAAAATTGCTCTTCCTACATTGTTTTGGGAAAGTGAGAGAGAAGGGAGTGATTCCTCCTCTTCAATTCCTGTAGATTGCTTGAGTCTTCAGACAGATAGATTGACAATGTTCTGCCATGGAAATAATGCTCTTTATTATATATATCACTCTGTTTTATCACAAAGGTTTAACCAAAACACCTGATTTGAGTATGGGTGAGAAACTTTCTTGCAGTTCAGGATGAAAACAAGCTACTTCTCTCCACCTGAAGAAGAAATTGACACCTTGAAAACTCTTTTAACCAGCTCTTTGGTGGTTCAGGGGTCTTTTCCAATGAAGCTTCAGAGAGGTTGTGGGGTTTCCTTCCCTGCAGATATTCAACAGCCATCTGGACATGGTCATGGGGAACTGGCTCTAGTTGACCCAGCCTGAGCAAGGAGTTGGACTAGATACCCTCCAGCAGTCCCTTCCAGCCTCAACTATTCGTGATACTGTGGAGGCATTTTCAGTTCCTACTGTTCCTGATACATAAATCTCTTGAGAACTGAAGTGCTTTAGTCTACTTCAGCACAGTGGGTCCAGCAGGATGGAAATAGAGTGAGATTAAATGTGCTCTCATATAAAAGTTATCAGACTATGTCATCTAGTGATTACTTGCCTCAGACTCTATGAAAAAATTAAACCACTTCCTAGCCCCCCAAAAGAATTATTAAGCTGTAAAGCCAAGCAAAAGGAAGGCCAGCTGTATAGAGTAATCTGCCTCCTGTCATCAGAAATGGTAACAAATGAGCCTTTACTACTATTGAAAGGCAGAAACACCACAGAAGATTTTCAGGTACAGGGTACCTTTTTCTCAGAAATAATACATTATTATCTACTTCTAAATCTTACAAATCTGATCTGGAGTCCCATGAAGGACAATAATAATGCATTTCAAGCTTTTAATGCAGCAGATGGAAAGTTGTAAGATTAAATGAAGTATGAAATCTGTTTCATGGACCCCCTGGCTGCTCATGAGGGTCTTCCCTTCCCTACAGGCTGCCAGCCTTGTAGCCAAAATTCCTAACAGCAAATTTCAGGTGTCCCGGGAAGAACATGTTCAGGAAGAGAGGTAGATCTTGTTTATTTGTATTTGAGACCATCTTCTTGATGGAGAACTCAAATTTTGTGAACCTGTAGGCCGTAATAAAATGGAAAACTGGTTATATGGCTATCCAATTTCTATAGTACTTCTTCTGAGCCACAAGTATAGCTGCCTCAGTTTTAAGAAATTAGTGAACAATATTTTGTTCTGGTTTAGGAATTAAAGCCAAAGAGAATGAAAATTAAAATAGTATCTGTATTATCAGTGGTGGTGAATAAGGAGGAATTGTCAACTTATGTTAAATTAGAGGAAAATCAGTATGGGAAAAATGGGCTACAGTTCTTTTTTTGGATAACTAGGTAAAACCAGGAAAATTTCATTAGAACAGCACCAGGAATTCAGTGGAGAAAACCTTCACTCCCATCTGGAGTTTGCTTTTCAAGAACTAGTCTAATGGAATGATTGTCTTTATAACTGAGGCTTTTGTATGTATTGGCTGATTTTATTAGGAAAGAAAGAAAGGAAAAAAACCACTATAGACTCCTCCAAAGATGAAAATGTTAGTGCCAACTACAGAGATTCAGCTGAATTTTTTGTCACTGATCTTAACAGCAGTCACTGTTAACATTGGCTTTGGAAAAGTGAAAATATGAACTTGTTCCTGATTAGACTGAGACGCAATAGGGGTTGCTTATCTTATTTACAAAAAAATAAAGCCTTTTAAAAAGTCTTTGATCTATCTTGTTCTACACATCATTATTGCACAAGTGTCTGATTTTACTGTCAGCCTTCATGTTCTCTTGATTCATAGTCACTTTCCTGAGTTCTTAGGAAGGACGTCTATTTTAAAGCTCTATGTGGAAACTGGCAGAATAGAAATTGTTTCAGAAGATCCCAGGTTTCTTCTGAGGGAAAGCAATGAGAAAATGTTGTGATTCCCATAAGAGGGGAAGATTTTGGCAGGGATTTCTGGGTCTCTTTGTGGGAAGGGAAGGGTTCCAATGTTTTCTCCAAGAGAGTATTTTTAATCTGTCTCTGAAAGAGAGATATTTTCAATTGAAAATTACCTTTCTACTGTACATAGGTACTTTTGAACACTTAAATGTTTTTCAGTTTTGTGGAAGAAGGTTTTTTTTTTCCAGTCATGATTGGTGCTGTAAGGACTTCTGTTTAATTCAGTGTGATGGGGTCTTGAAATCAGTCATTAACAGATGAACACCAAAAGTGTGGCTCTACTGTGTTCATGACTGAGGAGCTAAATTTTATGTGTAAATGACAATGTTCCCAAAGAACCACAAGGGATCCCAGCATTTTTTTTTACCCACTGGTAGTAACTTTTTATAAGATAATATTGCATGAGTTCAACATTTGGAATAGCCAAACCATCTGTAAAGTAGGGTAGTGTATTCTCTTGAAGGTTTAAAGAATTTCTAGTATCCAATAGCTTTTATGATGCTATTAATTTACTTAGAAAAAGGATTATTTTTTTTCATCTTGTATTGCTGAATGAGATTCTGTGCAGAGATCATTTTCAAGGGAAGTTAAGAATAGCACAGGGAGCCTGATTAGAAACCTAAGAACATGTCTGTGCTGACTGTAGCAACCTGTACACCCTTTATTCTTCTACCTTCTTTCTTAAAATTTCTCATTTCTTTCCTTCTGTCTCTGCAGTACCTGACATTTCCCCTGTGTTACGAGCAAGCCTTGCCTTCTTCCTCAGAACTGTGGATATGGCTTCAAAAAAATATACGTGCTATAACTAGCCCCTGATAAAAGGGATTTTCAAATTTTTTCTTCTACTGTTGACTGGGAAAGCGGTAACCTATTGGTAATGTCAGCTTATGATGTCACTTGTGGCACAAGAAAAATACATGAGTAACTCTTTGATAATAATTTACTGGGGTCAGTTATTTCTTCAACTTTTGTTGCTTTGTCCCTTCCTTTTGGGTACAGTTCCTGCTTTCTTATTCCACGTTTCCTGTCATCTTTTTTTGAAACACTCTTTTGACAGCTGCTTACTCATTGCTATACTGAGTTGAACTGTTCTGCTTCTCAAATCTGTACTTCTAGTTGAAACTTTTACTTTTGGTCCAGTAAAAACTTCTGGGCCTATTGTTGATTTTTATTGTTCCACAGACCTCACTTTTGAGGGGAAAAATAAATTTATGACTCTGACATAGTTCAGCTAGATCCATCTTTACTAAAGGTTTTCATACCTTCTCCTTTGTAATAACTTTAATGTTCCAATATAAAAAGCATTTCTTTTATGCCCTTGTGTTTTCTATTCCACCTAGTCAGCATTTTTGTTAGCCTTGTAAACCCAAGTCCCAAACAGTAATGGAGTTTAATTTTGCTATAAACCATACAAATGCATTCAGTGGGTTTACAAATTATCCATTCTGTTGCTTTACAACACAATCATTTTTTAAAATGGAGGCATAAATCTCCCCCCCCTCGCCTTTTTTTTATTTTTTTGGAACGAACATCTGGGCTGTTGTACAGATTTTAAGAGCAAAGTTAAACAAGAACTGGGCCCAATGCCCAGAGAAACCAGCTCAAATAAAACTTGGGCAAAATAAACTATCCCAAAAAGGAAGAGCTAGATAGAAGCACAAATAACATATGTGGTACTGCCCAATGGTACAGAAAGTAGAGAATGACTTTGCACTGAGCACAGATGCCACACATCAGACAGCTTCAGAGAGAGAATGAAAAAGATGCCCACAGAAAGGGATGCTACTGGATTGGATTCCAATCCTTGAAGGCCTGGCTTGAGTCAGATTCATTTGCAACGAGGATATTCTCATAGAAACACATGATGTAGACCCTGAAAGCACATGGTTTCAATCCCCAAAGTTTTGGGCAGTCTTTCAGTTCACCAGCAAAAGCACCTTAGGTGAAGTGTAGGCTCTTTCACTTGGGTGAAAGATTTGGGATTAGATCTTTCTCTCTTTTTTTCCCCAACTAAGCAAATGGAAATTGCTTACACAAAGAGCTGACACATCAGACATGACAGCTTTAACCTTTGGAATATACTATGATCCAGATATCATGAGATTTACTTAAAAGAATGAAATTATAATCAAAATATTTTTTAGTTCATTTCACTAGCAACCTAAACCTCTAAGCTGTCATAGTCTGTTTTATAATATGTCCTACAACCATGAGGTGGGTATACTACATTTAAAAGAAATTGAAACCTCAAATTCTTGTGAATTAATATGTACATAAACACAGGGCTTTGCAAAAGAAAAAAAATCTCTTTCCAAATGCTGGAATGTGTCTTGCTTGAGACTTAATGTATGTGAATGCATCAATTTTCTGAAGTTATTTGTGGCTTAATTTACTTGAAAGCCCATTAGATCACTATCAAATACATTAAATTGGTAGGATTTTTGTAAAAAAAAAATTTGTAAAAAAATTTTTATTATCTGAATCTGTAGAATTGTTGGGTCTTTTCTGCTGGGTTAAAGTAAAACATTGTGAGCAGCTTATCATGTTGGTGATCTGATCTTTTTTCACAGGACTATATATGAACATAGCAAGTAGATGCAGACGGAGCTTCCCCAGTCTCCCTGAGACAATCAAATGTTGAGCCCTTCTACTTCTAGGTTTTGACAATAATTATTTTATTTGGAGTCATGAATGTCTATTTACCTGGTACACCTTCAGCACACAGTTCTACAGCTGAGGCAGCTTCCCCATCCTGCTTCCAGTTCCACCTCTGCATCCTCCTTCCACAATCTTCACTACATCCGCACTCCCTTTACTTCCCATAATTCCCTCTTTCCATCATTTCCTATAACTTAGATATATTTGTACTCAGAAGAGGAGGATAATCTTAGTTCCAGTCAAGTGACCAGTTGATCAGATATTATCAAACTTTCTCTCAGCCTTGATTTTTATTTAATTGTGTTTCGTGAAGTCTCCTCTGTATTTGGAGAACATTTATCTGCCCTGAGCTAAGTTTTATCTCTGCTGTAGTATGTTTATAGGACACAATGTGTACTTTTCAGAAGTAACCTCAATTTCCTTGACAGACTGTACTTGTTCTTTGTCTGCAAGTCTATTTGCCACACAATGCTCTTGTATTATGCCTTGTTTGTGTTAGTACTACTCTTTGGTTTTCAACCTGAACTAAATGAGAATTTAAAGTAATTTATATTAATATTTCCAGTAACTCAACAGACTCTATTTGGGATCGATTTTTTTTTTTAAAATTTCATTGAGTGACACAAAAATGAATCACAAAACCCCAAACCCTGTATTTCATAGTACATTTGTTTTATCCAGCAGACAAGCCAAACCATTAATCATTTGGATTTGTATGTGCTGCAAGATCAGGTCCTGGCAACCATGACCTTAGTCCTGGACAGTGTTTAAGCGTGTGATTAACTTTGAGCAGATGCTTAGCTCCTATTTTTGACAGTGGAATGTAAGCACATCTGCTTCCTAAGGAGTCTCATTTCTACTGAAGTTAATGCAAGGTTTTCTTTGACTCCAAAATGACCTGAATCAGACTTTACTTTCTTAAAGATACCAAAGAGTCCTGGAACTCTGTAAAAAATGCTTTTAAAAGAATTTAATTAGGATGAAAAAAACTGATCTTCTCAAAGCAGTTTCTCATGTCTCATTTCTGTCATAGCACCTTAGCATGTATTTTGTTACTCTTCACAGCTTCAGGGACATTCCATGCTGTGATTTAAGTGGCCATTCAAGGGGACTTTTAAACTGATGTTTAGTTTCCCCTCACTTAAAGTGTTTAATTCAAATATGCTAAAAATACTTCCAGGGGATTTTGATCAATGCCTACGCGTTGTTTCACAGGGTTCACTTTGAAGAATTTTTAAGCCCTTGCACAAGAAAATGTTTTTTTCTGAAGAGAACACCTTCTTAGAAGTGTAGTATATTTTATTTGCAAACAGCGTTTACAGTAAAGTATTTTTTAAAACAGGTATCTAATAAACCTTCATTTACTGAAGAGATACCAAGAAAATTTACTTTTAAAGATAAGGCAAATATAACTGGAATAATATTTTAAAAATACATATGTTCAAGAAAATGATAATTTTTTTCAGCTAAAGAAAAATGTATGATAAAGTCTTAGTTTCACTACTAATAAATAAATTAGTAATGAAGCAAATAGAAGCACACCAATTTTTGGCCTTTTCAGTTTAGGTTCAGGTAAATAGAAGGCTGAACTCCTTTTGAATTTGTTGGGTTGTTTGTCTTCCCTCGGAGTTGCTATGTAATACAATAATATGCACTTATCATAAAGCATTTATAAACTTTATTATGTATGCTATCATCTGGAACATTGGCTTATGTACATTGACTTACCAGCGGTTATTGCCAGTGAGCACTATAATTCATGGACTCCTCTTTTGAACTTATGAGCATGCTGGTCTGAGCTCTGGCTCTGTTCTCACTAATACAGGAGTACAAAAATGGAAAGCAATAAATATTCACATTAAAATATGATTTTGTAAGCCGTTCTTGTTTTAAATATAATATATTTATGAGCTACATTTAAAATTTGTGGTTTATTAAGAGGATCTTAAAATGCAACATCCATAGGTTACACTTTAAGATCCTCTTATAATTCCTAGGAAGTACCTGTTGTTCCTTCCTCGGAATCCTAGGAAGTACCTGTTGTTGATATTATATTGGCAGCATGATTTGGATGTGTTTTCTGCTATTTGACTACATACTATGTAATCTAATATACATATGTTTCTTCCAGCACTGAAAGTGGTAAAAAACCCATGCTAATTGCTTTTTAAAAGTTTAAAATCATAGATTCATTAGAATATCCTGGGCTGGAAGGAACTCACAAGGATCATCAAGCTCCTGGGCCTGCACAGGACAGCCCTTGCAATCACCGCATGTGTGATTTATCCATCAAGGAACATTGTCCAAATGCTCCTTGAACTGTCAGGCTTCGTGCTGTGACTACTTCCCGGGGGGCCTCTTCCAGTGCTTCACCCTCTGGTGAAGACCCTTTTTCTAATATTCGACCCAAACTTCCCTTGACACCACTTTACACCATTCCCCAGAGTCCTATCACTGTATTGATACTTGGTCCTCCTCTTCTCCTCACCAGGAATTTGTACACTGCAATGAGGTCTCCCCCCAGTCTCCTCTTCTCCAGGCTGAACAGATCAAGTCACTTCAGCCATATCGCCATACAGCCTCCCCTCAAGGTCCTTCACCATCTTTGTTGCCCTCCTTTGGACACTCTAATAGCTGAATGTCTTTCCTACATTGCAGTGCCCAAAACTGCCCCCAGAACTCAAGGTGAGGCTGCCCCAGTGCAGAGCAGAGCAGAGCAGGACAATCCCCTCCCTTGCCCAGCTGGCCATGCTGTGCCTGATGCACCCCAAGACTTGTCTGGCCCTCCTGGCTGCCAGGACACTGCTGGCTCAGATTCAACTTGCCAACAACCAGGAACACCAGATTCTCTTTCCACAGCACTGCTCTCCAGCCTCTCATTCCCCAGTCTGCACATCCATCCAGGGTTGCTACATCCCAGTTGCAGAATCCAGCACTTTCTCCTGTTGAACTTCATAAAGTCCCTGATTGCACAGCCCTCTGATTTGTCAAGGTCTCTCTGCAGGGCCTCCCTGCCTTCAAGGGTATCAACAGCTCCTCCCAGTTGAGTATTCTCAGTGAAATTAATACTCCTTCCAGTCCTACATCCAGGTAATTTATGAAGATGTTGGAGAGCACAGGGCTGAGGACGGAGCCCTGCAGAACCCCACCAGTGACAGGTGAGTCTGATGCCATCCCATTCACTGTAACCCTTTGTGCCTGACTCGTGAGCCAGCTGCTCACCCATCCCATGATGTGCTTATCCAGCTGTGGGCTGGACATTTATCCAGAAGGATCCTGTAACAGATGGTATCAAAAGCTTTACTGAAATCTGAAAATATTACATCAACTGGCTTCTCCTGATCAGCTAAATGGGTTACCTTGGCATGAAAGGAAATCAGGTTTGGTAAGCAGGACTTTCCTCTCATGAAGCCATGCTGACTGTGATTGATGACTATGTTGTTCTTCAGGTGTTTTTCAATAACTCCCAGAATAATCTTCTCCATTTAAATCTTCTCCATTTAATCTTCTCTAATTTTACCAGGAACATAAGTGAGACTTAAAGCCCTATAGTTTCCAGGGTCATCCTTATTACCCTTTTTGAAAACTGGAAAATGTCACCAGTTTCCACATGACTTGAAACTGTCATATTTCCAAGCAAATTCAAAAATCATTGAGAGGCCCTATGACAGTATCAACCAGCCCTTTGAATATTCTCAGATGAATCCCATCAGGCCCTGTAGACTTACAGAGATCCAGCTGGAGCAGCATATTGTGCAAATACTCAGGGTTGACTGGGATTTTATTATTCTCACAGCTCTGGGCCATGGGATTCCAGAGCCCAGCATCAGTTTTGAGGACTGAAGTGAAAAAGCATTAATGTCTGGTTTGTCCATGTTCCTGTTTGTGAGGCAACCGTGTTCAAGTAATGGACCAATGTTTTTTCTGGATTTCCTTTTGCTATTAACATACTTAATAGCTCTTTTTATTGCCCCTCAGAGTACTGGCCAGCTTCAACTCCAATTGAGTTTTGGCCACACAAGTTTTCTCTCTGCAGTGGCGAAGAGCATTTCTGCATTCCTCCCATTTCCCCTGACCTTGCTTCCACTGGGCATACACGTTCTTTTTTTTTTTCCTTCTTCCTTAGTTCCAGAAGATTCCTGCTTGGCCAAGCTGGTCTTCTGCCTTGTCTGCTTGACTTTTGGATATTCTGTGCTCAAAGTAGGTGGTGCTTAAAGAGTGACCATGATTGATGGAGCCCAGCACCCGCAAAAAAAGCATTTCCAAGGGGACCTTACCAACTACTTCCCTGAGGATTTTGAAGCCTGCTCACTTCCCATCAAAGGCTGAAATTTTGTTGGCACTTTTTCTGCTGTCAACAGAGATTTTAAACTTGACTGCATGGCCACTCTGGCCAAGATGGCCACTAATCTCCACTTCATTCACAAGACCCTCTTTGCGAACAAGTAACAAATCAAGGAGGGCATCTCTCTTAGTTGGCACTCTTAGTACCTGTGCCATGAGAAGTTATCATCCAGGTGCTTAAGGAATTTTCCTCTTTAAGGAATCAGGCTTCCTCAGTAACCTTACCAGGCATTATCCTTTGTCAGGCGTTTACTCATTTTTTACTATTATTATTGTTTTTCTTCTCAATACAATTTAACTGTAATTTGATGCTGGAACTAACCAGGTTTGTGTCTCCAAAGGTTCACTGAAGGAAAATGCATCAGCCAGGCCCTCTAGATCGCAGCACGGGAGTCACACAATGAGTGGAGTAGCCAGGACCACTAGAGAGAGCTCTTGTAACAAAACACTGCTCCCCCATGAAGATCACTGCAATCAGTCCAGGCACTTAATCAAGTTCCAGCGAGACCTTGCCACTCACCTGCAGCTAGATCCCAAGCTATACATAGTTTTATACAAGGCTTAGTCCTGAACTGGCATAAAGCGGACGAATAGGTTATAGATCCATGACCTATTAGCAGTCTGGATTTATGAAGTGAAAACTGTGCAGTACAAATGTTGATTATTTTTTGTGGAACAGTTACAAAAGCAATTGAGAAAGGAAAGAGGATATCATCTGGGTTTTGGTATAGCATTCAATACAACATCTGACAAAATCTTACTTTTCAAATGAGTTACAATTGGCTTGGATCTGAGCTCCATCACATGGACTGGAAACTGGCACTTACAACACAAACAAAACATGATAATAAACAACAACATATTGAGCTGCATCAGTTGACAACAGGAGTGCCACAAGGCTTTATTTAAGGTGCTCCCCTCTTTAAAATTCACATAAATAATCTGGAATTGAAACATGAGAGTGATAATGCAATTCACAGATGATGTTAAATTAGAGGTTGTTCCAGCAGCAGTCAAGTCAAGCAAATAATAGAGGGTCCTAGAAAAAATTGAAACGTGGGCCGAGAATAACAGAATGAGAGTCAACTTGGAAAACTGAAAATACATCTGTAGAAAATTAATTCAAAACAGCCATTCCACAAGAAGGCTAAATCTGGAAAGCAATCATGCTGAAGTATATTCCTGAAGTGACAGAGGATGATCAGTGAGATAATGTGTGAGTCTCCAGTGTAACAAAAAAAGAGCCAAGGGATTTGGAGCAACTAGCTCAGAAAGTCTCTTCCCCACAAGGTTAAAATGATAGTATCTTGAATATTCTAGTTGCTCCTAGACATTTCACTATCACAAAATGAAAAGTAGAACCTTGATTTTAAAGAAGGATGGCAATTTAGAAGTTGTGTCTAGTCTAGCAAAAGAATCTTATTTCCTTTACATTCCAGGAAGGAGAAAAATATAAGAAAGGAGACAGAAAGCAGGTGACTTATAGAACAGTTAATTCCACTTATCTTAAAAACCTACCTCCTATGGGATAAAAATGCATCTCTATGACTGTAGAACTTGAACTTTGAGACAATGAACTGCCTGACTTTGAGTATCTATTCCAGGTCCTTACATTAGGAGTATTCATGCATTTACACTACTGGATAAAACTCCAGAAGTAGTTAAGATGGAAACAGCTTCATACCAGATCTTGTTTCTAAACTACCTAGCCACGAGACACTTTATCCCTGAGACCTTGTTGGCCTCATAATTCTTGTGCTACCATATGCTCAATGGCTTAGCTATAATAAGAGACTGCTACTCTTCCTTATTCCAATCAAATGGCATGTTTTTTGGATGCAGCAAATATGAATTTGAATTTGAATCTGGTCAGACTGCAAAGCTGTATAAACCAGGTCTCCATTGCCAGTGCACAGTCTGCAGCAAAGGTTCTACTTTTGGCTGTGTTCTTGAATAGAAGATGTTGACACTGTGGAACTGCCTCTGGATATCAGAAGTGCTTACAGCATAGCTAATGGAGTGACTGTCCTCCTGGAAGCCTTGCATAGAGGTCTGGACTGGTTTCTGGACTGGTTTGTATTTGGCTGTAGCTGTCTACCATCAACATGCGAGACATGTGAGACACACACACACACACACACACACACACACACACACACACACACTAAAGCTAGATAAGATGTATCCCACCCAGAGTTTCACCAGTGAATCTTTACATCAAACAAGAACATGGATGGATGCCAGCACTTAATTCCTTCAGTTAAAGCAACTTTGTGTACACAGAAGCCTTGGTAGTCTTAGCAGTTGAGATTTGAGTAGGAGTTGATAAGTAAGATATGTTCACAGAAGGCTGCCCTAGCATTGCCTTTCTAGATTGCCGCCATTGACATTGGTGCCTGTATTCTATATAAATACAGTGCATTGGGTGTCAAAAAGGTATTGGATCTGGATCCTATCCAAAACCTTGACAGTTCCAGTGAATGGTGTGTTCACCCAGATTTCAGACTGGCTTTTCTGTCAAGGAACAGACTAAACTTTGTTTAATTTGAACAAACACATAAAGCCAAGCATGTGCAACAGAGGGAAGGAATGTCACTTGAAAACCATTATCTTGTGCAGTTTATCCAAATTGTTTAAAAAAGGTAGCAGCAGAATCTTGTAATTGCTTTCAGAAACATCTCTGTTCTGTATTTTCATATTTCTATGAGCTAAAAGAAATTTAAAATTATTCCTTATAATACTTTTGGTTTTCACACCGATGCTTTGAAAATGCTGCCTTCAGTACATAACCATCTGTACTTTTCTTTAGTGATGCTTTTCTTTCCACTTCTATACACAGATTCATTGGATTTTTTGAAATCTGTCTAGAGATATGGACCATTCCAGATTGCAGACAACTCAGGATATTGGTGGAAAGTATGAACATTTAAATTCTTTGCTTGATAATATTTGAATTGCTTGCTTTAAAATGACTGTAATAATTAAAAGTATCTTCACCATTGTTGCAACATGGAGTTGACCATCAGACTGATGAATTGACTTCCAATTCTACCTGAACTTGGTTCTATTTAAGTAAGCCAAAAGTAAGACACAACCATCTTTTTTAGGACAAAAGACCCAAAATATGTAGGGGATTAACTATCAGCATGTTTCTGGGTTAATTAAAAACTTATCAAACCCTTCACATTTCCTGAATGAGAAACTTTGGAGTTAAATTGGAGAGAAATAAAAATTTTCAGTTTGAGAGTTCATACATTTTTGTAATTTGCAACCATGAAAGTGGACAGGGAGCATGAGGTAAGTGGTTACATCTGGATAGCAAAACTATTTGTGAATTCTGCACATTTCTTTGCTTCTAACAGTGCCATTCCTGTACTTTTTCAAGTCATACAGAGGGTAGCCAAACCAAAAGGTACTAGTGAGTTTTATTAGAAAATGTTTTCTCTTTATGTGCTGTTAAAAAGCTCACAACACTCCAAGTATACTTGAAGATCAGCTTTTTTTATTTTTACATTATGTTCCTCTTACTGATTACCAGACCAACTGCCAGGACTTGAGAACTGAATACTGGCTTAATACCTTTCATCTGATTTAGAATTTATAGTTATTAAAGATCAGAATAGAATTTTTGTTGTCTGCGTTATTCTATTGCACTCTTAAGTTTCTCAAGGAATACCTGACAGGAGATCCATAGTGGAACTCCTATCCTTTCACACACCACCATGAAATCTGAGCATGCAAAAATATTCCTGGTAGGAACATAATAATTTCTGGGTAAGAAAAACCCAACCCTCTACACTGAGTTAATTTTATGAAGAAATCTGTTTTGGAGAGGAATCCCCTTCTACACATGCCTGGTTTTGTCAGTTTTTTAACAATTAAACATAAAAGGAATACTTATTGTTCAAAAGTAACAGGACTCAGGTAGCCCTAAATAAAAGTCACTCGGTTACTTATGTTAAACCCTAAGCTCTTTTTTTTCCCCTATCTTGATCTTACCATTTATATCTGGGAACAGTCATGTTAGGTAAATCATGGTTTTTCGTTTTATTTTACTTTAGCTTCCTATGATTCCAGTTCTCTGGCAGATCAGATCAAAGCATATTTTGTTGATTGATTATGTGAGTTTAATGTCACTCTAAGAACTCATATTTAATTAAAGAACAAGATCAAAAATGTCTTGCTTTTGATCAATACAAATTTGGCATAGGTAGGAACTCTGGACACACAAGACTAAGCCTGGAAGAGAGACTGAGATCACCATAGTGCTGGCAATCTGTTTAACATCAAATGCCTTCCTTAGCAAAGTCAAATTATAGACTCAGAGAATTGCAGAGATGTTGGGTAAAAGTGAACTAGTCCAACCCTTGAAAAAGGGCTATGTCCAACATCAGACCAGAGCTACCAGGGCATTCTGGTTTTGTAAATCTCCAAGCCCTCAACCTTCCTGGGCAACGTGCTCCAGTGCTGCACTTGCCCCTGTGAATGCTTTTCACTTGATGTTTAATCTGAACACCTCAGGCTGCACTTAGAGGGAAGTTTTGTTTCTTCATCTCTGTCACACCACTTTACACAGTTGTAAAGAGTTCTATTACCCTGTAGCCTGAACAAAGTCAGCTCTGAGGCTCTCCTCCTGTGTCCTGTGCTCCATTTTGCCAATTAACACCCCAGTGATATGGGTCCATGGATCAACTGCTGGGGAACTGTGCCTGCTGGCAGCTGGATGCTGAGGCATCATCCACGTGGTAATTTTTCTGTACATGTAAAAATGTGCTCCTTCAGGCCATACATCCACTGCTTCTAGACATGGTGACAAATAATGTTTAAAGACTTACTAAGGGAAAATTTGTTACTACCCAACCTCTCCAGCTGATTAATAATCTACTCATTTTCCTGTCAGAAGGACAAGTAAAGTCAAAGGTGCACTTTCTCTTGAGGAATCAAAAAAATTTTTATTTTGTTGCTTAAGTGGTGATGACAATGAGTATCTTAAAAATCTCTACTTTACCTGCTTTCATTCCTGCAGCTCTTTTCTTTCACATTGACACCTCCTTCAGCTTTATGCATGTTTTACCAGAGAAAGCCATATGCAAGTATCTGGTAATGATTGTGAAATAATATTATATTTTCAGTGCTGAATAGAAGCTTTCAAATCAATTACAGTTAAAAAGACAAACAATTGAGTAGAAGCTTCAACACTGTAAAAACTGAAAAAGAAGAAATTTCCCAGCTTTATGTAGAATTATATTGGGACATAGCCCATTTCTTTGCCAAAATTCTAGGCTGGAAAAGAAATGTTTATCTGTGCCACTCCTTCATGTCATTCATGTGCCATAGCAGTCAAATCCTTTTATCTAGACAAGTCTGGGTTTTTGATCACCAATAGCTCTACCATTTAGATCATAGGTGGACACAGACATAGTGACAATTTTTAAAAATTCCTTGTTGTTTCCTAGTTCCTTTGTTAAATTATTGATCTTACCATTGCTCTCCTAGCCTTGAAAAGCAGAAATTTTAATACCACAGATTGAATTACAGGATAAAATCCTTCATTCAGAGTTGCTCTGAGTCCTTTTATTTTGCTTTCTGAGAATGCTTTTATAACTTTAAGCTGTATTTCTGTAATCTTCTGGAGTTAGTTAAAAGGATCTGGGAAAATGATAGTTTAGACTTTCCATGTGCGTAGTCCATGTGAAGTAAGTGCTCAAGAGGCAACTCTAAAGATGACAATAAATTGAGATAAGGTCTACTTTCTGACCCAACAACAAAAAACCTCAAATTAAACCCAACTCAAAACAAGAACAACAAAAAAGCACCAAACCACATAAACAAACAAGATTTTAGCATTCCGGTGATAAAAGATGCAAAAATGCAAATGTTTTGGTTGTAGCTGTTCCCTGCAACAGTCAAGAACACAGCCATGATGTGATTAACTTAAGCTGAACATCATCATATCATATGGTGCATTGTTCCAATCAGTTTACTGCAATTTCGATCTTATTTAAATCAAATGCTATGTAATCAACTCAGTAATACATAACCCTTCTCCCCTCACAAAAAACACAACCACATATTTAGAAGGTGTTTTATTAGAAAAAGTTGAGTATAATCAGTACTCTGTTTCCAATTCTACTGAACTTCTACATGGGATTGGCAGAAAGACTAATAGTAAAATGTAAGACATTTAAAGATCCCACTGAAGTACTTTCAGAGATGGGTTACAGATTTTCGAAAACACTTTTCTGCACAGAGCAGCAGGATGCATAATCCCTAAAAATTCATTGTTGATGGATCATTGAGAGTTCATTATCAATAATACACAGAATTTATCACAGTGTGGTGGAAAACCTTGTTAACTGCAGTCAGTGGATGGAAGTCCAAAATGGAATGACAGCAAAAATGTGAAGTAGTTATTATCAATCATATATCTTAATATTTTTAACTGTGGGAGGTAAACTTACTTGCTCCCCTCAGAGAGACTGGAGGGGACTTATTCCAAGTGTGGATGTGGGCGTGAGGAACAAGAAGATGGAAAAGAAAGAAAGATGGAAAAGCAATGTGCATTTTACCTTGCCTCTGTCTTTCACGGACTCATAGAGACTAACTCCAAGATGGACCCTTTGATTATATAATGTGACCTCCTGTAGATTACAAATCAGAGTCAACTACAGTCATCCTGTACTTTCCTGTAATTTGCATTTCTGTAAAACTTGTCTTTTAAACCAGTATTTGAATACATCAAAAGCTGCACAATTCTCCATTTTCTTTGCTTGTTCATTGCAATTTCTTAAGAAAGGGTTTTATTATTGATTGACTATCTCTTACAAAAGCTCTTTCACTACCTTATGCTGATAGAGCTATCCTTTCAGATTGGCAGGAAAAAGGTGGCTAAGACCTACTACACATCACTTTACTTTTTCCTACAATTTTAGTGTTTTAAAAGTATAGACAAAGAACTTTCTTCTGTCTCCTTTTACCCTAGAAAAGATTCAGCTCCAGATTCTCTCTACTACAGCCTTGGGGTGGAAGTCCAAGTCATTTGTTATGTTGTCTGAGTATGGCCAGCTGTGTCTAGTTGGCTACCACAGAAGCTGTCAGCAAATTCTGCACAGGGAAGGAAGCAAGAAAGAAAAAAAATCTGTAAAACAAATGTGGAAGTATTTGTGAAGAACAAGCATCATATATGATATAAAATAGATCCTAAAAAAAGCATCCATCTAAACTTGTAGCAGGAATCTTTTAATTTGAGGTCAGCCAGAAATGTCAGGGAAATGGAAAAAGCATGAAGTCAGAGTAAGGTTCCCAACTCAGTACTGCTGTTCTTGGTGCAAAGGATAATGACAGAAAACCTTGTGCAATGAGGACACCTTTTTTATTTGTAAATGACACGATTTACACGATTTAAAATTCTGGTCACAAGTAATTTGAGTAGCATAGCACAGCTAAATAACAGTGCTTTGTAATAGTTATTGGTAACATCCTTACACAAATGCATTTATCCCTGCTCTTATGCAGGAATGGGAGAATAAAGGGAATGCAGATGAAGATTCAGAGAGTTTCTACTGCATTTACATTGAGTTTCTCTTAGCAGCACCCATTTAGCTATGAAAAACCCCAAATTCTCCTGGTTGTTAGCATGAATTTAAGGCTTGATAATGCAAGAGAAATCTTATCTTGCATCACTAAGAGAAATCTTATCTTGCATCACTCTCTCAGAATTTTGTAGGAAGTAGTCATTAAGAAGTAACAGAAGTTAGGAATTAGGTTTAAGACCCACTAAAATAAAGATTTATAGTTTGATCCTTTGAGAGGTGGCTAAAAGTATTATAGGAATAACTAGATCTGGCCAGTTTCCTTTACACACTTTTTCTGTCTTCTCACTGGAATAATTATCAGAAAAAACAACAAAAGTCTGGATATCTTGTGTCAGAAAAGACATATTGGAAGGGAATTCTCATCTTCATTTTTTCTGCCTTATGGTTATATGGTTTGTGTACTTCTTGCTACTCAGAGGACAAGTTGTACATACCTCTAACACCATGCTTACATACAGAAAGCTGCTTTAGCTACCAGATGATTATCAGTAATTTTCTGACACTATTGCTTCAAGTTCTTTTAAGCTTTTTTTTCCAACACATTGTCAAAATTTCTAAGGCATAAACATAAATTTATATAAAGTTCTTGGTAGAAGTCTTCAGAAAAGCTACAGACTCGACTGAAAAGTTTTTTTCCCCTGCTTATTTGGCTAGTAGGTAAGGTATGTGTAGTTTAATGTCAGTCATTTTCATTCAACAGCTCAACACTTCAGGGTCAGAAGTTTGCAGATTTTGTGTATGATGCATTGAAAATTGTTTTTAATACTTGCTTATTTATTAAAAGAAAATGAATGAAAATACTCCCAAAACCAAACAGAGAGGGTTATGGAATTTTGGTACCTGTAAATTGTGTTTGCAGCTAATGGTTTATCCAGAAACTTCTGTGAATAAATAGGGAGAGTTACAAAAGTAACCTGCACATTGAATGCATCTAATAAGGATTCTGCAAGTAGTTAAAACATCCCTTACTATAAACATGAAAAAGACCAGTGAAAGCCTTAATGTAAAGTTAATGTAAATGTATTGATTAAGAAAAAAACCAGATCTGTTTCCTAATTATCTCTCTCTCTTTTTTTTTCCTTTTTGTTATAGAAATTTCTCACAAAAACACAGCTTCTCAAACAATCCCCTGTGGAACGTGGTTTACAAGCAATCCACGATTATCCCATCTACTTTTGGAAAGAGGGAATCTTCTCTGCACTGTATTTCTATTGCTACAAAATACAACACTCAGTACAAAGCTTGATGCTGAAATGAGCAGTCCTTAGCCAATGCAGAGAATTCTATTTCTGCCTGTTTTTGACTTTTCATGACAACAGCCACCCTCAACAGGACTGAACTTTCAAACACAATAGTGAAATTAGACTTTATAATAGCAATGATCAGATTTCCAGAAGCATCATTTAAGAGCTAAGTCTGATGGCTCAGTTACACTCTCATTTAGAAAATCCTACTCTAATGCAAAAAGTGATGATACTTTAGAAAAAAGTGCTTTTTCAATGTGTTCAAACACTCTCCCACAGAGTGGGAGAAGTGAAAGAAAAAAAAAAAACCTGTATTTTCACTTATAAATGTGCATGAGGATCAGATGACAGCCTAAAATATGCTTCAAGTTATTGTATGCTTCTATAGCCCTGATCTTCTCTATGTGAAGTTTCTGCCACCGATTTTGCTAAATGTAAGGAGGTCAAATTATCTGATTACCTTTGCCCAGTACAGGTTTCCTCATCCATCAGTTTCTGCATGTCTTCTGATTTTAATTTTTATGGATGCAGATAGCTAGATTTTTTTTCAGCATTGCATAGAAGAGGATGATATGTAACACTATTTCCCCACTGTCTATTGACCACTTTACTTTTAACACCTTTTACATGGCCATGTCTGAAAGCAGTTTCTCTTTGTCACTGTTTTCAGTAATGGTTACTCGAAGTTCGGCAATTTTCCTTGGCCTACTTATTTTTTTTTCTTTTCAGTTTCTCCTATTCTCAAAGTCATCCAATTTTTCATCACCAACAACATGGCATTAGCACACACTTCTTTTTTCCTGTCAAGAGCATAAATCAATCAGTCTCGTACCAACAGCAAATTTTGGGAAAGTCTATACTTATTATGAATTGCCTATTATACATATTTTCAGTACTTTTAGATTTTTTTCACTATGTATTTTCTATGCTTGATCTTCATTTTAGTCAAAACTCTTGCCTTCTCTAGTTATTCAGCAGATTAATTTCAGCTCATCATTTCCCATAAGATATTATATCCTATTCTTTATGCAAGCATAGTTATGCATGGACTACAGTATGTGCTTCATTATGAATACAATTTACACCAGCAAAGAAATTCCTACACTAGCGCTAATTATCTGAAAATTTTGAAATGGATGATCACCCATTTATCTAATCATGACTACATTGAGATGTCTGATTTCTAAGTCAGGTTCCATTCTGATATTTTGTTTTATCTTGATTTCTGTTATTCAATTTGCCTCTGCCATTTCGTACTGAACTAATTAGTCTTATTGAAAGCTGAGGCAAACTATTCACTTAGTATGGGGCCCATATCTAGATTATCTTAAATTCCAACCTCGGTCTTCTTGTTTCTTTTTTATTTATTCTGTTTTTATTTGTATTCTTAAAGTGCCTTTTTTCCCTATTTATTTTGATATCCTTTAAAGGTCTAACTCAGCTTGACTTTTCACTATTCTCATTTTATCCCGACACTTCTTGACCTCAAAAGATGATTTCTTGGCTGTTCAGTCCTTTTCTTCCATTCCTTATAGCTCTCTGCTTACTTCTAATATCCCTTTTGTTTATTCATTTAGCTAGGTCTAATGCTCTTCCTTGCACGTTTTTCGTTTCAAATGGAAGCATGTTCTAGATAGCTTATGAAACTTTGCCTAAGGCTTTCCTCTATATAAAAGTCTTGTGTTTAGGCCAGATGACTTAATTAACTAGAATTTCCCCTTTTGTAGTAGAGGATCTGGGGTTTTTTTTCTGTTTTAAACTGAACCTGTCAATGAACACACTTTGGTAATGTTATTTTCCTATTTGGCTGTATCGAAAATGTCTTCAGGCCAGGTGTGTAATACGATACCTAGTTGTCTCAGTAATTCTGTGGAAACTTTCACATTTTTAAGGCCTCTTTATGTGTAATAGCATTTGTTTTCCAATCTATAATTATGAAAGCAATTCTCCCACAATGTTAGAGTTTATAGAGCCATTGATCTGAAATAATACTGGAGTGATTCCTCTTCATAGCCTCCCTCAGGGCTGGCTTCTAAAATTCTATGAGCTTAAGATCAGCAAAATTTCTTTTTCTTTCTTTCTCTCTCTCTTTTTTATTTTTTTCCCCTCTTTTGTTTTTATTCTTATTTTTTCTGGGTGACTTAGCTATATACCATGTGTGACTCTGTGTTACTGTTAGTGTCTTTCCAATCCCATTCCATAATTCTGCTCCCTTCATTTTGTTTCCCAAATTGCTTGAATGTGTATGTGAAATGTTCATATCTTTTTGCTCCTCCATACCACTAACAAGATCAAGTTTCCTACACAGACAACACACAGCCATTTCTTTACAAGTTAGACAATTTCAACTACTGTCAATATTTTCTTTCTTTGGCTTGTCTATCTTAGAACCAGTGAAATTCCTTTCTCCTTTGCTGTATCTTTTAAAAATTGATTTTTTAATCTCTCATTGATAAAACTTAATATATAGGTTTAATAAATTTATCAATACATATCTCTTCATCATAAAGATCTTTTTGTTTCACCAACTTCATTTTGAAAAATGCTCTATCCATACAACCTCAGAAAAAATCCTTCTCCTGTTTACTATATCCTTACTTACTGGTTTTCTGACCCATATTTTTTACCCTGAAAATCCTTCAATCCCTTTCTCAGACATATGGGAATGATTATGTTTTGCAGTAGACTCATTCCAAGTTCACCCACCTAAAACTCCCAAGCTTTCTTTACCGCCTCTCTGAATAAAACTCTGACTCTTTGGCCCAAGTGTAGTAGCTAATGCCTTTTGACAGAAATCTGACTTTTCTCATGCTAATGTCCTTGTTGTAGGTCCTGGCATTAGTAACACAGATCTGGGCTTAGGACATCCTCCAAGGTGTTTAAGCAGGCAGATGTAACGTAAAACTCATAGGCCAAATAGAGTACACTTAGCTACTCATTTGGCTTTCCAGGGCTAAAAGGCAGGATGAACAGCTTTTTCCTAATGACTTTTTCCTTCCAAGGCAATGACTGAATAATCATAGAATAATAGAGGAGAGCTAGGAGAGGTGCTTAGGCTGCCTGATCATCTTTGTGGCCTCCTCTGGACTTGCTTCAATAGCTCCATGTCTTCCTTGTGCTGAGAATCCCAGAGCTAGATGCAGTGATCCAGGTGGGGGTCTCCTGAGCCACTTCTTCTGAGGCAGTCAACATGTTCAAACCTCTTGAGTAATAGTGATCTATCAGAAGACATATGCTGATGAGTAAGAAAGTACTGGGTCCCTGTGCTATGCCACTGCAATGTTTTACCAAAAGATAAAAGGAAAAGTGATGAGGTAAGTGTGCATATATTGTATTTATAGACACTGTCCTCCTTCAACTAAACAAGGATTAAAAATTGCAGCACTTAGTAGCCACACCAGCAGTCTGTGCAGTACCAGTAAAAACTCAAGTCAGGTTTTGTGCCTTTCGCCTGACTTTCCAGGTGTTTTTCTAAAGAATCCATTTAACTCCCCATCACAAAAAAATGGCATGTAAAATATGCCCTGAATTGCAGAAACTGTCTCAAATAATCCTTGTTTGTTTAGGGAGGATTCCTTCTCAAAAAATATTTATTCCACAAAGGGGGGTGATGTGTATTTTTCTAAACTTTAACCAAAAGATATGTTCTGAAAATACATTTTCAATAAAAATAGTTTATTTTGGACTGATACGGCAGTCATGTTTTTTAGCACATTAACAAAATGATCTAGTATTTCTGAGTCCTTGGGCATCCATCTGTTGTTATGTTTTTTTCGTTGCAGAGAACATACTCAGTCAAGACCACTAAAAAGTCATTTAAGTGACCTGAATGTGAGAAGAATTCAGTTCCATGCCATTATTTTCACTCCCAACTCCTATTTCCTTCTCCTGTCCGAAGGAGACAGGACTCTGACTCTATGTGATGGCCAATCCACTAGTTCTCTGCATCTTGTTTCCTTATTCACACCCCAATGGCCCTCTTCAGGTCCTAAGCCAAAAGTCAAGGTCTGGAAATGGTCATCTTCCTTCAGGACCAGGAGAAGAGTTACTTCCATATACTGCACCAAGTGTAGACTCATAGAATGGTTTGGATTGGGAGGAACCTTTAAAGATCATCTAGTGCAAGCCCTTTGCAATGATCAGGGCCACCTTCAATTAGAACAAGTAGCGCAGAATCCCATCCAACCTGGCCACGAAAGTTTCCCAGGGATGGGGCATCTACCACCTCCTTGGGAAACTTGTTTACCACCCTTATTTAAAAAACATCTTTCTTATATGTAATCCATATTAACCCTCCTTCAATTACCCTTAGTCCTGTTGGAAAAGGTTCTGATAAAATGTTTGTCCCTATTTTTCTTATAGCCCCCATCAAGTACCTGAAAGGCTGCTGTAAAGTCCTCCCAGAGCCTTTTCTTCTCCTTACTCTGAGCCTTCCTTCCTAAGAGAGGTCCATCTCTCTAATAATCTCCATTGATTTTTCTGGATCTGCTCGAGCAGGTCTATGTCCTTCCTGTGCTGTATCAGCAATATAACGCATTTGAGACCTCACCCAGCAGCAAAGACATTTGCAGCTGCTGCAATGCACACCCAGGGACTAGAGATGTGTGCTTCCCTTGAGGCAAGTGTACCACAGCTAGAGAATCTCTGGTCAGGAATCTCAGCCACACTAAATGCCCTGGACACAGGAATACCAATTGCATTTGTAAGGAAGTGATAATTTGATTGGAACAGCAAATAAATATATACAGAAAACATGATTATTTAATGTTGTATTGTAATGGAATTTATTTTTTTCCAAAGCATTTCCTGAAAATAAAATTAGGCTCGGTTGCAACCAGCATATTTCTATAATCTATTTTTATCACTGTAGACACTGGGGAAATAGTAAAACTGTTTAACATTCCCTGCTCTATTGATTTAGCCTGAGCCTTTTGGAATCACTTTATAGACTCGTGCAATGGGTGATACTTGTTGCTGAACAACAGGTTAGGTTGTTTTCTCTGTAACTGAGACATGAACAGTCTCTTATGTGGAGGACATTACATATTTGGCATGTATGTATGAACTTACCCATAGTTTAGTCTCCCTCCCTGCAAGGTAAAAAGGAATTCACTGGATTAATTCTTGGGACTGCTGTATGGCTTAATAAAGCAAGTATTTCAAAATTGTAACATAAGAAGATTCATGCACATGCTAATTTTCTTTTTACAGAGAGGCAATAATTAGTTACAGAATTGTTCCAGTAACATTTCAGCACTGATTACTCTTACAATTTATCAGTTTTTAAACTGTGGACATAACAGCAATAAACAGAACATGGAAGCCAATGCGTGTTGACATATATTCTATGTATTATTTTGGAACTCACAACCAGCCTACTTCATCATATAAAAGTAATTGCAAGGCATAAAATAGCTCATTAGAGTGTTTATTTAGCCACACATTTTTCCTGGGCTTTTTAATTTTGAGAAATAGCATATTAGATTGTCTTTCAATTGCTTTGCTTTCAAAAAGCACATGAACAAAATGGTAGTGTGAGCTGATTCAGCCAGGCTTTGTTTCCTCAAACTAAGTCATACATGTGAACTCAAAGAAAGAAGGTGGCTTCTCCCTTTCCCAGTATCTTTGTATGCTTTCACAAGCAAAACTTTGGGAGATGTAATAAAATAAACAGATTGTTTTTAAACAGATGTTCTTGTGCTGGTCTGCATGGGAACAGCTGATATATGAGGGAATAGTCTAAGACCCATTACAAAAATAATATTTAAATTGGAACAAGTGCTCTTGTGATTTACACCTAATGTTCTCACTCTGACAGAGAGCCAAATGTTACAGAGAAAACATCCAATGCCTGTTCTCATTTTAAAGCAGCACAGAAGATATGTAGAGAGAAATGTATGAAGGGTGTATGAAACCTTCCAGAGTTAGTTTTAAGATACAGTTCAACAAGTTGTATGTAGTGGGCTTGATTACAGCTACCCTCAAACGTTTTAAAAACCATATATATTTTTAGTAACTAACTTGGCTTTAAGACTAGGCATTTAATGGGTGTCTAGGAGAGATAAATACTAAATTTCTTTTGACTCCTGAGCTACCATTCAAATAACCTGGTCCAACAGGGCCCCCGGGAGCTCAGAGCAAAAAGCACAATGCTGTATCAAATTCTGTGTCAAAAAGCTTCAAAATGTCTCCCATACTAACTGCTAAATCTGCACTC
The DNA here is from genome assembly GCF_027477595.1 of Haemorhous mexicanus. Lineage (NCBI taxonomy): Eukaryota > Metazoa > Chordata > Aves > Passeriformes > Fringillidae > Haemorhous > Haemorhous mexicanus. Next base: position 126,967,638 of record NC_082341.1, read on the forward strand.
CAATTGAAAGCACTCTTTGAGTGCTTTATTGAAAGCACTGTGCTCTATTGAAAGCACTCTTTGAGTGCCCAAAGAGGAGAATGAGAATCTTCCAGAAGGAAAATCATTGTGGGGGGATATCCCAAAGAGTGGTGAACCTCTGATAGGGAACACCTGAGCATGAGAAAAGCTTGTCTCACAGAGGACAGAAAAGCAGGTGAGTGCAGGTTGTGTATGGAATTTGAGGAAAATTAGGAGAGCTGTTCCAATGTATCTCCTGCTAAAGAGAGGAGGAATAGAATGTGCCAGGGCCATGCTAAATGGAGGGACACACCAGCCCCCCACCGTCCCCAGTTGGTAAGGATGTGAGGCTGTCAGTCAGCATGCAGAAAACCTTATTCCTGGCAGAAAGTGTGCTGCTTAGATTTAAGATAGGTTATTTATATCAGTCCACAGTTCAGGGGAGTAGTAGAGAAGAACTAAATTCCTCCAAAGAGTGTTTCAGTAAGGGGAAACTTATAAAATCCCATCTCACGGTTCATCATTAGAGTACTTGTAAATAAAGATGTAAGCATATAAGTATGTGTAACCTTTTATTTCACTTGAAAAACCCATGCCAAGTGGTATACATTCTCTTCATACATGCACTCATAGTCTGATGTCATGGGTAGTACTATAAGAGCCTAGAAAAGAAAAAAGATTAAAAAAACTAGAAATGGCTTGCATTGAAAAAGAATTTCTCAGATTTATTTTATGGACTCAGACATTTCTTAGAGCACTGCAAGGAGTTTTTGTAGAGGTTGACTTCGAAATCAGGTCTGGTGGCAGGTCCTAGCTGCTGCCAAATACCTCAGTGGGTCATGTCGTGCAGCGATGGCTACTCTGGACTTTAATGAAGATTTTTGTTAATGTCTCTGGAGTGGCTAGTGCAGAGCATGATGAAAATGCCTGTGCCTGTGCCAGTATGGAGCCAAACCAAACATACATAAGTCTGTGATAGCCTAGAGTTGATCTTATGACCAAATTTCCAAATAAAACTCAAAATATAACAACTTCCTTTTCACTCACTTAAAAAAAAGAAACAAAAAACAAAACTCAACTGAACTTCTTAGAAAAGTGAGGGGAAAATTATAACTGGTGAGAAAATGTTGCCCGATCCCTTAACTAGATGTCTGGAATTCAGTCAGCCCCTGAGACAATCCTGGACTAGAGGTCTTATTCCTTTATCTTCTTTATCCACAAGTCTAGTTCATATAACTACAAATCAAAACTTAAACTCCATCTTTGAAGACACAGAATTACATTCCAAATATTTTCAGTTGCCTTTATTGTTTGGCAAGAGATGACAACCTTGGATAACATTATTCCAGTCTGCTCTAGTCTGCAACAAAAGTTTGCAACAAAATTCTTCTTTTCTGCTTCATTTTTCTTTTTAAAGCAGGGAATTTTCAGGAACATTGGCAATTTCAATGCCAAAACATTCGAGCCCATTTTGCTTCCTGCTTTTCCCTCCTAAACATATAATTCCATAAGACTGCCACCAGATGGCCCATGCAAGTGCTCTCCAGACACAGTTCTCCGAAGCCCAAAGCCCACTCAAGAAAAAGAGAAGGTAGAATTTGCCATTTGATCTCTGTTTCATTGGCTTTCTCCTAACCTAGGGTACAATACAGGAGGTTTTTCATACTTCTAGCAATCTGGATTTAAATAATTATTCCATCCATGAAAAGGCGGGGGTAAAAATATTAATAAAGAACTAAATGTCTTTCATATGCACATAATTTTTCCACATTATCCAGAGGACAAAAAAATGCTACCTGATTCTTACACTTGTTCACAATTCTTTCTCTGGCCTATTTTTGCTGATTGCCATCTCATGTCAATTAATTTTATGTTATTTGACATGTCAGGTGTCAAAGCGATTTGAAATAACAGCAACACTTCAATGTGAAAATACTTAAGCTACATTCTCTAACAAAAGCGTAAGGTTCTTTAGCTACAGCTATGAAATATAAAAGTGTTTGAAGCTAGATTTTTTTTGCATATGCAAATATCTTTTAGTGCTGGACAAAATAGTGAGAATGCAGAACCATTCTTGAAAAAGGATTAATACATAATAAAAAATGTAGAAGAAATGTGCCAAAGAAAGAGGTCTTGGCAGAAATCTCTGCTAATATTCTGACTATCTTCAGTTGGTGCTGTGACCAGACACAGTGTGAGTATATGACAAAATTCACCCTGTGGTCCAACCCCTGAGTCATCCCCAGTGGGGACTTGGACCTCCAAGTCACTTGCCTGGTGGTCTTGTGGAAACAGAAAAGCAAAGGATAGGGCTGGGGAGGGCTGGTGGGCTTCTGAGTCTCACCCTCCCCAGGGATCAGCAGAAGAACAGAAGAATATGACCATTGGGTCATCTGCATTATCACTGGGTAAAAAGCCCATTAGGTGAAGTTTGAAAAATCTAGGTTTCTCTACTGAATATCCTGGGAGACTCGGGACATCAAGAAGAAGGTGAATTTCCATAGGTTCCTTCTCATTTCTCATAGATTCACTTTCCCTTCCTGAAAGGCTACAAGGCCACTGTCCCTTCATTGACTGGGAAGGAAGGGAAGACAAAGAGTCTCACCAGACTGACACCTTATGTGAATCTTCTTCTAAGCTCCTTTATAAAATAAACACTGAAATTGGGTCAAATAACTACCCCATGTGGACATACTGACATGTTGATACATGATATCCTTTCTCATTCATCCCTCCCTCACAGTAAAACTACATCTAGACCTCTATGTTTTCAAGGTCAAAGAGATGTGTCATTGTCTCCAGGCAGAATTTAGTGGGGCAAGTAAAAGACCCAAGTGATGATAAGGTTAGTTAGTTATTTAGTTAGTTCTCAGGGATTTTCACTCCCATGTTTTTTTCTTCTTCAGGAAAATGTTGCGTCCGGTGCAGATGAAAAATAGCAATGGAGTTTCAATTGTAATAATATCTTTCTTTGAATTTAAAAATGGTGCCTTAGTCATAGGTCTGATTCCTGTGTTTGCATTCTGAATCATTTCTACTTGGTTTATTGACAACAATAACATTTTGCAGCACTTTATTTTCTCAGAAAAATATGAAAGATAGAACTGCATATTCAGATCTATCTTTTCCTTTCCAAATTTGAGATTGTGAGGAACCTATTTCATGTCAATATAGTAAGCAGCAGTTTTGGCATTATTTAAAGATAATAAAATATAGGACTTTCCTCTGCTTTCCTAAAATAGCAACAAAATTTACCTGAGATGCAAACTTTAACAGCAACAGTGCTATCCAGTAGTTTCTTCCACATGTAGCTAACATTAAGTTAGGATGTGGAAATTTTGGGATGAATTCATGATAGTAAATGAAAAACAAAAGAGATGGACCAGACAAATACACTCAGGTATGGGTAAGAGAAGTCCTACTACAATTCCCCAGGGTTCAGTAGCTAATTTTAAATAAAGAACTTCAGATTTTGCCACTGAGTTTCTCCATGGGGATGGAGTTTGAACATATCAAATCTCCTTCCAGTTTTCCCTTGCCAATGTCATTGTAGTACAGACATTTTCAAATTATTTACTCTTCTTAATGCTGGTATCATTTACTTCTAAATATAGCCCTTGGTATTAGTTTGGGATAACTGGGGTTCTTTCCAGATTTTAACACACTTGTGCTAAATTCATTACAGAGTGTGTTTGTCTTATCAAGTAATTTTCAGCTTTTGAAGCAGCAAAGTTGTAACTAAGTACAAAAACAAGGGAAAAAAGATCTCTTTTTTACTAATGCTACCACAGGTGTGTGAGCAATAGCACTGTCCTTCAAAATGGAAAACCGATGAGTTTGCTGAAAAACTCAGGTTTCCTCCAGTTCAAAGAGAGATGAAAACATGAAAGAACAGAACAAATAATTTTGAGTATGAAACTTGGTGAGACAAAAATTACATTTATTGATTTTTTTCAGCTTGCTAATACCCTTTTATTATTTTAAATTACCTAGTTAGAAACATTTTAGAATGAAATGGGGTATTTCCAGTTAATCTTAGTATGAGGTTGGTGTTTTTTCTTAAGACAATTCATGCATCACACTGCATTCATTTGTCCAACTGCTAATATAAATTATGATCTGTTGAAGTGATCTCTCTTGGCAAGATATAAAACTGGCAAGGATTTCTGGACAGTTGAGTACATTTACTTTATGAACAAGTACACTGTTTTGTGTACCAGCACTCACTGCACTGCATTTAGCAGTCCTGTGAACATAATATGACTTTCTGAGAGTTTTAACTAACAGATCTTTTGCTGAGAGGATATAAGGCTTACAGTGATTGGGGGTTCTGTTTTGTAAGGGTTTATAAGTTTCTTTAAAAATTCTGAGAGAGAAATCCAACTAATTTGACCACGAAGAAGGGAATGAATGTCATCCATCTCCTTTACCCTGTACCATATTTAAACTTAGTGTAATCACATGGAATAAAATTATGGTCACATTTAAAGAACAGACATGGTTCGACTTCTGTGGATCCCAGTGGCATCATTAACATATGGTCTTCTCTGCTGTTAGGGAAAAATTCTGCTAACACTGGTTATTACCTTACTGGGGAAGTTAATAACTACTTTCAGGTTAATATCCTGTGTAATATGGGTGGGTAATAACAATACTATTATTATTTTTTTTTTTTTTTTGTGGAAAATCTTTTAGAATTGCACATTTACTCTGGCTGATAATTAACCCCACAAGGTGGAGGTGGATGCAAGATCACATCCTGACTGACAAACACTGGAGCCTGTATTAGGAAGAGACTATCTGTCTGTGGGTTGGTGTATTTTGTTTTTACCCTGTCTTTTTAATCTTTGCCTTGACTGAAGACTATGCTAAGAAAATTGGACCTTTCTTATTTCTTGGAAAGTAAAATGTTACCACATATAAGTGAAATAATGCAAAAACTTGCTACCTTTTTCTCCACCCGTATTGCAGCATTTTTATTTTTACATCTCTAAAGAAACATACTGAAAATCTACAAATGCTTTCCTGAATCTGTGGATAATTTCAAATGATGTTTTGGAATGGAAAACCTTGTAAGAAAAATACTCGTAAAATCTGACTTTGTATATCATTATATTTATGACACCACCATTCACTGAGGGCACAGTACAGTGATTATAAACACAACAGTCAGAGTTTAATCATTCCCATCAGCAGTGATTTCACTCATCCTCAGATGTCCTTAAATGTACCATCTTCAAGCTGACAAAGCACAATCTACCAGTATTGTGCCTCTTTGAGAAATGAGACCCTGGACTCTAAATTGGGCTGCTCAGCCACTTGCAACCCTAAATTTAAAATAACTAAAAGAAGCTACATGGTCACCATGTAACTCCCAATACAATGTTTTACTCTGCTAGAGAAAGTACACAGGCATGAAAAACAGTTCAAAGTAAGGTTAAATGGAACATGAAACGGTTGTTTAATCAGTTACAATTGTGCTTGCAAGTCAGTAGGTATCACTGACCCAGCATCATTTTGGAAAATGAGATTTTCCTATAAAATTTGAAACTGAGTACTTGACTAAGTATAGTCAGTAAAGATCACATAAGACTCTGTAGGGGAGTAGATTTATTTTCCTGAATGTTTTAGCTGTATCCTAACTTGGATGGTTGTACTCAGCCTTCTTACATTTCCACTGATAATTGACAGGAAATGCTCTAGTTTTTAATCTATTGGTTTAGGATTTTTCTGTTTTGGCTTGGTTTGGTTTAGGGTTTTTTGTGGTGCTGCTTTATTTTTTTCCTTGCTGAGATCTGCTAGAAGTAGTTAGCACCGCTGGTACAGCTAGATTTGGTACACATTGATGAAAAATAATTCAAGGTAATGGTGTTGGATTTTCAGGTTTATATTTGAGTGAGTAGGTGTGAAAATTGGATGCTCATCTTCCCATTTGTATCTGGAGTTTGCACCTGCAAGTGACTGTTGGCCAATAGTAGACTTTCTGACAGATCTGGTTGCTGTCATTTACTCCTGGTATCTGACTTAGGAGTTTTAGTTTCCCTAATTTTTAGTGTGGCTCAGGTGATGTGAACATCTGTGATGTTCAGTTAACTGCAACTGCAAACAAACAAAATTACAGGTGAAATAATTTGCCTGAAGAATTAAAATATTTGGAACAGACCCTTTGAGATGACACTTAAAAGACTGAGCAAGATCTCAGTGTGGAGAGATACCGTTTATGTATATGGCTCATAAAACACTAGATAGTCTTCCTAGTTTATGGTCATTATGCAGTATAAATTAGTTATTAACAAATTAATGAAAAGAATACACATAGCAACAATGCAAGAATAGAGTCCAGATGAAACTCCAGTGTAATCAGTGGGCCTTAATTGATTTCATATGAGCTGTTTTATCTCCACTTAGTAATTTATGAGTGCTTACAATAATTTTGTGAAATCACTCTGATTAGCACTGTATCAAAATGTTTGATAAAACAATGACTTTGTTTTACTAAATTAAAAGGATTTTAACATCGGAATTGATTCTATTTTATGAACTTGGACTTTGATGAAGAAAGGAATGCAGTTTTCTTACCAAAAGATCTGAATTGTTGTATACAGCTGGAAAAAAACATTCATAAGGGCATCAAAGAATAATATTGTGCTCTGTCTTTTGTTAATACAGAATGTGGAATTCCAATTTGCATTTGCATCACTTGGCAAACCTGCTGTAAAAACAAACTCAACACCACCATTCCTCTTTTTTAAGATATTTTGTCTAGTTGTATTACCAAAGATCTTTGTCAGAGACCTTTGCTTGAGGTCAAAGAGGCCATTGTATTGCCTGTATTCATAAAAGGGTAAATAATCTAACAGGACATCATACAAGATTGACATGAGTTGAAGGTGTCTCCTTTAGTCTTTGCCAGTTCTTTCCAAATTAAATGCAGATGTATTTAGGGAAAAACTACTGATGAAAGGAATGATCTCAAAATGAAGACATAAGAGTAGCCCTTCCAGTGACAATAATTTTAATCTGGGTGATATAAATAATTGAAATCAATTTCTCTTAAACTCTTTTAGCCTCAAGAAATAAGTGCCACAAAATGAGTTGAAACAAATTAACAATAAAATATTTTTGCCCAAGTCCAAGGTTTTAACTAACTTTTGATAAAATCACTGCCACCATTTTGTTCAGCACTAAGAAATGCCTTTTACCCATCCTCTTTGCCTCCTAAGATATGGTTTCCCTAGAATTCTTCCAATCAGTAGTTCACTGACAAATAAAAAGTGCCATTTATCCTTCTTCTCTGATGAATGTTCATATTGAGTCGTTGCACAATTTGTAAAAGCCAGTGACTCCCTCACACTTTGCCTAAAATGGAGATAGTTCATTGAAGCTTTTTAAGTAGATCACAGGACTGAGCTACATTTCTTTTATCAATTAGAAAAACCCAACCAACCAAACATAGAAACTGATATGAAAATTCTTTAATATGGAAGAACTCTTCAAGTCCAGCACCAGGTGTTGTTTCCTCTCTATATGGTATACTTGCCACTTTTGTGTTGAAAATAAGACTTTTATATATTGTTTGAGAAAACATTTTGCGAATCACATTTGACCCAGGGGCTGGATTTTTCAGTTTATATGGAAAATGTAAAAGAAATGAAAAAAGTTGATCTACCCAGAGTCCAAAGAGAATGATGAATCTGCAACTAAACTGCCAACACTCAAGAAAAAAACTTTTGTGAGGCAAAAATTCCAGAGGTAATCAGTATAAAAGAAATCATCTGATGCTAGTGGCTTTCTCTTTGTCTCCAAGCCGTTAGGGTTAGACTTGCCTGAAATTCTTATAACAGCACCTCCTAAGAGAAGAAAATATTTAACCATAAGCAGCAAAAGAAGAACAGGAGTCTCATTTCTTTCAATGTTACTCTGACACCATGCTGAATATTGTTGTATTTTACACATCACAGTTCAACTGTGTCTGTTGAACCATGGAAAGCAGATGAAAAGAAGGGGGGAAAGTACACATAGCACAAGCTGCAGACAGCAATCCTTCACAATTGTACACAGGGGGTTCCTCATCTGAAATGCCTGTGATTGCTTATCTTATCCTTATGTGAGAATGGCCAAAGCATGGACAACACCACCTCAGAACTGGACAAAAAATTGAAAACTTTTTTTGATTTCTAATCCCTCCTTGGAATGAGGGGGAGTGAAGAAAAAATACCCAATTTACATTAATCTGCTCTTTATCACAGGGCACAGAGTATTCTATAAAAGGTAAGTGTTCACATTCCTCACAACCTCTGTTTCAAGCACACCAGGTTAAATTAGAATCCCAGGAATCAAACAAACATGCAGAGTTGTTTTTTCCTCTGTAAAAAGTCCCTTAGGTAACAAATTCACAGAATATATTTATATATGGATAAGTACTCTCTATTTTCTCACAGAAAACTAGTAAATGGGAGTGGTGTTTTAAATGTAGAGTTGTACAAATCAATGCTTTTTAATGTCATTTGACTACTTTGCTTATGGACAAAACTGAACTATAACACATTGTGAGCAAATGATTTCACCATCTGAAGCATAGCCCTGACAGCACAGCATAGAAGGCTCTTCAAAGGTTTTGGGAACCAAAACATGAAATCATGTCAGAAATCAGAGTAACTTGACCTAAGTACAAAGAGAGTTAACGAGTTCTTCCTAAAATGGGAAGAAGCCTTCTGTAGATAGAGGGATCTTTCCCTTGGGTTCTAGGGTCATAGGGTTGAGATGAAGTTCAAAGTCAGACAAAGTCAATATCTTTGACCTTCCCACAGCAAAACAAACACTAATGGTGAGTGTCAGTAACAGTTCAATAGCAATGAATGTTTTTCTTAAAGGACAGGGTAGAGTCAGGGACTTAGCTCTCCCTTTGTGAGGGTAAGCTTGTTCCACTGCTGGAAGACTGCACTATAAGTCAGCTCAGAAACTGAATGATGTCAATATATCAGTGTGACAAGAGTAACTCCACAGACATGGAAAATGAAGAAGGAAGGATCTGGATCTTCTCGGTCTTGAAGTTACTAAATACAAAAGCCAAGTTTTTGCCTTATGCCTGTATATCATGAAAGAGGAAAATCTTTAGAGAAGTTATCCTTCCATACTGATTCCTTACCTACTTTTTCTTTATCATTTGCTTAAACAAGTATTTCTTCATGGTGAATTTTTCTGAGTTGGTACAAAGGTTTGACACTGACATTTTTGTAGAATTTCTTCTATACCATCTGTCCTGTTTGTTTTTCACTTGCTACCTTTAATAAATTTTACTTGCCTTTAATCACACTTTTTGTCCCTATCTCCTTGATTTTTATTATAAAAATTTCATGTAGATCTTCTGAAACAATTTTAAGTCTTGCCTAAGATTTTGATTTATCTTTACATTCAGGAAGTAGGAATCATCTTTCTTACTAATTTTTTAATGCTTTCTCACTGAATTTTAACTGGGATTTTGGGATACTTTTAAGCTTTTTCTTTTTTTCCTGCAGTTCATCTATAGCCATGACTTATGCCTGTGCATCTCACCCATAATATAAAAAGGCTTCATGAAATGGTTCAAATCTCAGGAAGAAACTCTCTGTGCAATACTTCCCACGACAAATGCAGACCAAATGACATTGGTTGCTGCTGCATTCAATTCTGTCTGGTAGAGCAAATGCTGTCTTCATGTTTAGAGTAGTTCTAATCTTATGTCTCTACAACTGCAGTCTAGACCTTTCTAAAACAAAATGCCTGTTCAACAGCAGGACACAGTTTAGGGCTGTACTTGCTTTCATACTACATGGAGACTTTGTTTCTTGAAAACAAGAGCTGTTTCCTGCTTCATTTTTCTTTTGTCTTAAGTCTCTTTGAAACTGTCACCTTTTTGACTTCATGTTGCCTATTCCTGTGAGGTTATTCTTTACAAGGTCACTACTGTAGTTGTATTGTCTTGCTTTTCTTTCAAGAAATTGATCTGGCTTCATGCTGCTAGCATAGAATCACTGAGGCTGGAAGTCTCAAAGCATGGTCAGCTCTAAGCTCAGACCAGGCTGCTTGGGGATTTGGCCAGGTGGATCCTCTAAGCTTCCAAGAACACAGATCATGCAAGCTCCCTGGGTGACCTGTTTTGTTGCTGTCCTGCCCACATAAAGGAAAAGTTTATTGTGGCTGAACTTCTTGTTTCAATTAGTATCCATTTTCTTCTGTTCTTCTGCTGAGCACTTCTGAAGATACTGGCTCCATCTGCTCAGTTACCTCCACATAGCTTCTGCCAGACCAGTTTCAGGTCTTCCCCAAAGCCATCTCTGCCTCAGGCTGAATATGGCCTATTCTTATCCTCTTCTCAGTACAAATGCTCCAGCCACTGATCATCTTGATGGACCTCTACAGAAGTCACTCCATCTTACTGGTGTCTTTCTTTTAATGGATAGGGTATATCTGAGGAAACGGGATGCACTACAGTGGTCTAGATGTGGCCTAAAAACTGTCAAGTACAAGTAAATAATTACTTCTGCTAATACATCCCAGGAACCTGTCAGCCTTTGATGTGGAGACATATGGCTAGCTCATATTCATTTGGTCTACCAAGGCCTCAGGTCCTATTCTGCACAGCTGCTCCTCGCCAGTATCTTAGGAGGCCCAGCTCATATCAAAGATTTCTTCCCAGTTGAAGGATTTGGCATCTCTCCTTGCTGAAATCCCACTGGTGCATTTCTTTACCCGACTACAATTTTTTCCAACTTTTTCCAGCTTCTTCACTTCCAATTAAACACCATAGGGCTTCCCCACCTTCTGTGCAGCTGGGGCTTCAGCATCTCTGCTGAGCGTTTGTCAACCTACCTGACACTGTATTCCTGATCTTTGTTGCTCATCTCCTCCACGTGGCAGCCTGGCTCCTCAACAAATGCTCAGCTGCTGCAGTTGACAAGGTGGTCTCCCAAAAGGTCAACCTTTAGGCTCCCTCCAGAGCCCTGCCAGAGACAAGGCCTCTTCTTTCCCAGATGTAGCTGCTTGACATTCCCAAATAAGAAGGTAAAGCCAAGATAAAAGATGTACACATGTTTTAGTGTAAACAGCAGAATAAGTATTTAGCAGCTGATAGATTTGGTAGAAGAAAAATTGAGGAATAGCCACCCTCTCCAGCAATAGTTGCTCTAAAGTTTGTAGGAGACTGTCTACAGCTCCCCAAAGATGTTAGAAAAATGTCTCAGAAGATACAGAAGAAGAACCTGGAAACTACTCTGCAAACTATCTTGTCTCTCAGCTTCAGTTTTGCATATTTTAACAGTTCTTGTTTATGTTAACGTCACATTCTCCTAGAATCTCGCTCTCCATTTTGGGTCTCTGAATCTTGCTACAATTCAGTCTTGAATTAGGGATTCTATAAAACCTCAAAAATTACATAATAAATTTGAGCGTCTCAAATCTGTTGTAAATGCTTGAAAAGTTCCATCCTCTCTTTAAGTTTTAAGAAACTGATATATTTAAAAGACTCTTTCTCTCTAGGAGTTCTGTTTTCCTAAAATATCTGTAGTACTGGCAGATAACTGCTTTATGCCATTTCACTTTTCTGGAATAATAAATGCTTCTTATACTACTGGCCCAAGAGTACATAGATAAAAAGGAAAATATCTTCTGCTTATATATTTTTTAAAATTTATTTATTCATCCTTATGAAGATATAAAACTCATGCTCAGCTTTTCTGCTGTACTTCTGAGGATTATTTACTGCATTTAATTATTTAGCTTACTAGCTACTAGGCATTTAATAACTTACCACTTCAAATTTCATGTTTTAAGAAACTGTTCCTCCATTTCTTTAAGACAGTGGTCTGTGGGAGACTTGGGTCAGATTGTGTGACAACATAATATCATAAAAATGTTGTGAAGGTGAGAAATAGATATCTAAGCAGACCTCTCACAAGAAAAAAAAAAAAAAATTGCAATACTCAGGCAATATTCTATCCCAGACCTAAAAAGGTTATCTGTTTAGAGCAAATAGATGAGATAGAAAAAGACAGAAAAGGGCATTTAAAGATACCGATTTAGACTCTTGCCTGAAGTTGTAAGCAATAAACTACACAGCCCAGAGTCACAAAGAAGGCCAGCAACTCATCCAGAAAGTGATGTCACATTTTCTGCTTTGAATAAAATGAACTGGTCACTAAACTCTGTATTCTTTGAATATTTAGAAACTTTTTCAGTTTCAAATTTAGTTTCTTTAAGCCAAGTTCATTTGGGCACATTCAGGTCAAACATAATTTAGAAGGTTGTTTTGCTCACAGGATTTGAGTATGAAGGAAGAAGGTGAACAGCTTTCCAGATTCCTGGAGTGTATGTAACACATGCTCCTGACACAGCTGGTGAGGGAATCAAGCAGGGAAGGGTCCCCACTGGACCAGTTGTTTTTGAACAGAGAAGGATTGGTGGGTGATGTTGTGGTCTGAGGCGGTCTTGGCCACAGCAGTCATGAAATGAGAGTTTTCAGCTATCAGAGAAATAAAGAGGGGCATCCGCAGCCCTGCCACCCAGGACTTCCACAGGACAGACTTTGGCCTGTTTAGGAGACTTGTTGACAGAGTTCCTTGTGAGGCAGTCCTGAAGGGCTAAGGAGTCCAGGAAAACTGGACATTCTTCAAGAAGGAAACACTAAAACACAGAAACAGGCCATCCTCACGTGTGGAGCGGTAAGATAGCGGGGAAGACATCTGGCCTGACTGGACAGAGAGGTTTGGCTGGAGCTCAGGAAAGTAAGGAGAGGTTGTGACCTTTGAAAGAAGGGGCTGGCAACTCAGGAGGATTACAAGGATATTGTGAGGTTAAGCAGACAGAAAATTAGAAGGGCCAAAGCTCAGCTAGAACTTAATCTGGCTAGTGTCATAAAAGACAATAAAAAATGTTTCTATAAATACAAAGCAACAAAAGGAGGGCTAAAGAAAATCCCCTTGTAATGCCTTCTTTGCCTCATTCTAGGATAGCATTGCAGTTGTTTTCTGGGTACTGAGTCCCCTGAGCTTGGAGACAGAGATGAGGAGAAGAATGAAGCCCCCAATAACCACAGGAAAATGGTCAGTGAACTCCTACACCACTTAGACAGACACAAGTCTATGGGGCCAGATGGGATCCACCCAAAGGCATTGAGGGAGTTGGGGGAAGTGCTCTCTGAGCCACTTTTACCAGCAGTCATTGCTAACTGGAGGGGTCCCAGCTAACAGGAAGTTGAAAAATGGGACAGGATGCTGATGTTGTCTATTTAGATATCAGTAAAGGTTTTGACACCATTTCCCACAGCATTCTCCTGGAGAAATTGGTGGCTCATGGCTTGGATGGGTAAAAAAAACTGGCTGGAGTAGAGAGAGCCTAGAGAGTACTGGTGAATGAAGTTATATCCAGCTGGTGTCTGGTCACAACTGGTGTTCCCATGGTTCAGTGTTGGGGCCAGTTCTGTCTAATATCTTTATTGATGACTGTCTAATATCTTATCCAATTTAGGTTGGATGTTAAGAAATTTTTTTTCACTGAAAGCTTTGTCAAACTTTGGAACAAGCTGCTGGAGATATTTAAAAGACATGCAGATGTAGCACTTACACTCCTGGCTTAGTGGTGGACTTGCCAGTGCTGGTTTAACAGTCGGATTAGATGATCTCAGAGGTCTTTTCCAATCTAAAGGATTCTATGATCCTATGCTCCTAAAATGAATACTCTAAAGGTCAGGAGAAATTCTGTAGAATATGCACACCCATTCTACAAAATGAGTGCCAAGTTGCTCTGTATCTTTGCTTCATATAGAAAAAGAAATATTAAAAGTGTTGAAAGTGACATAATGCTAGAGTAAGAACCTGACTGGTAGATGACAAATGTTGAATACCCACTAAAATATTACTCTTTTTCATTTCAGTACTCTTCAAAGTTCTAAAAAGGATGCTTCAATCCAGAAGAAATGAAACATGAACTTCTGCACTTGGAGTCTGAAATGTTGCTTTTTTTAGTATTGGTACAAACTGGATTTTTCAACTCCATTTTCAATTACAGAGATGCTTAAAACACGATATAAAGACACTACATCATCAAAGAGCTATGAGAGAACGAAAAAAAGCTTATGTTTGATTATGATGATTGCACAAGACAAGCACTGAAGACACTACTCTGATGCTTAGGGAGATTTTGTTTTATAATTTATCGATCAAAAAAAATTAAGTACTTATGCATTCATCTGTTTTCGTTATGCTGGTTATGATAAGATTCCTAAGCAATGCCCAGAGTAATGAAATGTGACACAATAACCAAAGGAAACTCTGGAAAATATATGCTTGAAATGACAAACACACTTAGCCTAGTAAATTCTTAACCCTTCTGTTTCCCTTCTCTGGGACCAGTGGTTTCTGCTGATGTGTCAGTGAGAAGAATACTGATTTTATCAGTACCTCAAAGTGTGCTAATTACCTCATTTCTAAGAAATGTTATAATATGACTGGCAAAAGCTGTTTAGCATCCACTCTACTCGGCAGGAATTTCTTGGCAGAGCAGAGTTCTTAATAGATGTAATTAGCATTTCCTCTCATTATAAATAATTGTTCCTCATTTTCTACTAATTCTTTTCTAGGCTATTGATACATTTCCAGTAACAACAGACAAACCTGAGCAAGCTGGGAGCATCTTTCTTATGAGGAGAGATTGTGGAAGCTGGGCCTGTTTAGTCCAGAAAAGAAGACTGAGAGGGGACCCCATTAATGCATATACATATCACAAAGGTGGGTGTCAAGAGGATGGTGTCAGACTCTTTTCAGTGGTGCCCAGTGACAGGACAAGGAGTAATGGCCATAAACTAAAACACAAGAAGTTCCACCTCAGCAAGAGGAAGAATTTTGTTATCTGAGGATGGCAGAGCACTGGAACAGGCTGCCCAGTAGGGGTGGAGTCTCCCTCTCTGGAGACATTTGAAGCCCATCTGGACTGTTCCTCTGTCACCTGCTTCAGGTGACCATGCCTTGTCGTGGGGGTTGGACTAGATAATCTCCAGAGGCCCCTTCCAACCCGAACAATTTTGTGAAATTGTTTCATGAGTCTTCCATATGCCAGTTTTGTTATTGTTGCCACCCAATCCTATGCCACTGGCTACACAGTATATTAAGGATATTAATGTTTGGGTTTGGTGAAAGTTGTATTTTAACTTGTTTGGAAAAAAAAGTATAATGCTGAGAATATGATTGTCCATATCATACTTATTCTATCTTCTTTGTTTGAAGCGTTTATCTTTGGTTTAAAATACTGGATAGGATTCAGTTGGAGATGAAGCCACCAAAAGTACTGTCTATATATAATCTGAGTGCTTAAACATCCAGTGTAATTAACAAAGATATAGTTACACAATCAATGATGTTCAGAGTTATTCAAGCAATCTTCCAGGGTATGTGTCTGATGTGATTTGAGAAATATGAATGTGTGAGGTTTTTTAAACTGTACTATGCCTGGAGATACAGAACAGGAAAAAAACCCCTGCATTTTTAGACTTCAACTGTATGAATTATTGTCTGCCACTACAGATATAATATCAAAAGTATCTCAAATCCCAGGCAGGTATTGTCAAGCTATTCAGAAGTAAAATAAATTGTAATAAATATTTCAAGCTTAACTGCCTAATGTTAGCAATCCGCATAAAATTATTTTGCTGTAAATATGCCATTCTTAAATTACAATTCAGCTTTTATAAATTCTTAATTCATTTACTAAAATGTACGTCACTCAACATGATGAAGTTCATCCCACTTTGTTGAGTAATGGGTAATCACCCATTACTTAGAAATTTAGCATTTATAGTCTTAATGAAAGGAATACACTGCAGAAGAACCATGACTATTGTGAGTCATCACTTTTATTGTGCAGAGAAAGTAAAGATGCTACATTTAATAAATTTATATCCTGTTTTTTTTGACCCATGCCTTTGTACACCCAAACCTTTGTCTTAGGCTTATGGCCCAGACAAAATCTAGATCTTATGCTAATATGTTATGTTGCCATTCCGCCTTTTTTTCCTATGCATGAGCACTGATTCTGTGAAAATGTAAATATTTTCAAGTGAAACCTGGAAATCTAGTCCATTTCCTAGAACTGAGTCTTTCAGAAGATAAACTGAGTTATTTTTCTTTCTTAGTTTCTTCTACATTCTTTTTCATTCTTGATGATATAACTTTTCTCACTGGTAAAATTTGCCGACATTAGGTACAAGAATTATTGCCCTTTATTTTTTTCCAGACTGCTCAGTAACCATTATGGGGCCATCTCAGCTGGCACATTCTGTTCTTAATTCAGTTTACAGATATTTTGACTCATTCAAAGTCTCACTAATGCTCTGTCTCTGGCCCATAATGGTCTTTTATCACAGGTCTGATTGTTTGCTTTGTCTTTTTGGAGATGGCTGAAGAGTCAGGAAATAGTTCTTTCTGTGTATGTTGCAGATGGTTCCATCCACTTCTTATTTTTCTCCTTGCAGATGTCTTTGATGTGTTTTTTCTTCATTCCTCTTCATTTTAGACATTCCTCTCCTTGGCACGGACCTTCAAGAAAAATTCAGGGTGGCTTCATTGGTCTTGCTTGCTAAATTTCATTGCATATCTGGTGATTAACTCTTCCAGAAGAAAACTGAATGCACATGTCTGTGTGATTGTCTTCACTATCTGACTTGTCAAGCCTGAGAGTTACTATCACGTTTTCACTATTTGCAACTCCTTCTTGACAACTGAGCAGTACAACACACTTGGGATGAGATATTCTCATGTTCAAGGCCTTTCACATTCACAATAACTTTTAGCAATAATGCTTATTAGCTTTGCTCATGACATTTTTTTTAACATTAAGTTGAGTAGCCGCACTGACTGCTTGTTGACATAGAAAGAAATAATTAGACAGTAAGAGAAATAAAAGAATTTTCTCATAAACTGGTCTGTTTGTAGGGAAATACAGCTCAGTTTTACAGATGTGAAAGCTATGGCTATTTCACATTTGCTTGTATAACCATGCTGTTCTGTATAGTGCCCTGCATCATAAGAGCCTCCAAGTACTGCCATGAGGTATGAGGAAATAACACTCTAAAATGTGACTAACTAGTAAAATCTACCCTCTGAACTTCCTGACATGTTAAGTTGGTGTCTTCCCTTTGATAACTCATTGAAATCAAAGGACCTGCGGCAACTCAAAGGAGCTGAGGATTCTTATTGTATTCAAACAATGGGAAGACAGTTCCTGACATTAACACGAACAAAAAAGAACTTCATTTCAGAAGAAAGAAAATTGAATGAAAAGAATCATCCAACATCTAGTCTTGCAAGGACAAATTATGTCTTCAAGTTTCTTGTATAATCATGCAAAGGAATACCTGCAGCTTAAGTAGCAGTTTTGGGCAGGCTGGGCATACACACAGTAATGTAACTAATTATGATACTTTATACTTAACACCTTTCATCACAAAGTACACTATCAAACACTAGTCATTTGATCCTTACGACATGTCTGTAGAAGCCTATTATACTGTTGTAGAGATTGCACACAGAGATTAAATGGTTTGGGTTAGGCCACACAGCAAGTGAGCAGCAGAGCCAAAAGGAGAGCGTGAGTGTTGGCTTTCAGCCCTGTGCTCCAACTACTGGACTGCACTTCCTTAATACTTAAATCCCATATTGCTTCTCTAACAGAGCTACTGAAACTTTTGAGCAGCCCTAAGTTTTGGTGTAACATCAAACCTCTTGTGTGTCTCTCTCCTGGCTCCTTTATGAGGTCACAAACCGGTGTAATGGCACTTTTAAGGGCTTCACTTCACAGGCTGCCCCAGGTCGCCCAGCCCTGGCGGGGGGTCAGTCTGACACTGCGTAGCTCCCATACGCTGTGCCCAGTACACAATTGCTGGCTGCTGCTGCTGCTTCTCTGCTCGCTTTCCTCATGGCCGCAGTGTTATGCCCTTAGCTCTGCCGTGTGAGTGGCTGGACCATTCTGTGCTTAAAGAATTCCAGCTATAGGCTAGCTAATGGGAAACAGATGTCTCCCTGGCACTGCTGTGAGCTTTCGGTCCTGCCGCTCCCGTAGCTTCCCACTGGCAGACGTTCAGGTAACAGCTTTGGGACAGCCACGGCCGCCCGGAGCTCTGCCCGTGCCCCGGAGGGCAGAGGGCGAGGGAGGAGGAGAAGGGGGCGAGCGGAGGGGGGCTCGGCCTCGGGCAGCAGCCGTGCCGGCCAAGGATGGAGCGGGGCCGCTCGCAGCTGCCCGGCGGGGCCCGGGACACCGCGCTGCCGGGCCGGGCCGGGGCCGGGGACACGGCGGTGCACGGGGTCCGCTTCCTGGGACCGGGACCACAAACTCAGGTTTGCAAACTCTGCGCTCCACGGTGCGCCGTGGGGGCTCGTGGAACTGCGAGAAACAGCGCTTCCCGAGCCAGCATGATGCTCGGGAAATGAAGAAAAAAAAACAGCCACGGAGAGAAGAAAAAAAAAAGGTAGGAAATGCCGAGTAGTGAGTCTTGCACGCTGCCTCTTTGTGCTGCATCAGGCAGGGGTGTGACCGAGTCCCCTCAGCACCCACCCTCCGGGGTGGCACCCAATGGCTGCCGTGTGCTCGCACAGCCCCTCCCGCCCGCCCGGCTGAGCGGGACCCGCCGCGACACTGCCCGCGCTGGCTCGCACGGGTTGTAACATATAAAGGCTGTCAGCAGCTCCTCTGGCCAGAAGCTTCACAACCAGGACGGTTTTGTTCTTTGGGGGGTTGTAATAAGAGACACTTCTTCACAAAGGTTCATATCATCACATAGGAGAGTGCTATATATACTGGGAGAACAATAGACTCAGTTCTTTTTTTCTTGGTATTATCCAGAGGTAAGCCATTCACTTCCATAAGTTTGCTTTGCATGCAGTTTTATCAATGCTCATCACACTTGGTAAACTTAAGATTTGAATGCTATTTCTGAGATGTCCTGCTTTCATGTTGTATATGTTTTCTTTTGCCTACTGGTTTATCTCTGCCACATTGTGTCAAAACACTCCATGCCTATGGGGTGGGCATAGCCTAGGATGTATTTTTAATCTTCAGTGGAAAACATGATGTAAGGTTTCTTGCAGTCTCCCTATTTAAGATTAGTGTGGTTTATGGACTGATTGGGTGTGATAGCACTGTCACTATTTCAGGAATACTACCAGCTCTGACCATGTACTTCATAGTGATACTTCATCTGGTGTGTTGTAGTAAGACCATCATCACTTAATGCAGTTATTGAAAATTGCTCAGCAACACGTGTTCTGCATGGTTTGTTTTTATGATTGAGCTGACAGAATGATTTTTCTGGTCACAGCCTGCTTGTTCACTTTGTCTTGCTACACAGATGTACAGAATCACATCTTTGGTGTCTTCTCTTCTACAGATTTGCTTTCTGCTGCCCTGACTTAAAGCAGAGTACCTCTGTGGCCTGTTTGTCTCCTTTGGCCCCAAAATGACAGTAATTGCTGCAATCAGTTGTTCTCTCTTATTTTCCATTCTCTGTGAAACAAGTGCATTAGTTTTACCCAACTCCACTGACCTATTCCTGTCAGACAATAATTTCACTGACATCAAGACGGCTTTGGCAGCTCATCTGGACTCTGCAAAAATTCCCAAAGCCAGGCGGAAGCGCTACATTTCACAGAATGACATGATTGCCATTCTTGATTATCATAATCAAGTCAGAGGCAAAGTCTTCCCACCTGCTTCCAACATGGAATATATGGTAAGTGAACTGTTTATTTCAGAGTAAAACAAACTGTAAATCAGTGATCTGATTTTCTTAAACAAATTGTAATGGTTTAGTTAACTAAATAAATTTTTTAAATCTATTACTGCTTACTAAAATGTTCTGTCCTTACATTTTTCAAGCTGCATTAACTTCAGCAAGCAAAAGCTGAATACTGAACTCTGAACCTCTTACTTGCCCTGTCCAATTTTCATTTCCATGTGCAGTCTCAATGAAATAAGTAAAGTGGTGAGTTAACTGTGTGTTGGCCTAAGGAATAGTATGTGATCACAGGCAAACCAAAGTGTTTAAATTGCTGATCATTAGCCCCATAGTTTTTGTGGAGGACACTGAAAGTCATTGCCCTGATCTGGGCAAAAAGACACCCAATGAACCTTTCTAGTTTATTTCAACATATTATGTATGGAAGCAATATGGTAAGACTGTTTGCAAAGTATCTAGTCTGATGCATTGTTTTTCTCCTGTTCATGTGTTTTTCTTAGTGCATGTTGTTTGTGTACACCTAATACCTTTATCTTTTCATCAAATGCAATGCTACTTTCTAATGTTTCTCTAGTATGTAGGATTTCAGTGTGGTCAAAAAAAGTATGTGGCAGGCACATTTTCTTCTTATTGGAAAATGCTTATAGGATATATCTGTTCCTGCAGGTGTGGTGGAAGTTACACATTCACTGTGATCTTACACTGCTTTAGCACTACTGGGTAAAACAGTGTTTGCTACTTCGTGTTCTATCTTTGCATACATGCATAATGTGTGTGCAAAAATCTAATATTAAGCATAGGTTCTCCAAGAGTTGCTTTTTTTTTTTTACATTGTAATTAAGGTATTCACACTGTTTTGAAAGTACAGACCAGTTGTGTCAGCACCATAATAAATACTTAAGGACACAGTTTCTCATATGACAGCAGACAGTTAATAGGTTTGAGAAACAGGACACCATCAGCTTGACATAAAAAAGGGATATCAGTAATAACAGCTCCTCCTTTGTAGCAGCTAATGACTAACAATTTGGACATGTTTCTATCACAGATGTTACCTAAATCTGGATTTCATCATGTAATCTGTTCAGCATATCCCAGCAGCACCTCAGAATGCTGAGTGCTCTCAGAATATTGCAGGATGAAGACCATAGGCTGAGTTTGAAGTCTGGTTTAGTGGAAAGGTCAGAGACAGAAAGCCAGAGTGGTCATAAGTCAAGCTCAATCATCATTTTCATTGCTGTGCTCTCCACTGATGTTTCCTTTGATTCTGTGTAAATAAACTTTGTTGTAATGTCTGAGGGAATGGCAGCCTACCATACCCTTCCTTGGCTTGTGTGTTTTAGAAATGTGCTCATGCAGTTTGCAGAAGTGAAGCCAGCACCCTGTCCTATTCCCAAGGGTTTTTAAGTGCCATGTTCTTAGCCTGTTCAGTAAAGAACCCTTGTAAATAGAAAGCAAGCTTCCTGGATTTTATTGAACTCATATACATAAGATGCCAAGATTTTATCTATATTGGTGAGTATTCTGCTGCAGCTTTGCTGCGACATAGATACAGAATCAAGACTGAAGTCATGCTCTTTACAGTTGTTCTTTTCCTTCTTACTATTGCTTTTGCCAGTAGCAGCCAGACATAGGAGGTACCTGTGTTCCTGGCAGCATCAGCCCCAACAGTAGTCTTGAGTGCAAGGACTGAAGGCTTTCTTTGACATTTGGTTTTCCAGTCTGAAAGTACTTTGTGACTTCATGCTGCAGAATTCAGGTCAGCACCTCAAGCTGTGTAGATAATGAACCAGAGTGCAACCTGAGCTTGAATCCCCAAGTGGCAGCCACCCCTCTGCCACCAATTCTCTTTCAAAATTGTCTAAGTTCTGTGTGTGTCCCGTGTAACTACAGAGCAGAAAATGCTCAGTGAGCAACATCACACATGGTGTGCTCTGCCATCTGCATTGTGGTCATGGCACCCTCTGTGGGACTTCTTACCTCTCTGACTCCAGAAGGATTTTGGTAGGGAGGCCTGGAAGATGACATGGTGCTGTAAGCCATACTGAGACTGGAAACACCATTATCAGTAACTGAGTTTGCTTTGTCCATTCTTTGGTCTCTGAACAATTTCAGCGTGTGGTGCAGCATCTGTTGTGTCTTACAGGGACATGAGGTTGCTGCTGCTATATAAAAAAAATCTTATGTTTCTCAATAACTATTTTCATAAATAAGACAATGAACACATTGTCATTAACAACAGACAACGTGCATTTGTGCTTGAAAGAACCTTACAGAGTGTGTGTTCCTTTCCTGAATACTATGGAAAAGTTCTGGGGTAGTGAAGAAAATGGCCTATCCCATTTTCTCTAACAATGACTAAAACGGATGTCACATGTTAGAGAGCTGGAATTGCTTACAGATGCAGTAGATTGTGGAAATCTTTTTAAGTGTGTTGAAACAGAGAAAAACTAAGCCGTTTTGAAGCACTAGAAAAATATATTTTTTCATTTTTTCTGTGTTCATTGTCGTAGTAAATTGTGTTTTGTTGTTTTTTCCTAATTCTTTTAGGAGTTGTTCTTCTCATTAATTACTGTATCACATTCTCACTTCTGTGCAGTTCCATTTGCTTTTATTTCCACCTCCCTGGTGAAAATAGAGCCCCTTCAGGGTTTGGTTGCGCGGTTTGGTTCTTGTGATTCCAGTTCTCCACACCCAACCTTTTTTGGGGCTTTTCTACTTGACACATTCTGTTCCTCTCCCTGATACAGTCTGCTTCTCACATGTTCAGTGCAGTTACAGACACTTCACGCGCCTTGGGCGTGTGCTCTTACTCTCTGCCCTTACTGTCTAGAAGGTTTATGTACTCTAGGGCTTTGGATGAGAGGTCTGGAAGAACAGCTTTAAATGCACATGGGTTAGGCAGGGGAAGTTCAGATAAGCAGTGCTGGGAAGTGTTCTAGTTCTCTTTGGAAGAGGTGGGTCTGAGTGCTGCCCCAGCCTGTTGTTGCATGCAGCCCCCCATGAAAGCTGACAGCTGGGGAGTCAAACATGGTGGGAAGCATTGTATCTGTCTCCAGTGAAAGAAACTGGTGTGTCTTGTGCCAGTTACACTTTGGTAAGTCTTTCTGTTGGGACACTGGCACCCAATGTGTTAGATTTTAAAGTAGTTCTCCTTTTGATTCTGGTTCTGGAAGTCCTGATGCCTTCAGCTGGAGGTTTTTCTACAGGTACAAATCTAGTCAGTGTGTAAGTGAATGAAAATGAAAGAAAACAAGAACTTCAGGCCTGTAATGCAGAATTAGTGAGTCTTTTTTTTTAAATTTGGACCTTTTTCTTCCTCATCCTGAGAAAGTCTTTGCTTGTGATTTAAAAGTTGAGGGCATACCTGCAGAAAGAAGAATGACACCATACTTCTGGCCTGACAAAGGGTGAAAATCATTTACTTGTCTTTGCATTTTTTGTGGAGAAAGCAGAAAGATTCCATAAAATTCATGATTCAGAAAGAGTGAGGCGTAGAGTTGCCAGCAGCTGTCTAGTGTGAAAAGTATGAACATCTGTAGTTCCAGTGGAAGCATGTGAATGAAGAAATCCCTTTTTCTGAATGCTAATTCTGTGCTATAGAGACCTGTTTGCCTTTCTGGAACATCTCAGCTACTTGGTAGGGCAGCACATATTTGCAAGATATTGCCATCTGAAATTTGAGTCTCATAAAAAGTCTTTTAATGTGCATTGGTACTATCTTTAGGCTTCCAGAACATTCATTCAGGAAGTATCTGTTCCTTTGAGGATCAGAAGTTATTTTTACCTTTCCTACAGTCATTCCCACTCGAGGCCAGTTTCTTCAAGATCTGTATGGTCTTTGTTGTATCCCACATCACTGTGTTTGTGCAAAAGCTGGTTGAGCTGGTGCTTATGTACAGACATGCTCTTTACAGCTTTGCATGCAGGAGCAGTAATTGACATAAGTGGGGTTTGAGAACTGAGCACCACCCTCCATGACATTCCCATGCATAATGGGAAAATCTGTTTTATTTGAGTTCTCTAAGGTGATCTGAATAACTTGTTGAAGAGCCATAGCAAAGGCCAGTCAGGAGTAGTTTCACTGCTGGCTCTGCAAGGATGAGTCCTGAGCCCAGTATGGATCAACATAGTTATTAGTGGACTGGCAGTAGCATGTCTGAAGTATAATACAGGGGGCAGGATTGCATACTCAAAAACATGTTTGTGGAATGCTAGCTGGAGATTTTAAGTGCAAAAAGTGCTTTAGATAAACTCAAGCCTGCTGATTTACCAAAGATGTTCAGACAGAATTTCAATTGTTTTTTGTTCAGTAACTGCACTTTTATATTTGGGAAAGTCTGCCCCTTGTTGAATTTTGTCATTTTGACTCACTTTGTAGAACTCAAAGTAGTAAAAGATTTCCAGACTAGCCTGAAATGAGTTAGTTTAGCTACCCAGGAGTTATTTCCTGCTTCTCATAAGCTGATGGCACAGGAACTGGAAGAGAATGGAGAATTTCAGCATATTAATTTCTAGTAAATCCACATAAAAGATCGTAATAGACTAAACAAAGGAAGCAACCTATTGTTGTAGAAGAAAAGTAGTTGTGTTCAAAAAGAAGCTCCTGTAGTCCAGTGAAGGAGTCCACGTGTGTCATGCTGGAAATGTGTACGCTCTGTGTGGCCCAGGAATGACTCTCTTTGCCAGGGTGATGTATTTGGATACTTCCTGTCCCAGAAAATTTGCAGGTAACTTCCAAAGTCAGGTCAGAGAAGCAAGGTATAACCCAGTTAGTGCTCACAAATTGCAACTTACTTGTTATTTCACTTCTAAGTTTGAAAGTCTTGATAAAATTCTTTTGCTGTCAAGGTGATCTTAAAAATATTCTGTGAATGTGCACTAAGTGTTGGGTAAGACAAAGTCAGAAAAACCCCAGCAAATGTACTTCAAGTTTCTAAAGTTCTGCTTAACACCAAAAGCCTTTTGTATAGACATGGAAAGAGTGAGTTGGGTTTTCTCTCCAATTCAGTAGAATTTCTGATAAATAAACTTCTCAACCTGTTTACCTATTGTTGCTTTTTTTTTAATTTTTTTTTTTTTTACTGTTTTAATTGTGGTTTCTTACAGACCATTCTGAATCTTTAAGGACATTTTGTTCTTGAGTCATTTGCCCTGGCTTATTTACATGGTCCCACTGAAATCATACATGTCTGTGAGTAAGGATTACAGGGCTAGTTCCTTCAAGATTTATGTGTAATGAGTTGGATAGAGTCTCTTAATCCATGTACTTTATCCCTGGCCTGTTGCAGGACTTCCTTCTGCATTACATACATATGGTTTTCATCTTGTCTACTCTTGAACACATATACTGATGCTGTCTCAGTCACATCTCTTGGCAAATATTTTACCTTAGGAATAGAAATTATTTCCAAATGTCTAACCTTAATGTTTCCCTCTAAAGCTCAGATAATTAATCTTTATATGCATTTTTAAAAGCCAATAGAATTTCTGTCCTTTTTAATTTCAAAAAATTACCCTTTACATGTTTACTGACAGTTTTCTTGGCATTAAGATGCATATTATCTTTCCTCAGTTTGCATGTGCATGTCATTACAATACCTCTGCATATTGGATCAAATTACGGTTGCACTCCATTTACAGTTCCTTAGTTAAATTAGTGAACAAGACCCTTAGATGTCAAAGAAGATTAGGCCCATCATTTTGACTGTGCATGTCAAACTGCCATAATGCAATGAATTTACTGTAGAAGTTACTGGCAGCCTACTTTTTCCATTCAGTAGCTCTGTTCCCTTCAATCCTTTATGCATAGTGAAGTTTGAAATAAAGTATCAGATGACGAGTCAGGGCGCAAAGTTCTTGATATGCTTTTCATCATGCTAGAGCACAAAATAAATGCAAGTTTAGTCCACCTTAGTCTTCAGGCAGATGAGAGCTCAAGATACTTGGAGGTTCTCCAGTGTGGGCCTCCTGTCCCAGTCTGCCATGGCTTTTAGCTTGCTCTCTACTGGGAATTCACAATTGAGGTAAGAACAAATGAGAAAGAGGTGCAATGGTGGAGTGTGTTCACTGGTTCCAGTTTCTGCCTCCTACCACTCGATTTTCTGTTTAGCCAATTAAGTATGTCCCTTCTGCCTAGTACCATCACCCAGCACCAGGAATGTCTGGAGATCATGGGCAAATGAATTCTGGAATAGTGATCCTCTCAGAAAATTTAAATAACATGGAGGGAACTGATGTGGTTCACATGGTTACAGCTAATGGTGTCTGTCTGCATCACAACCTGAAAAGGAAGCAGTTGTTTCAGAGCAACACCAACTCAGCCTTTTTCTGCAGTGGAGGCACAACATGACAACTGACAGAGAGAAAGCAGGAGTAAATAAAGCTTACTTTCTGCTGATTTTGGCATAATAAATTTACCTAGCTCCCTTTTGCTTCGCAGGTGAGTTTAGCCACTTACGTATTTCCTAGTGCACCTCTGTCAATAGTGCAGCACTGAACTGCTTGGCTGTCACTGCTGTGTAGGGTGTTGCCCATTTCTCCTGCAGTTTCATTGACAGAAAACTAGGAAAGCCTGTTCAGTTTCAGTAACTGGTGTTCATCTAGGGTCAAATCCAAGTGGATGTTACTGATAAGAAGTACAAAAGCCATCTGTTATGTTCAGACTGAATGACAGAAGACCTGTTCAAAAGTTGAATGGAAAAGACCCTTCCTAGAAAGCACTCCTTGAAAAATCTGAACTTCCCCAAAAATGCTGTTGATAAAATTTTGTGGAAAAGAATGACTGTGTTAAACTTGCTTTGGTACTAGAGCTTTGTTCCAATATTTTATGCATAAAAATTTTAAAACATCCATCTTGATGGTGTTTTAGAAAAGAATATTTACATTATTTAAATTTAGTATTAGCAGAAAGCCTTCTAGGAGTTTAAACAAACAAAAACCAACTTAGTAAAGTCTCAGATAGAAAAGCAGCCTGCCCAGAGGCCTCAGAATTAGACATTCCTTTATTATTAAATGTAGCACCTCTTGAACTTCTTGGCTAAAAACAGAGACAGGGCATTTTTCACAAGAATCTTGATCCAAAGTACACAGTACTTTGTTTCACACATGAATGGAGATGATAGTAACCTTAAACCTCTCAATGTTTTTGTCCTCTTTCTCTACCTGAAAAGATAAATAGTCTATCACAGGTCTGTGAAAATGTGTATCCTAGAGGCAGCAAAAGATGAAAGCCCCAGGATAGCCCCTTGCTTGCTTCAGCTCGTGGTCCTCCATGTATGAATGCATCTGCAGGTGCCCTGGGATGGGCTTTCAGGTCTATTTAAATGAAACTGAGATTTAACTGGTTTTGCACATCTATCTATCTGTCAGTGATATCTGTTAATCTGTATCAAGAAAAAGAATCTTAAATTGAGCTTTCTTTTTCTGAGAATAAAGAACTATTGCTCTTATTCTTTGTTCTGCAGAAAGAGGAAGCTTCTATGTGTTTTCTTTTAAGTCATGCTGTCTTATCTTTCTGCTAGAGCTACTTAGAAAATAGTAAGTATTTTCTTTGAAAACTTTTAAAGAAATTAAGAACATTTTTCCTTTTGATGGAAAGCTTCAGTGGTTAATAACAAAGAAAATCAGAATGTATATTTTTTTCTGTATGTAAGAGAAATGAAACACCACAAAACAAATACATCTTCATTCATGTTTTGTGTTTCTAAGAAAATACAATTTGTTCTGATCATATTTAAAATGATAGAGGTCAGACACGTTCCTTTTCAGACTTCTGACCAATTGTCAGGGTGACATGGAGCTAGAGTTTGGTCCTTTTTGTTACCACTTCTAAGATAAGCTCTTGCCAATTAAAATATGCCTTGCAGTAGGTTAGAGAAGCACTGAATATTTTAAGATATATAGCTGTGATATTTAACTTTTCCAAAAGCTAAACAAATAATAGCATATAAGAGAAGCTTATTGTTATTAAATCTGAGAGCATACCAATTTTCTTTATTTCTTATTGTCTGAAAGCCTGATGCCAAACATGAAAGGCAGTTCAGACAACTTTTAGAAGAAAAAAAATTGACTACTAACAGTGGTAA
The DNA here is from genome assembly GCF_027477595.1 of Haemorhous mexicanus. Taxonomy (NCBI): domain Eukaryota; kingdom Metazoa; phylum Chordata; class Aves; order Passeriformes; family Fringillidae; genus Haemorhous; species Haemorhous mexicanus. The sequence continues at coordinate 126,995,484 of NC_082341.1, forward strand.
AGCTTCAAATGATAGCACTTTGTGTTTGCACCACATGGACACATAGGAATGTAAGTAAAACACAGACTTGAATTTTCATAAGAAAAGTATTTCTGGCAGTGAGGTTTCTTGTGAATATGTCTGGTGGTGCCTGGATTAAGCTGGACCTTCTAATACTGAGCTTTTCAGAAGTGTGACTCAGATGGTTGGAGGTTTGGATATATGAGAGTAAATTTACTATACCACATTGCACAGTTTTACTTTGAGTTGCAGTGGATTGTTGGACAAGCAGCTTGATGTATTAACCCTCTGTTTATTTGCAGAAGAATGACATACAGAGCTGTGATTCCCATCCAGATATTTTTCTTCAGAGGGTAGACTGGAAATTTTCTGTGTAAACTTTCAAATTATTACCTAATGCATATGAGAAAGTACCTGTGTGTGTGGTAGGCACCAATTACAATATACATACAAAAATTTCTAACAGGTGGCTGTTGAGATTAAAAAAAAACCAAAAACATATTCTTAGAGAGAGAGAGAGAGAGTCCAAAGTACAAATGATCTCAGAGCCTAAATAAATATATAAAGTTTGCCACATCTCTCTGTAAGTTTGAATGAGCTCATATGTTTTCATCAGACAGAATATATTGAAGCAAGTGGGAGCAAAAAGACGAGGCTCTGTCAGTCATTCTGCTGTAAGAGCATGCAGGCAGAAGGGCTGCTGGGTTGTTTTACTAAGCTTTCAGCCAGAATTGGGGTAGTGGACGTGGTGGGAGGTCCTACAGAAAGTTTCTAAACTTGAAAATGCTACATGTCTGACTATATGAAAGAGAAGGGGAGCAGAGGACTCCTGTGTGCCCTGCGCGCTGCTGTGGGATTTGAGACAGCCGCCGCACGCGCGAGTGTGAGCGGTGCAAGGCTGAGTGACCCGTGAGGACAGGACCTGTGTGCTGAAGGGTAGCAGCCTACATCTGCTAATCCACTCTGGGACTTGCACGAGCAGCTGTGGAATGCAGCTGCACGGATGGACTGGACATGTCAGATTTCATCCCTTGGCTTCACAGTGTTTTTATCACAGGAAGAAATTGCTTGAGTCAAAGTTTTCTTCTTTCTCGCTTGCTGCCCTTCTGGAAATTAGAGCTTTTGATCTTCAACTAGGCAAACAAAGAGAGGCAGGGAGCTACTGGAGAGTAAAATAATATGTTTGAGGTGGAAAGGCTAATTTTTTAACTGATCATTACTAAAAGAAGGTCATACTGGCCATCTTCTGAGATGCCTATGAATTGCTGTAGATCTGTTTGTGTGAAATAACAATCTGTATATCACTAGTATGAATCCACAGTAAACATATATAAATGAAAAACAAGATGCCCATACTGAAAAAAATATGCCACTTTTTATTGCTTCAAAAATGTAGCAGTGTTGCCATGCAGCCCCCTTCAAATTGTGTATCCCAGTGTTTCATATGCCATCTCTTCATGTAACTGCACTTGTGTAAAGAAGCTGTTGCAGAAGGGAGTGGTTAAAATAGTGAACTTCACCTGTTTGCTCTGGATTTGTGTTCACATCTCTACCCAGTGTTTGTCACTTCAGCTGTTAAGTTGGTGGCAGCCAGCTGAGGGTCTGGCACTATGGGCAGCTGTCCTGGCACTATGGGCAGTAGCCCTGACTCAGGGAACTCCTAGGAAGGTAGTGAGTGACCGAGGTGTGTATGTTTTGCTTAAAGTACTTTTACCATTGGGAAATATGCATAGTATTATTTAGCTGATATGTCATTAAAAAAAACCCCACAACAAACAGACCAAACACAAACAGTGAGACACTGAGGGCTGCTGCTGGTATTTAATAGCTAGAACAATGCTCTGCTGAGGTTCTCCTGTGCTCTTTTGCAAGTTAGGAGGGCTTCCAAGTTACTGGCAATAAAAATGTGCTGGGAAAGATTAAAGGTCATGATGGCAATAGAAGAATTAAAACACAGGTTTGGATTGCTTGAGTGTTTTACAATGACCCTTAGCACAGTCCTTAGGCTACCAGGTAAAAACATATCTTTATGGACTCCACTATTAGCCAACATCTTCTATCTCACAGTCTGTCTGCTGTCAGGGAAGGAGCACTCCTACTTACCAGATTTTTTTTCATATTTTCTTTGTGACAATGAGGGCTGTAAATTTAATTGTTTCTATAAACATCCAGTTTACCCACAGATATCCACACAGAATGGGAACATAATGAATACAGTGTATGGCTGTGTATTCTGTTCCCTTTGCATATAGATCACAAATTCTTGCTATCTGTTGCCATTAATAATCATTTCAGAGTACTTGCAGAGATGAGGAGAGGTCATTGTCATTTGAGTGATTGGGTTTGTCTCCTAAGACATTTGTTGAGCAGAATGTCAAGAAAAAGTTGCTCCATTTGAATGATTGAGGACTACAATTCTGCCTGAAATGAAAATGAGCAGAACCATGCTTCTAAGTTCAAGTTGTAGTTAAAAATTGTTACGTGCTCAATTCCTCAAATAAAAACATAGATATCAAAGTAGGAAGGGAACAGCCAATTATTTTTCAACAAATGTTGTGGACAGATCGTTGTAATATTGTAGTTGTTTCTTTTCTTTTTCATCATCAGAATGTTTATTCAGCTTCACCATTGTTTTAAGACGTAAGAACATAGTTGTGACCAGGCCCTCCAGTTCCAACCAAGCACAAAAGGACAACTACATCCTTTTTACATGGAAATTATCTAAGACCAACTGAGAGACAGCTATAGAAGCAGCAATAAAAGAGGAAATGTATGAGGGAACTGTGACCCACAATATTAAAAGGCTTTCCTTTGGTGAAGGAAGCCAACTTCTTGGGTTTGAAGAAATTTCATTAAACATGAAAGAGATTTTGTTTTACACTCTATTGCTTATTACACATAGTGGGGATTAAATATTTTACTATTTGTTTACAGAGGGAAACAAGCAAAATCTAGGATGAAATTCTGGCTCACTGGCAAAATTCCTGCTGACTTTATTAGTGCTAAGATTTTACTCCTAACTCTTAGCAAGCACATGCTGTGTGAGTACAGAGAACAACCCAGACCTGTCTCATGAAGTGGTCTCAGATGTTGAAACTCCCCATGTAGAAACAGTGTCCTGTTCCTTGAGATGTAGTTTGGAAGTGTTGTTTTGCAGGGAGCGGTACAGAGAGCACAGTCAGAGAGCTTTCTAGGAAAATAATCTTTGGCTCAAGAAAGAAAAATAAAATGGCCAAAGGATGTTCATTTCAAGTTATCAGTGGAAGTGTGGTGACAGGCTTTAACTCTATTGTGGCTCAGTTGAGAAGTGGGAAGGTTTCCATGCTGGACCAAATCAGTGATCTGGAGTTTGGGGGGCATCTTTATACTGGATAGAAGGTGACTTCTTCCTCAGCTACTTGCAGCCTAGCAAATGAAGATTATCTGTCCCCATGGAGTGGATGATCATATTTTGGCACAAGGAGTTTGCATGATCATCATTTCAGGATGAGTCACCTTCTTAGATCTTAACCCACTGAGTATGGAAATATTTTTCCTTTTTCTCTTTTACAATTTTGTGTTCATGTCAGGCAGCTTTATCAGATGTGTTTAATAGGAACACTGCATTGCCCATATTTCAGTTTGTAATTTTGTTTTTCACTCAGTTTCTTTTAAATTCTTTGCTAATTAGCTGGAGCTTTTTAATTTCTCCTTGCACAGAAACTGTCCCTCTCACTTTCAAGTTACTTCAGTTTCTCTTTCTAGGATATATTTGCATTTCTTGGTATCCTATTTATCTATATACATATAATGAAGCCACAAGGCTTTAAAATCCAAATATCTTTGCCTTGTTCTCTTACATGCCCAGAACAGGGCTCTGAACTCTGATAAAAGTTAGTGTGACTGTGGACTCAGGATCAGAGTTTTTTTGAAAGGGTGAGCTAATGTCACAGTCTCTTATAATATTTTGGGTCATTATGAAATTATATTTTTCACCTTCAGCCTATAATAATTGTTTGCCTTTTTATAGAAGCATAGAATGGTTTGGGTTAGACAGAATCTTGAAGACCATCCAGTTCCAACCCTCCTGCCGTGGACTAGCAAACTAGTCCAGTTTGCTCACAGCTCCATCCAGCTTTGAACACTTCCAGGGATGGGGAATCCACATCTTCTCTGGGCAGCCTGTTTCATTGCCTCACCAGCCTCATACCAAAGAATTTCTTCCTAATATCCAATCTAAACCTAGCCTTCTTCAGCTTTAAGCCAGTTCTCTCTTGTCCTATCACTTGATCCCAGTGCAAAAAGTCTCTTTCCAACTATTTTGTAGGTTCACTTCAGGTGCTGAAAGACTCTATAAGGTCTCCCTTTATGTATTCTCTTCTTCTGGTGATCATCCAGAGCTATTCCTAGAAGGACTGAGACTGCCTTTTCATCTGAAAAAACGAAGTAAATAAGGAAGGGGAGGCAATCAACTTCTCCCATGAAACACAAGTGATTTACATAGCAGTAGGGGACTCTGTAGAGGCTTTTCACCAGCCAGCTAATGAAGGAACAGAGGAAATGTAAAGATTCTCCATAGGCACCCTTTCCCCTTATCCCTTAGTCAGTAGTTATTTTACTTCTTCCTCTTTGTTCTATTTTTTTTAATGTTTGCCAAAAATTTGATCTGTCCAGAGAGGGATCAAGAGTGAATAGATAACGGAGAGCAGAGTGTACTATACATGACAAACTCACTTTTAACTGAGTTAGAAACATTTAACTGAGTTAGAAACAACACCTGAGTTAGAAGCAACACTTCAAAACTTTACCAATCCAGTGCTGCAGATGATTCCTGATAACCAGAAATGAAGCTGAGGAGATGCAAAAGTGAAGTAGAAACGCCCTTGCTGTCCAAGGCAGGGACTGTGCCTTGCTTAGAGAGTGTTATTAGTGAAAACCTAGTCCATTCTTCACATTTTTTTCAAACACCTAACATGCTATTTTGTGAGGCAAAGCAGCACACAAAAATGTGCTGGGTGGAAGACAGGATGTTGGCGCTCTTTGTGCGAATACAGTGCACGTTTAGATTACTGTGGGAGTGCAGACAGGGCACTTGGGAGCAAGCACGCAAACCTCATGCTCAGCCTCCTGCCAGAAGCACTCATGTCAGAAGTGTGATTAATCCCAGCAAAGGAGGGTGTTTATGGGGTGTCACAGTCCTGGCACAGCAGCCCCTTATGGATGCGCACCAGGGAGCTGTGTTTGGACCCACGCACTGGATCTGTGAGCTCCTCTGCTCCCCTGGGCCTGGGCAGGCTCCAAACACTGGCTGTGGCCCCAACCTCTCAGGCACACTCCCCAGGCACTCTTTTATGTTTGTACCTACTCTTTAAGTCCTCTTTTTTGGGACCACTGCTGTACCACAGGGATTATAAAGGGGTTTTTATACACCGGCCACATGCAGCTAGTAAACTTAATGGCAGAGATACAAAGCAGAAGAAATGTCTATGCACAGTTTTCTTTGCCTTGGGCCCTAGAGCATATCCTGAGTTTTGGATTTTTTATCTCCAACTCCTCCAAAAAACTCCCATAATTTTTCAGGGCTGAAGTCTAACTGTTCCCTTTCTTGAAGAGTATTCCTTTGTAGTGTGCTTCTTCTTAAGACTTCTGTCTTTTGTCCTTGTACTAGCAATTTTCTTTGACTTTGTCCTGGAAAATTTTCTGAACAGGTATAAAATAAACCGTCTCTTCTTTAAGCGCCACCCATTTTACCATCCCTAAGGTGGTTCCACTTGAATGAACAATGATTTGTGTTAAGGAGTCTTACTGGTCTCTGTTGTGCTTCTTCATTTTTAATCGAGGAGGTACCTTATCCACTCCATATTTGCAAATGCTTGGTTCAATGGTCTAGCAGTGTTTTAACATTTACTAAATGTTGTCCTTCTCACTAAGAGAAATTTCACAAAGTACTAGAGTCAGGGCATGAATTATTGTCCTAATCAATGACCTGTCTTTTCAGTCGTTATTTTCAGGTTTGTGAAATTAAAACTAAATTCAGTGTTAGAAATTATTATTAGGTCATAGTACAGAAAATATTTGTGATGTGGGCCACTTATCCTCTGATTAGCTAATTTCTGACTTTGCCTCTTATTTCATGCCTCAGAGAGCATACTCTTTATTTCCTAACCACTCAAGATATATGAGTTTGTGTTTGTGTTTAAAAAGCACTGATGGTCTACATAAACAATTTTACTACATTCTGGTCTGCCTTTCTACTTGCAATTCACTACAACTATTCTGCACCTAAACACTCCAAGAAGGGTATTCCAAATATACATGAAATTCCAGAAGCTACAGCCTACTTGGGTATCCTTTAAACACTAAGATATACTAGGATTTGAGTGCACATGTAATGTAACAGTGAGATATTCTTTATCAGGAGTTCCAGTGGTGCTGTAGGTTCTGTTGCCAATATCTCCGTTATTTCTGAGACAAACCTGTTTTGCTGTGGAGAACACAGCAGAGTTACAAATCAACCATGTAATTGAGCAGGCAAAGCATATAAAGGAGACAGTGTTTAAGTTCACTTGTCATGTTCCAAACACTGGAGAACTTAAGAAGTCAAACTGTCCATTCTTACAGAGCTGTTATCTTTTTTATATCAGGCAGTGAGCAATGCCAGTTCCTGTGCAGAATAAAGTAGTGAAATCCATACTGTACCTGGAAATGATCCATTCCAAAAGTCTTTGCCTTTGTGGAATCCCTTTCTTGACCTTGTGACTTCTAATATGAAGAGCTGCCACACACATTGGCTCTGGCTATAGATACTCCCGAGGTCCTGTTTCAAATGTGTTGGGGTTTTGTGGGGTATGTAATACCTATGCTGAATTGTTCTTCCCTGTGTTCCCCTCCTTCACTTACTATCTGAGTCCCAGCCAACATTTCACTCCTCTCCACACATGGATCTCATCAACACAGAAGGGAAAATGGTAGGAGAATGCCTGTTTGGTGAAGGGCTTTTCCAGAAAAAAAGGGAGAGATCAGAATACTTGGCTTCCTCTAGTGATATGGGCAGGAATTCTGTCCAGCAATAGGGCAAATCCCGCTGGATTCTGTACATGCTGCTCCACAATTCTCTTAGTTCCAGATCTGATGCATCATGATAGTATATTTGTGAGTTAAGGTACTTGCTTCTTTTGTTCTAGCACTATGATCATTATATGCTTTTTTTTCTGTTCTACTGCTAAAGATACTTTATTTTGTCAGGTTTGGGATGAAACTCTTGCCAAATCTGCTGAGGCTTGGGCTGCTACATGCATTTGGGACCATGGTCCTTCCTATCTTTTGAGATTTTTGGGCCAGAACCTGTCTGTAAGAACTGGAAGGTAAGAGGATACCCTACAAAGCAATTATTTTGTCAGCCTTTGAACAGTCCGGATCTTGGACGCATGCAAGTGTCATCCAGTATTCTGTGTCTATATCTATAGAATATCTCTGTATCTGTAGTATTCTTGAGGCTCAAGAACAATATTGCTTAATGTTGTGACCCTGGTGATGTGAAGAGAAATCTAACATGACATGTTTTTCTTTCTTTTCTTTCCAGGTATCGATCTATTCTCCAGCTGGTAAAGCCATGGTATGATGAGGTGAAGGATTATGCTTTCCCTTATCCTCAGGACTGCAACCCTAGGTGCCCGATGAGATGTTATGGACCTATGTGCACCCATTACACACAGGTTATATAAATTTCCTCTATTCAAAAATCTCATGTCCAAAGCTAAACTTTCCTATGATGCATTTATACCCCTGTCTCTCAAATAAATGTATGTCTATATCTATAAATATATGTATATGTATATTATTCCTTTTCAATTTGGACTTCACCAATAATAAATATTTATTCAGATGGTTTGGGCCACTTCCAATCGTATAGGCTGCGCAATCCACACATGCCACAATATGAACGTCTGGGGATCTGTTTGGCGGCGAGCTGTTTACTTGGTATGCAACTATGCCCCAAAGTGAGTTGCTCTCTTTTATTTTTGCTTATTTTTATACTTTGTGCATGTTTTGGTCCTCTCATAGGGCTGCTTACTCCTTTTTAGGCAGCATGGCCTCTCTTTGTGCTTTTTCTGTGGGCTGCTCCTTTGTTCAAGCTTTCCATCTGAACATATGGAAATGCATGACTCCAGTGTACAAGGAGGAAAAGGAATCAGCTTGATGTGTGTGGAACAAAATAAAAAAAATGGCTTTTTGTTATTGCTGTTATTATTATTTATTATTATTATTATTATTATCTTCTCCCTTCTTTGTGCTGACTTCACTTTACTTTGAATTCCTTGTTTCTTTGCTCTTTTATAGATAGGCATGGTGGGCTAGACTTCCTCAGGTAAGCAATCCTACTGTAGGTCAGGCTCTTGATTTACTGACAGGTGGGCCTGTGCAAACCTTATGAAATTCAGTAAGGCCAAACACACCTAGACTGAATTAATCCAAGTAAAGGTACAGTCTGGGTAGAGAACGGATTGATAACAGCTCTGAGGAGAAGGATTTATGGGTGTTTGTAGATAAAAAGCTCAATATGACTTATCAGTGCATGCTTGCAGCCCAGAAAGACGACCATCACCTGGGCTGCATCAAGAGAGATGTGCCCAGCAGGTGATTCTTTTCCTCTACTTTGCTCTCTGTCTGGAGAGCTGCATCCAGTTCTGGGATCCTTAGCACAAGAAAGACATGGACCTGTTAGAGCAGGGCCAGAGGAGATCCACCAAGTTGATCAGGGCTAGATTACCTCATTTATGAAGGCAGGCTGAGAGAGTTGTTCGACCTGGAAAGGAGAAGGCTCCAGAGACATCTTGCATCTAACTATTGGAACCTAAAGGGGCCTTACAAGAAAGCCAGAGAGGGACTTTCCACAAGAGCATGTAGTGATAGGACAAGAGGGAATGGCCTTAGCTTAAGGTGGGTAGGTTTGGATTAGACATTAGGAAGAAATCCTTTGCTGTGAGAGTGATGAGGCACTGGAACAGTTTACCCAGAGAGGTTGTGGGCTCCCCATCCCTGCAGGTATTCAAGACAAGACAGGACAGGGTTCTGAGCAGCGTGGTCTAGTGAGAGATTGCCTGCCTGTGGCAGTGGGGTTGGAACTAGTTTGTCCTTGAGTTTCCTTCCAACCCAAACCATTTTGTAATTCATTCTTTGATGCATGTTGTTGCCCACAGCATACCTTTGCTTATGACCATGCTACATAATCTGTAGCATTGCTTTCATGTAAAGTCCATCACCCTAAGCTCCATGTGTGCAAATCTATCTCATCTTGCCTTCCATATTAGGGTCTGTTAGACACCCGTAACTTGCAGGGGTCGGTGTTAGGTTGAAATGTAGAAATTAATTTCCTGCCAGCATTTCCTAGACATCATCCCAAGCTTGCCTTTGGGTCCAGAATGAATCAGTAAAGTGTGGCTCTGGGAGAGCTTCAATTTGCAGTCTGGTTTGCACCACTGTTGCAAAAGCTGCACAGACAGTGTAAGTGGCTGCCTGCTCTGACTGTGTATTGGACAAAGAAACAGTTCTGTATAGGAACCTGAGTGTCATTAACTGAGCGTGTTTTTCATAAACTCTTGGTGGCACAGGTCCATTTGTGGTAAAGAATATGTCATTACTCTAGCTGTTACATGAGTAAAAAGAATTTTTAAAGGTTTTGCAAAAGAAAAAAAAGATAGGATTTTGTAATAAAATTTACTTGCTGGAAAAACCAGCTTTGGAAATCAAGGAGATTTCTCTGTCCTTTTGTCTTTAATATTTACTGGAAAAGGATGGTAAGAAGTGAATGTGAAGGAGCAAAGATTAGGCAGCAAAGAATCTGTCTGACTTATAGCTCCACAACATGGACCAGATGAAGTCAAAGATTCCAAGATAATTTTTTTCTGTATCCTAATTTGAAAAAAACCTTTAAATTATAAACTTTCTGGAATACTTATCTCATTTTAATATATACAAATAAAATGGATTTATACATGAGGCATTTTTGGAAACTAATTTAGTGTTTGTATATCAGCTAGCAATGAATTAATGACATTTTATATTTTTTTTATCTAAAAGTCCCACAGCGTCTCGAACAGCTAACCAAAGCTTGAAGTTGCAAGCGCTTTCTCTGTGTGAGATATTGAGCAGACCTTTCAGTCACAGGAAGTGGAATCATGGTTTTCACATCTACTTCTTGCAGGGTCACAAAAATTATATTGAGTGGTTTTCCCTGGATTAAGTTTGTATTCTAGATTTAATTGAGTTAAGGACATTGAGCTTAGAGTCCTTGAGCACACGCAGAGAAATCTCTTTGCCACTCAGTAAAGTCTGTTTCCTTCTGAGTAACCAGCACATCAGAAACTCCTCTAAAGAGGAAGGGAGTGAATATTGCAGCCCCAATCTGAGTTATTAAGATTGGAATTTGGCAAAGATGCAGGATTTAGAACTCCAGTAATTTTCACTGGTGCCATGCTGTAACATGGAAAAATATTTATGCTTCTGAAATGAGTGAAAGCCCCCTAAAGTTAAGGAGGATGATTGCAGTTTAGAAAGGCCCCAGATTATCTAGTGGTCTCACACAAATCTGGCATGTGTTGCATAGAAAATGAAGCAGAAAGCAGTTTTCAGCAAACTCTGAATTTCCATATCTGTTATCAGTCTAAATATATTTCCTGAGCACTTAGTCTGCTGTACTCATTTGGAAGAGAACTAGGAATGAGCAAATTATTTGAGATTCCTACTTTCTTCCAAGGCACAACCCAGACCAGGGCTTTTGATCCAGTGTTACTGGCTGGAGGTGGGGAATGACAAAATGTTTCATAAATAATTGCATTACTCACTGCTATTCCACGTCACATGCAAACTAAAGGAAAGTTCTCTGCTCTGTGAGACATAACATTTAAATAAAAATCTAATTTTAACTTTCTGCCTACATCATGAGTGTTACACGATTCTCTAAAAGTCTGTGGTTTATATAAACCCCTTTAAGTTTGGATGCATTTTTCAGATGTTTCTAGATGTTTCAGAGTTACCTCTTTTCATATGATCACTCTCCAGACTTTTTACCCCTTTTTCCTAGGGTCTCTTGCACACCTCTATTCACCAAACACTCTACTTCTCCTCCCATTTGCACCTGTGAGACCTCTGGATATGTCCCAATTCAATTCCTTTTAATACTTTTTTATCTTCCTTTCTCTCTAATACGAATTCAGCATCAGAGCTTCACAATGTGGATCTAGGCTGGTGCAACCTAAGAGTAAGGTTTCACTCAGTTTGTTTTTCCATCTTCAAAGAACAAGCTTTTAAGATAACTGCCAGACAAAAATGTGCTCAAGGAAAACCTTGCACCATTGCTTATTTTGCTATATTTCGTAAATATAGATCCCCAGTAAAAAATACTCTGTCATGGAATCAGAGAATCAAAAATCACTTGGTTGTAGCAAAAGCGAGAAGACTGGGACTTCACCACTGAGACTAAAGGATGTGGAATGGGTATTACTGGCCTGGATTCACATGGTCATTTTCCTGCTCTTTCTTGGGAACTGCTAGGTCAATGTTTATCAGTAAAGTGCAGCAATAAACTAATGTCTTGTTTTCAGTAACAGAGCATTTATGGGATATCAGTGGAGACATTAACTTTAATCACTCAAAACAAGTATGGGTGATGATTTTTTTTTTCTTCCACTCTGAAATTATTAAGCATTCTTTTTAATTTTTTATTTTCAGGGGGAATTGGATTGGAGAAGCACCATATAAAGTTGGAGTTCCATGTTCAGCTTGTCCTCCAAGCTATGGAGGTTCTTGTATCGACAATCTTTGTTTCCCAGGAGTAACATCAAACTACTTATACTGGTTTAAATAAGTTAAGGTTAAGATTATTTTAAAGAAAACCCACAGATGAGTAACAAGAACCTTGTGTATTGAATTTTGCACATATTATATATAGAGAGATATTGTAATAATACTATGATATTTTCATTTTGTATGCTTTTGTATAATTAGCTTTCAAAATACAGTATAATTTGGTTTTAACACTTTGGGATTTAAGACTCACATTATCCCTTTCAGATTAACATTTTGTTAAAGGAGAGTAAACTCATTTTAATCTTAGCAAGTGTAGCTTCCTGAAGATTAGATTATATTAAAAGCACATCAGAAGATAGACTATTACTTCCTTTTAAAAATAATAACTCGAGAAAGAGAAGGGTCATTGTTTAATACTGTGCTTTAAAAATGGAGTGTGACATGCAAAGGAACAAATTGTCCTCACACTCCCAATGGTTCCTCCTGTTTACACCTGTGCTTTCACCTGCAATGTCAGTGGGACACTGAGCAGAGGAAAACATATGTGCAAGAGAAACTGCAGGACATTACCTACCTCATGCACAGCATCAATTCATTTATGGTGTTTCGAGAGTTCAGAGCATGGCTGCTGCTATCACATATCTGTGTGCAGACAGGAATATTAAAGAGAATGAGGAACCACACTGAATAAGATGCAGTGGCTGTAACTCACGTGCCTAAAGTCTTATCTAAAAAGAGGGCTACATCACTGTAAAAATACTGGTATAACAGCACAGCTTTACTCTACCTTCCTGTATTTCTGAACACAGTCATAGTTCTATAATGGTGCTTTGCAGGAGTGTATTCATTCTTTTACAGGAAGAAATATATTGCTACAAAGCAATATACATTCATACGTGGCATCCATAGTGGTTTTTACACTATAGGTTTACTAGTATGTATGTTATCCCTCTGACTGAAATTCAGTTGAGAATCAGGAGAGATCAGACCTGAAAACAGGTAGGAAGATTTCTAAATAAAAGACCTTAGGGATCTTTAAAATTCATATAGATTTGTTGCAAAAATTCCAAATTACTAAAGCAATTACCAGTGTCCATTAAAAATATATTGCACTGTTTCCTGAAAATACCTGTGTGCATCATTAAAAACCAAATCTCCCAAAAACTTTCTGCCAAAACCTGAATGCCTTATGGGTGCCTAACAGAGACCTTAAAATCAAAATAATACACAGATACTTTTCTTGAAAAACAGATTATTAAATGGAAGAGATCAAATGTCTGCCAGTGTTACTAGGTCATTGAAATAGCCTTGAATTTTGGCTTTATGTTACAGGGCAGCATGTACTCCACTTTAAATATAAGTGTTTAGTCTGCTTGCACTGCTACATTTAGACCTCTGAAATTTATGAACTTTGAAAAGCAATACTGAGTAGAGCAAGTGGAACAACAGAAGATATTTTCACTAGAGCTACATATGTATGTATCTTTAAGTCACTAATTCAGTCTTTTTAGGGTATTTGAGATAGTCTGTCACCAGAATATGAAGTAATGTGCTGGTGATATAAAAAGAAATATGAGAATTTGAATTCTTCCGATTACTTATTATTTTTCTCCATCAAGATATCTGGGACAGGCTGTATAGGTTATGAAATGTAGCAGCCCCTCTCTATCTATCTGTACTCTGATCCCTCAGAGAATGTCAGCAGCTGATCTATGGCTCTTCAGATATTTCTGGTTAGTGACACTTCTGTATCTGACAGGAGAAGAGCTAGACAGGCATGTTGCCTTTAGATGTGTCCATGTTGTAAAAGAATAACTCTCTGTAATATTCTACTAACTTTTATCCTAACAGGTACAATATAAACATTTTTCCTTTTGTTTTCAAAGGAGTTTGGACTTGAACAGTACTCAATCAGTCAAATACTTTGGCGGAGTAAAAGCCAGTCCTCTTTTGGGAGTGAAAGACAACCTCTTTGCATGATCTATGTACACACTGAAGTAAATGAGTGAGACGAAACTACTTGGTGGGTGACTAGCCCCTCAGCCAGCACAGTTTTTGACAAAGATGCAGGTGAAAAATGCATTTTTGTTCTGCATAAGAAATCTTCTATAGAGGTAAAGACAGAACAGTTAAAGCAGTACATCTAGCCATTTTCAGTATTTTTATTTTGAAATACAAATAGGAAGCAGAGCATAAGAAAAAGTTCAGGTTAAGCCATGAAGCCTACAACAGTAGGTCTAACAATAAAGGACTATGCACTTTGAAACTTGCAACTTGTATGTTGTATGGTACACTTTCCAAACAGGACTAGACATTGTAAATTAATTTATAATTCTGTAATTCAGATGAAATTATTATCACGGGTATATATGTTATAATATCGGTTACTTTTTAAGTTGCTACAAATACCTTGACTTTGTGGAATATTTTGTTTTCTGTGAATATAGAAAACTTTGCTTTTAACAAACAGGTATGCAGGTTTTTTCACAACATCCCATAATGGTGCTAGGGATTAACTATTGTAATCACACTGTAATTGACAGCAGCAAAATATGATCTGGAAATAAGCTATTTCATACGAGCAGCTCCTGATAAAACCAGCCACAAGCACTCAAGCATTAGCTGAATATTTTTCCTTTAACAGAGAGGATTACAGATCATCAGATATTTGATTGCCACATGAAATTCCACTTTAAAGTGGAACGCCTTTCTGTATTGCCTATTTGAATTGCCCCAACTTCTATCATCTTTTTGCTCTTGGGCCAGGTAATGACAATGCCAGTAAAGCTCTATTTTGATTGCCAGTGCCAGTGCTTCCTGACTGACTACCTGACACCAAGTGCTGCTACAAAAAAAGCACTGATATATGCAGAAGACTTCAGATGTCTTTGGCAGCTCTAATGCATGCTGATCTCCATGAGTTCAAGGCCATGCTGGGTCAAACCACCTCCAGCTGCTATTCTGATGGCCTTGAAGTAATAATTTCTTCTCAGCAGAGGGGTGTGCCTTTAAAGACAGAGAAATTAGCTCAGACTTCTGTTCTAAATATAAAATTGTAAAAGTATGCACAAGTTAAAATAAGGCAAAAATTATTTTTTGTCAAAATACTGTGAGAGGCATGAGTAAAAAATGATGTAACAAATTTGACATAATTAATTATTGAGTGCAGCTGTTTATAATAATATCTGCTTGTGACTTTTTGCCTCATTTAAACATCTAAGGTGATGGGTAGCCATTGATACCTTTTGGTGCTAACCTCTGTGTTCTGGTGCTGAAGTTACAGATTGTTTTTTGTGGAAATATTGCCATATACACTCCAGTGTTTGTGAGATCTTTTTCAGCTAAACATATAACTTGCCACTAGAGATCCTTTTTATGGTTGTTTCAGGCTCTAATAAGAGTTTTATGTGCATCAGAGAGGAAAATGTATTCCAGTTCAAAACCAAAACAAACAGTACCCTCCCCTCCTCACAACAGGCAAGTGCCTGCGGGACAAATTATGGGGAGAGTAAGACCTCTGAGAGTCATGACTTCAGATTAATGCTGAGCAATTTTTAGTGATTCCAGATCATCTCTCTGAAAAATAAACTACTTCAGGAAATCTGGTCTTGACCCTGCACACTTGTCCTTGGGATCTGTTCTTTGAGATCAGTTTTTTCCCCTCTGAATTTGAGGTGAGTTTGATCACATCTCAGTGAAAACCAGAGTTTCAATATAACTTCTGCAGAAATGAATAATTGGACTCCATGAGAGCTTTGTGAACAGCAAAATTAGACTTCATATGCCATCCCCTATTAATACCATGGGGAAATACCATGGGGATTGGAAAGAGGAAACCTCGCAGAGCAAAAGTACCGTGGCTGCATGGAAAGAAATGCATCTATGTCTATATCCATGCCTGTATCTGTAGGTAGGTGGATAGGTGTGTGATGGGTGGTAGATACATGTGTTTATACAGCCTCCCCGAGGATCGGGTTTCAAGCATGGTTGCCCTCTTGTGGTTGAGAATGCCACTACCCATTGCATAGGAATCCAAGAGGATCTAGGATTTTTTGAAAGCCAACGCAAATATAAAGTTTTCAGCCTTGATTTTGGGTGCACATGATTTTGTCAGTTTCCTTTGAGAAAAGAGGTGCAGTGCACAACTCCTCCTCCATTTCTTAGTTTTACGTGATTTGTAAGTACAGAACTCAATTACTCAGTTTTATTAGCTGATGACTACCTAACATACAGAGTTTTATGAGTATGAGGTAAAACAGAGTTATGCAGATGTCAGAAGAATTTTTAGAAGTGTTAAGTCAGATATAGTTCTTAAAAAACAGGGTGTGGGAAGTCTCATTACTCAGATACTAAACTATGATGATCCCTAGTAAAATTTTAAAGGCCCTAATTACTGTTGCAATCTGCCCATTATTGATAAGTTTTCAAGACAAAACTCTTGCTTTCCTGTTCTGGAATAAGATGATCTTGGAATCCAAACACAAAAAAATTTTTGTGGTGCTTTTTAAAACTGCAGAATTGAAAATTTTTATGCTCCAGTTCTCAGATTGTACATAATTGGTCTGGTGGTCTCAAAGTGCACAAACCTTCTTGTTTAAGTTTGCAAGAAGAATGTTGAAATTCTGTCAATAGAAGCCTGAAATAGCCATAACCTTCTCCAACTGCTCTCTTTCAATAGAAAATGGTTGGAAAAATTAAGAAAAAATAGCAATTACCCATCTGATTAATTCAACAGATGAGCAACAGCCTATGTCATTGATTCAAGAAATGATGAATGAAATTGTTTACTATTGGTAATTTCAATACTTTCTTTCTGCTTAGCCTTCATTTCCCAACTCGCCCTCAGGGTAGAGTTATTTTCTGTTAAAAAATAATTAAAAGGCAATGCATTTTTAAATTCACACAAGTCAGTGGAACAGATAGAAAGCTTTGATTGTTATCCACATTCTGTTGAGTTCCCCTGAGTGTGATCTGTGGGAAATGCAGACTGAAATAGTTGCAATTCATTATCTCCTTCTGCCAAAAGACAAAATTCAGAGTAGAAGAAGATTTTGGCATGTTATCATTGAGTAATAAGATTGCAAATTCTTTAAAAACCTTTAATAAATTCTTTAAAATTTACATGCACTTTCACACTGAAAATGCATATAAATTATACTTAGGGTTATTTTGGCCAGCAGGAAAGAGAGGGACTATCTCTCAGGTTATATGTTTAGCTCGCAACAGCAATTGTCATTCAAATCACTGGCTGTTCATCATGCTGCTAACTTACTACAGCTTCAATAGACCATCCTGTAAGTCAGGAAATATCTTAGTTGTGACGTTTAAAGTAATAAAATTCTTCCTTAAGAGTGAATGGTAATGTTGGAATCAATAGCTCTTAGGAATTAAACAGCTTTGTTTCACGTAGGGTGCTCTAATATAATTGAAATGGTGCTTAAAGGCAGGGTTCATTTAAGAAGCAAACCATCTACAGATGCTTTTTTCCATATGCAACAAGGAGATATTTTTCTGAGGCTTAAAGATGCTGGGGATTGGAAAATAAGTTTATTTCTATGCTTTTTAATCTGAACCCATGTGAAAAAAAAAAAAGTTCAGTGTTTGTAGAGTGAAATGCTCTTCCCCCCCCTCATTATATGTTTTCATTTTTCTTGTTCAGGTTTTTTTGATAATTTTGTGGGCAGGGTTGTATCTGGTTTTTTGGAGAAGAAACCTTGTGTAACATATGTTGCAGTGAACTTACCAATGTATCATTTCTTTCATGTTGTCATATGACTCTATCTATATATGTTATACCTGAGATTTAAATTTGTATCCCTGTTTCAACTTCTAATGCTATGAAACTGTACATCATTTTGATCTATTTTGTAACATCTATGCATTTAAATAAATGAGTAAAAATATCAATATTTCCAACTGACGTTCTTTTGAGACATCTTTTGTTGTTTCCTTTTTCCATTTGTACCCTGAAAAAGACAAGTGTTCAGGGAGACAGTAAAGGACAGCTCTAAACTGAATTTCAACTCAGTTTTAATATATTTATATAAGTGCATGTGCTTTACACCGGTGCTCCATTATGTACTTGAAATCTGTCTTGATGTATCCACCCATATGGATAGGGGCTTGTCTTTTGGTGTTGAGAGATGGAACTCTTCATCAGAATTACTGTTTGGGGTATTTTTTCTTATGTGCTTCTGGCCAAGAAGAAAAATCTGAACTGTGACCAAAGGAGATATCCACAGAAAATAACAGAGGAATCATAGTCAATTGGCCAAGTTTTTTTTTTCCATGGAATGGACCATGCTACAGTCAGAAAGAGTAGTTCTTTGTTCCTGAATAATTATTCTTCCTCCCAATGTTGTACCAAAGCTGTAAAAGCTACATTTGAAAGCAAACTCCCAAAATTTTTAAGTAAGAAGGAACCTATGTCACAAGGAAGAACAGAGGAAGGAAGAAAAGGCATTTTTAAAATGCTTAGACTTAGCATCACAAAACTATTCAAACTTAGCGTGTAAATCCTTGGTTCCCTTTGGTTCATCCATCACAAGCTGGACACAAAACCCCTACTTTTCTTAAAATTCAGCATGACACTAAGTTATTTATGTATCATTTAGACATTCAGCCAGAAGGACACAATCTTACAGAATATAGGAAAGGATAGAAGGAAGATCAGATTCTTTCAGAATGCCACCATGCATTCCCTACTATAATATTTTTTTTGTGTAATGACATTTTATGATTTTTATCACACCTGTTTCTGATGTAGAAGTTTAAAGAAATTTGGAGTTGTTAATATTATGAACAACTGAATAAATACAGCACAAGCTGTTGGCAGTCTCTGGGCAATTGTAATGGGATTATGTCAAATGTCAGTATCTGAGCAACAATATTCAGTGTTGTTGCTAGTCTCTCCCTCCTCTGAGCCCAGTATTGTTTGGACTGTGACAAAAAGAGCGTGATTTTGCCTAATTTCTTATTTCTCAACAGACTTGTTTCTTTTTCTCTCTTTCTATCTTGCCTCTCTTCCTTCTTTCTCATGATCTATGAATTGGTCTACAGTTTTTGGAAAGACAGTGCTAAGACACATCAATCCTCTAGAGTATTTTTCATTTTCTCTGTCCTTTTATCTGGGTCTGAGAATAAGGCGGAACTGATAATTGAAGTTTTCTACTTAGTGCTATGTCTCAGTCTTCCAACTTTCTAGTCATGGTTTCCATCTGGCTTTCACACCTTGATATTTCTTCAAGAGGAACCAAAACATGGAGAAGCTGATGTGTATGTTTCACTAGTATGGAAAGTAGATGAGGATGGAGTGTGGGAGTTTGAAAGCAGTTATGGATGTAATGAGGTGCTTAAGCTGTGATTACAGCAGGAAAAATTACATCACTCTTGCCAGGAGGCATCGAGTCCACATTTCATTGTGGTGCCGTGATTTGGTGTGCCTCTATGTCATTGCACAATGGGTATGGCCAGGCTGAGAACCTCTCGTGTAAACTAGGAAATTGTGTTTTCCTTATTCTTTTGAGAAAGTGTCTACCATACCAACAGAGCATGTGTCCACAGGGTAATAATCAGATATATCTGTATATCTACAGATAGTCAGTGTGTCATCATAGCCATTTACAACCTAGGAGAGAGGCAGACAACTTTTCATGCGATCATGCAGTGCCTGAGAGCTCAGTTAAAACAAGTTTTGCCTTAATCTCTAATTCTCCAAATCCTCAGTGACTTTGACATCAGAGATGTTAATTTATTCTAAGTTTGTGCTTTTTTTCCTGTTTGCTTTTTTTAGTTTTGGTGGTTTTTTTTTTTTTTTTTTTTGTATTAGTAACAGTAACCTGAGAATTGTTTATTCATCCAGATAAGTTTTTCCTGTGTCTTTAACATATTGCCTCGTGTTTCACTGGGGGACCATTGTAGTAGTTTCATTCCTTACACATATGACAGGCCTTTACAGAAACATCATGAAAACATGTAATGGAAAACAACATAAAGAGTTCTTAACAGATAATAGCAAATGAGAGTGTGTTTTCTCAGCTTGGCAGTCCTTATGGGTTTTTTTATTTTCTGTGGGATTTCATCCTGAGCTCTAACTCCATCATTTTGAATCCTCTTTTCATCTGAGTCAGGACAGGTTTATTTGATTTTGTCTGTGAAATCTAGCACTGGACTTGCTCCACTACACTTTTTTGTCAAAAAAGTTTGAAAATATGTCTGTAAGCCCAAAACTGTCTGAGGTTTTGGCCATTTTGCAGTCCATACATCTGCAGCTACAGCCTTGGAGTGCTGTTTTACAGCATTTTGTAGACATTGGTAATGCTGAGGTGATGGTATTTTCAGCCACTCAGGACCTTGAATAATGACTTGAGATTTTTTCACCCAGGTAGCATCCGAAGTCTCCTCTTTAAGTGAATGTATTGAAATTCGCTTTCATTAGCAGCTGTGGTAGCTGAGTCTATACTTGATCATGCTGTTGTACTAGAGCATAGAACAGAACACAGAGAGGCATGTACTAATATACATGTAGAGGATGAATAAATAATCGGCATTATTTAAGTAACATTCCATGTTATGTAAAATTTTAATATCTCTACATCTGTTTAGGCACTGTAGGATCCTTTAACCTGGGTTTTATTTTGTCCCCATTTTTTCTGCATCATTCTTCAGAGTCTATGTATTGCCTCCTTGTTTACAGGATCAGATGTGTTGATAAATTTTTCATACTTACTCTGATCTACCTGCTGATCTTGCCATGTAAACTTCTCCACATATTTGCTATTTTCACAGCAAAAATTCATATTACACAGAAGTGGTTTTTACTTGTTTAGCTTTACCTAAAATCTTCAGCTTTTCCCCTAGCTGCATGATCTTGTCATTCTCATCTCATTCTCCTCCCAGTAGAAAGTGTACTGTTTAGTGTTCTGTATACCACCAACATTTTCTATTTTCCAATGAAAAACATATGTGCCAAACATAACTGCAATGGCAGTCTGCAAAAAAACAATATCTTCCTATGGGTGTGTTGAATGTGCACAGACATGTGGGGTTTTTTCCTATGGGCAGTGCCAGAATCCTGCTGATATATCAGACATGGAAAAATGTTTGTCATTAGCCATCTCCTGAAGGATTTTTTCCCCTCACAGGTAGTGGAAAATATTCCTCTTCTGCATATCTGTTTGATTATTTTGGGTTTGTCCAAAACCAAAATAAGCACACTGGTTTTAAGTGAGTGTATCTGTTTTATCCATTATTCTAACCCCAGTGTAGTCACCTGGAGCTATATACCAAAATCTAATGCCTGGGTGTGGAAACCCAGGGCACGGGGAATATTTCTCTGTCTGCTCTGGGGTGCCCTGACCCCCAGGGGAGCACTGACTTTGACCCTCATTCATGGAGAAAGTTTCCTAGACTTCAAGATGGACTAGAATCCACAAAAGTGTGGAATAGATTATAGAGGGTAGTGTAGGTGAATCACTTAGGTGAGAAATTTAGGTTTTGGGATTTTTAGTATGTTGTGGATGGAAGGAAGATGGAGGGCACAGGGTGTCATCCTGGGTTTCTTCTTCATGCTTCTTCTTCCTTCTTCATGGGTTTGGGTAGCACTCTGTAATTGGGCAGAAAAGTCAGCATTGCAGCCCTGTGGGATCAGTTATTGGGTTAAAAGGGAAAATAATCTAGGTGTCAGCTCTTAATTGGATAGTTTAGTTCTTAAAGACCTTGTAACAAGAGATAGTGAGCCATTTTGTGCCTTCTAATGAAAAGCTGCTGAACTCATGGTTGTGAGACTGTTTTACTGATAAGAAATAATAAATACCTGAGTCCCAACATGAGCTACTGTCTCAAGGCCTTCAATCCAGACCCAGAGAAACTGATACCTGGAAACAGTATAGGTCAGTGAGCTGAGGGCAAGGAATGCTCCAAGGGCGGCTCAGGAATAGAAGATGTATTTGGCAGCCCTACAATACTTTTATTTCCTTGCTAAACAAGTCTACATGGGCCCCAGAGCTGGACTTCATGATGACATTGTGACATTTCCGTCTCCAGAGTCAGTTTCACTGCCTTCCATAAGCCATATCAGGAAGCCATCACACTGAAGTGGCATTGTTTGTATGACAAAGCTCCAGCTAAAGGTCTAAATGTAATTCCTATGGCAACTCACGAGTCATAGGTGGGAAGCATCTGTTTTATTGCTGGAACAGCCTGACTGGAAAGTGCACAGCAGTGAAAGATCCTCCCCTCCTGAAAGTGCAAATTCCTTACCTGTTTAAGTTCTTGTCTTTCTAAAGCATGAGCTTTCTTCATAAGACCAATGGGGTAACATACTTCTAATGAAAAATAAAAACACTCTTTACTCAGCTTTTATTGAAGTTTCTATAATTGCCATAATTTAGTCACCTAGGCATGTAATTCCTCTACTATTTTGTGGGAATAAATTCAACCTGAATATTCAATCATCATCTAATACTTGTAGGTCTTCTGAAAAAAATATGAGGAATGTTTCAGGAAAAAAGGAAGCTAAATCTTTAAAATTATCTTTACTTCTATTTCTATCCATTTATTATCTTTCCATGACAGGAAAATGTTTTAACTATGGTCTGCAATCATTGATGCATGCATAAGTTTTCAACTTAGTTGGCTCTTTTCAGCTTTTTATTCCTCCATAAAAGGTATTTTAATTTCTTTTTTATCTTTATGCTTTTATCTTCCTTTTTATCTTTATCTCTTCCTCAGGTGTTTTCCAGAGGTTTATGGTGGCCCATACATCTTTTGAGCCAGATAATTCCCCACTCTCATGACTGGGTTATCAATTTGTCCTCAAACATCATCTCTCTTTTGTGTCACCTTTACAGCTTGTTACTCATGTTCTGTGCATGCTGATTTTATTGAACCTTGCTGATTTTATTGCATAACTTTCTCCCTGCTTCTTGCAGGAGACCATATTTTTTATTTTTTTTTATCTTTTTCCTCTCCTAAGCTAGTGTCCTAGTATCCATGGATGCTAATAGCTTTTTCACAGAGGTCCATGTAGTGATACCTTCTAAGGCAATCTCCTCGGAAATAATGCCATTTAGGTGCATGTGCTGCTATACAGATAAAGAGCTGTGGACTCAAACATCAACCTTTTGAAATCAAGAGTCGCAGGATAGGCAAGGTGGACACCCTGGGTCATGTGGTCTGACCTCCCTGCTCTAGCACAATCATCCTAGAGCACATGGCACAGGATTGTGTCCAGATTGTTCTTGAATATCTCTGGTGAGGGAGGCTCCACAACCATCCAGGAAAGCAGAGCTCCATTTTGCATAACAGTGACTTGTGAAGACAAACACCATCACTCCCAACACCTGCCCTTCCTCCTTCTTCTCCCAGTTATAAATGCTCAGCATGACACCAAACAGTATAAAGTATTTCTTTGGTCAGTTGTGGTCAGCTGTCCCAGCTGTGTTCCCTTGTGCACCCCCAGCTGCTTGCTGGGGTGAGAAGCAGAGAAGGCCTTGATGCTGATCAATAATAAAAACAGCCATATATTATCAGCACTGTTTCCAGCACAAATCCAAAATATAGCCCCATACCAGCTACTAGGAAGAAACTAACTCCACCCCAGCCAAAACTGGCATAAAACCATTTTAAGAATTATTGCTTTTCCTCAGCAAGAGAAGGAACTTTAGCAATACCTACAAACTTTATCCTCTTCTCCAAAAGGTGCATGAGCATATAACAGAGAGGGCAGGGTTAGAAAAAGGAGAAAATCCATCCGAAGGAGTAAAATCCCACCTGAAAGAAGCTATGCAAATGGAAAAGATAATTTAAACTCAGAGTCTTCGAAAATTTCTACTTTAGCACATGCTGGTTTTGTGCATTGAAGATGTCATACTGTGGAACACACTTTAGTGTAAATACTTTTATTTCTGACAGCTGTATTTACAGAAGAAACAGAACCAATAAAAGTCATTAAACTGAAAAGTGTAGCCCCACATTTCTCTTCACGGAGAAAAGCAAGGCACAATTCTTCCCAAGAATATTCTTATCTTATTTGCTGTGCCTGTGTTTGTGCAAAAGTAGGATGCAATATGGAGATTGTTTACTCAAAGTGATGGTGTTTTGGCCTATCAGGGCCAAGCGTGTGCGTGTGTGTTGGGACTGCTAGCTGAGAGTCATGAGATGCTGTGCAGTTGTGTGCAGTTGTGTGCAGAGTTGAGTGCTTGGCAGATTCAGTTTAGATGTAATGTAACATAGTGTAATACAATACAGAACAATATAGTATAAAAAAGTGATTAATGAGCCTTCTGGTAAGATGGAGTCAGATGCATCGTTCTCTTCCCTTTGTCAGGGCTGCCTGCGAATTCCATAGGAAAGGATGATATAAGTAAAATATCTGATTTGGGTAAAAAGTTAACTTTGTCTTTACAGCCCCTTATTTTCTTAAGCTAAGCAATGCTGTTTATTTACCGTAAACCCAGTGACATTAGACATTAGTTTCTACTCTAAATTCCTACAATTGCATTTGTTAAACAAATTTTCTCCAATTACATTTAAACTATGACTTTAAAATATTTTCTTCTACTTTCATAGTGGTATGTCCTTTTCAATGTTAAGACAGTCTTTGGAGGCTGCCAATCAGAAAATATTGGTTCTTAAAACTGCAGTACATGTTTTTTTCTCTATTTTCAGATAAATTATGTGCTTTCAAGACAATATGTATTAAATTAGTTGTAACTAGTAGTTCAGAGTGCTGCTTTAATATATATATATATATATATATATATATATATATATATATATATATTCAAAATTTCTCACCATTATATTAATAAAAATCTCATACTACCTCACTAAGAGTGTGAGGTACTCAAACAACTCAAACAATAGTCCATGTATCACATGGTACAACAGCTGGATAAAAAAGGCAAAATTCCAGAAAGTAACTTGTTTATTTGAAGAGCTGCTTTGACAGAATATAAGTATCTACATCTAAGAAAGTAGCTGATAATTCTTCCTTTCTACTGACAGTGTCTTTATATAGGTGAGATTGCATAGAAGCAGAGCATGTTCACCTTTTTCAATTGTAAAAGGAAAACTGAATTTTGGCATCCCAAGTATTGAGGGCTGGAGCCTTCTTCCTAGAAGAAGAAGAAAAAGAGGGCTCAGAAGAGGTACAGAGCATGGAGTTTGTTCCTTTCACTATCTAGGAAGAAAAGAAGAGGCTGAAGTTCTGGCAGAAAGTGCTCCTTATGTAAATGCTTAGGTTTTTTACATACTCTTATTTATTAGATAACCCTTACAAGCAGTAGGAACCTCAGAGTTACTTTCATCCTTGTCCAGAGGGGATTCAAGCCCTATATCACACTTTTTGTAGACTCCCAAATAAAGCTTTCTGTAAGTGCAGAAGAGCATTGTCAAAAATCATTGGCAAAGATCTACAACTGCACAGCCAGGTGTAGAAGAGTCATGTAAGAGGCCCAAGGGAAAACAAAAGTGGTGGTTTGTATACCTGACTGGAAGAGTTACAAATCTCAGGCCCTGCTCTCAGAACTGTGGCTGCTGTGAACCGTGATTTGGCATGCAAAATGTCTAAGACTATGCAATGCAAAATGTCTAATATTATGCATTTATTTTTAAAGATGGAATGTAAAATGCATCATTTCAAGGAACATAGACTAGAATCCACCATCTGAAAGATAGTGTACATCTTTCCTGAGGGTAGGGGTATCACTTCATGTCTAAACCTTTCATAGGCTGAGCAAGTCCCCAGAATTGCTAGGTGGAAGCCAGCTCTGAAGTGTGTGTTATTCATGCAGAAAAAATTCAAAAAAGGAAGTAGAAATTAATCCAAATGATTTTGAAACATCATGAATGCACTCTCTGGGATGTTTTCTAAATTCAAAGGGAAGGAGAGCCTCATCTGATAAGCATGGATCTTACCTTACAGATAGGGTGGGGTAAGATCCATGGGGTGTGAGGGGTGTGAGCTCTGTAGTGCTCAGGTCACAGAAGGCCGGATTTTGCTACTTTTATTCCAGTTGTGTAGTTGAAAAAGTTACTGACTTTATGTAGTGGGATTAATGGCACAGTAAGATAATGCAATGGTAAAGTCATGGTAGAAAAACAAAGGCTATGCTATTTATCTGTGCATGTAAAAGTATATTCAGATCTGCATATATTCCTAAGCTTTCACATTCCTCATCCATGAAAAGTTTGGCAAACCTTAACATTACTATAAAGAGTCTATATTAATCCATAGAATTTAGTTCATAACTTTTTTCCCCTGCATGTTAGCCAAGCTTCACCATGTGTGTGCATAAGAAACCCTTGACAAAAGCCAGCTGAGGGCTGAAATGTTGGGAATTTGCCCTCTTCACCCTTATGAATAAATCTTTCTCTAAAAGCAAGGAAAAAATCCTCTTGGCTTGGAATATCTCAGCATGCTGACTGTGCACAAACCAAGGCTGGAATAATTGTGCATTACTGTGATTTGTTTTTGTATTGCTTCCTTGTCATGTTATAAAAAAAGAACACAAGTATTATAATTTCGTATTGCTGCTCACCAGGTGCTTGCCAGATAGCTAAGGAGGGCCAGCTGTTAGCTTTCAGGAGATGCCAATAGAAGAACTGATAAACTTTTTGAAACCAATGTATTCAGAAACCTGCAACATTCCAACAAGTAGTACAGTATTTTCTTGCCCCGAGAAGGAGCGCTAGCAAAGCACTGAATTCAGATTTAGCTGTCTTTTTAGAAAGGAGAAGGAAGGAAAAGAAAGGTAGCAAAATGTGCACCATGTGATGAGCTAATTCTTCATGGACCACCAGTGAGTGTTCTGCAAGCTTTGGGAATCATGTCTGTAAATGATGCCAAATGAAAGCATGGTCTGGTAAACCCAAAGAAAATAGTTCTGTCTGTCTCTACCTACCCATAAGCTGTATGGTGAAAGAACAGAGGCTTGTTCCACTCCTACCCTTGACACCTAGGTTTATGCAAGCTGCAAGTACATGTAGAGAGTTTATATTGAAAAGAATGTGCCATCAGAAAATCTAAGTGCAAGTGCTATCAGTTTGTTACTATTGCAACAGGATGATTTTGCTTTTCCTGCAGTTAAAACACAAATTTTCCTTATTTGCCATTTGATTTATAGCACCAGCTGAATTTTCTTTTGTTTGTGCAGATGCTTTAATAACCAGAGGTGTTCTTTCTTGTTCTATCCCATCCTTTAAATTAAATGGCTTTCAATTAAGCTCAGCTCCATGTATCTGATCTGGCACTACCCCAGCTAGCCAAGTTTGCCAATGACTCCTGTAGAACTTGGTTCAGCTCTGCCCGGCAGTGTGTGTGGTGGGAGCAGCACTGCAGATTTTTCCCTTTCCTGTCATGTCATGTCATGCCACCATGGCTATGGTATATGAAAGCTGATAAGAAGATAGAACATACATGGAGAAGGCCAAAATTTCACTAACAAAACACTAATGATATCTTAGGGTATTCAGAGCAAGGCTACCATCTTGCTACTCCGCAGTCACAAAGTACTTTTTCAGTCTCTAACAATCTGACTCTTCTTCTCTGCTCTTGTTCCATTGCTTTGTGCTTATAATAAGTAAATACTTATCTCAACCCATAGTCACTCCTTTTTGTCCTTCCTTTATCAGAAGGGGTGGGGGAAGGGGAGGGGATGATTTGGAGTTTAATTTCCTGCTGGTATTAAAACCAGCACATCTGACATTGTGAAGAAGATGAAAAAATTGCCAGTTTATCTTAAACAGCAAAACAAACCACTGGTCACCAGAATTCAAAATTTTTGAAAATTATATTGTACAAAATGTCAGGGAGTCTATACCCTGAGGAAACTATTATGTTTAGGGGTAATGAAAAAAGAAACAGTTGTTCTCTACTAAACTGTGTGAGACAAAGCCTTGCTAGAAGAGATGGCATCTAAACCCAATTCTCTTTCTTGTGCTCTTGGTCTTCCTTCTAGTCATAACCATGGGATGGTAAATTTGTTTGTCTTAAAAAATCAATTTTGTATCAGTCATTTCACTTTGAATTAGGAGGTAAGCTGACTGTAGGTACTATGGATGGCATCATGGCAGTATTAGCAGCTGAAATAGTTTGCAAAGAAGCATGTTCATTAATAAAGCAACAGAAAAAAAAAAAACCTTGATGAAATACAGTTGGATAAATAACTTATATAGATACCGAGGTAAGAGATGACAGTTCTTAGCATCTGTCTGGTCTCATTCTTGACATGGCCCACTGAAAATTAAACAGACAAAGCTCTACCAAACAACCTTCAGATCAGATTTTTTCATAATTGGTTTCCTGCTCCTTCATCAAGATGAAAATATCTTTTTGAGTTGAGCATATTTTGAGAAGAGAAACTAGCTCACTTAGTAGAAGGAATCTTATTGTTGATACTTTTGTATCAATTCTAAGATTGCACATGGGCATGCTCAGATATGTTTCAAAAACTCACCTGCCACTTTCTTTGGCAAGTAGCTTCCCTTTATATTTCAGAAGTTTAAGATCTGCATACATCTGAACTGTGCTCCTGGACTCCATATATTCTAAAAAAAGGAAAGTAAGATTCTACTGATTTTTTTTCTGTGATTTCTCTCACCTAGTCCCTGAACCAGAAGGGGATTTTAAAGGCAAAATAAAAGATATAAATCTGACTGGATATAGGGATTAGAATTTGAGGAAGAAATAAAAAAAATATGATTTGGGAGCTGTTTGAACATAGATGAAATTGCTGATAGATTTTGCATAAAAATGAATGTGGTAGATCAATACAAGTAAAGAGAAGTAAGAAGTAGGGATACGACTGCAGGATCTGATCAGCAAAGCAGGATGAGAATGAAGCAGGCATATAGCAGAAAGCCAAGAGAAGGCAGAAATCAGAGAAAGTGCGAGAAGGAGGAATTGCAGAAAGAGTAAGAGGCAGAATAAACACAAAGATGATAGAAACATGCACATTAGATTTAACTGGAGTGACAGTTAAAAGAAACCTCTAGCTTACATTATCTGCTGGCAAAGATAAACCATTTTTGGTAAAATCATTTTTAATCCTTGTAACTTGTAATTCTATTGCCCAGTTTTGCATACCAAAATAAACTTTCTCCCACATTCTATATCACTCTGTCATTATGACTGTTATTTCAACTTTTCCTTTTGAAAAACATTCAGCCCTCTAATAGCTAGTCAGGGAGAGAAAATTTATTTTATCCTTTAAAAAAAAAAAAAGATAATAGAAGCCAAACTGTACTGAAGAAAAGTGCAGCAGAGTAGTTCCAACACACAACACTTTTTCCAAATGCAGTGAAGGTACAAGACAAGTTGGTTGCATGAAGCACATGACTTCTACAGAACAAAAGAAAAAAGTTATATGGTGTTAGGCTGGTCCTCCCTTCACTGGGAGAAGAGTTCTAACTTCTACTCTTTATACTTCTTCTAAGAGTGGGAAAACATCTAAGGGTAAAAATGAAGACTAAGCAAGACTGTAATGTATACCCGCCTCCCCACAAGGGCAAAGGACATGGCATGGCTTCTGTTTCCTTCTACATGCATGATGGACAACATGTATTGCTGCTTAATTTTATCTTCAAGAAGTCTCACATTTTTTTTCCAGGCAGTTGGCTTGCTTCCTTCCCCCAAAACCAGCTACTGTTAAAGGGAATGTAGGGGAATTTTGGCATTCTCATTTCACATTTTTTCCTCCTACACCACTTTTGTAGCATTAAGCATTTCTCTGTTCCTTTCAGCACAAAGGTCCCTGGTTTTCTTACCTGTAGGAGAAGAAAATGAGCAGATCTAGATATTTTTTCTGCCTCTCTGATTGCTGATATTTTTTGCTCCAGAATTCAGTGTCAGCACATATTTTTGGGGCCTGAGGATATTCAGCCCCGTGCACCCAATTTTCTGCTTAGGAAGTAGTTGTCATTCATTCTTACAGATGAAATATTACCTCAGGTACTCGTGTGTTCTGCCCCTGGTCCTGAGTCTGTCCTGCCTCACAGACATGGAGAATGCCTCTCTATCCTTACTCATTATTGAAAAATTGAATAACTTAAAATAACAAAACCCAATAATTTTTTTCCTAATCTAGAATATCTTGCTCATCCCAGTACTTTTCATTATTATCTTCCTGCATTTTATATTTCTCACCTCTTTATCAGTATGGGAGTGCACTTTGTCAATGGCCTTGATGGGACAAAGATTCTTTCTGGCCAACCTTCAAAAACTGACGATGATAAATACAAACAAGTTCCAAATTTTTTTCAACATTTTATATGAATTATAGCAATTGTCAGTCAAAGGAGTTTTATTGAGGACATGATAAAGTCATTCTCTCAAGCAGTATTTCAATGAATCAATGACTCAATGAATCCTTATTTTGGAAAAAAAACATAGGTCAAACTTGAACTTTCAGATGTTTAGCCTACTAAAGATTTTCAGGGAAGGAGGAAAATTCATAATCCTACAGTTTCGCCATGTGATGTTCCTGTGCTTTGCTTGAAGCAGAGGGAAGAAGATGACAGCTTTGTCATCAACAGTACAGTGACATCCAGACATGGTCTGCTACATATAACCTTCCCTCCCCTGTCTGCAGTCATCTATAGAAAAGGGAAACTAATAAGATCTATATAAAATCTATAAGATTTTATATAGACAGAAGGAGTTGTATCTCTGGCAGGGAGAGCTAGTCCCTGTGAACCCCTGTAATCTGAATTCAGTCAATTAATTAAAAAAGACAGATTCAAGGTTTTGGGGGAAGTATAGAAATGAGAAGGAGAGAGCCATAATATTGGAGAAGTAGACATGGACACATTTGAAAAAAGTGTCATTAAAATCTGTGTGGCATACATTGATATATTTTTTAATATCCATATGCTACTTTTAAATAAAAGAGCCATTTATTAGACAGCTTAAATTTAAAAGGTTTTTCAGTCTTTTTTTGTGTATTCTGGCCAGTTTCTCATGCTGTATTACTAACATGAGTCCATCTGTGAAAGCTTTAATGCTGCATCTTTAGTAAACAATGTTTATCACATTCATATGAGTTGAAAATGTGAAGAAAATGATCCCAAAGTTTCTAAACTAAGGTTTCGCCACATAATGAGCCTTCTTGTTCTCAGCTTAATGAGGGGCATCTTGAAGATCATGTGGAAATCAGTTTGACTAAACAAAGATAATTTCACCACCCACCCTTCTTCCTTAAAACAAAGTGCTCTAGACAACTATGTATAAATAGAGAACTACAGCTGTCATTACATCGTCAGACAATATATGAATTATCTTTTCAGAAGCTGTCTTAGACAAGTTTATATTATATGTTTCTTTATTGCTGCATAATTGCGCGATATTTATTTTGGATTAACCAAAGTCTGAGATTATGCAATGTATTTTACATTGTGCTACTCCTGCAGTGTTAACAATTGAGTATCTTCCAGCTATGTCATTGCAGTTTTGCAATTTTCAAACTTCACTAGTTTAAATTTCCTCTCATTATTTATTAACATATCTTGTAATCAAGTATTTCAAAATCCTATTCAATGTCAGACTGTAAAACCCCTAATACTTATTCTGTAAGAACAAAACCATTTTTCATGAAATAAACCCAAAATTTCTGTTAACATGTTGGAAGAGTAAAGAGTTATGAGAGCAGTTTTAGCAGTCTGGTTAGAAATTCCCTGTCAACACCTTACAGGAACAATTTGTCTGCCAGCCCTCTTTGAAAGCCCAGGTGATTCTTCTAAAAGATCCTGTCAAACAGCAATCCTCTGAAATCAAAAATCACAGACTGAGTCAGTTTAAAAGGGACCACAGTGGGACCTCTGGTCCAACCTCACTGCTCAAGCAAGATCATCCCAGAGCACATGGCACAGGAATGCTGTCCAGATGGTTCCTGACTATCTCCAGTGAGGGTCACTCTCCCACTTCCCTGAGCAATCTGTTCTAGTGCTCAGTCACCTGCACAGTAAAGAAATTCTTCTTCACATTCAGGTGGAACTTCCTGTACATCAATTTCTGCCCATTGCCTCTTCCCCTGCTGTTTGTCACCACTGAGCAGAGCCTGGCTCCAACCTCTTGGCACCATCCCTTCAGATACTCATAGACATTAAAGGGGTCGTCTCTCAGTTGTCTCTTCCCAAGGCTGAACAGGCCCAACCCTTGCAGCTTTTCCACATAAGAGAGATGCTCCAGTCCCCCAGTCATCTTTGTTGCTCTTAGCTGAACCCACTCCAGAAGTTCGATGTCTCTCTTGTCCTGAGGAGCCCAGAACTGGACACAACACTGCAGATGCGGTCTCACTAGGACTAGGTAGAGGGGCAGGATCACCTACTTTGACCTGCTGGCACTGCTCTTCCTAATGCTCCCCAGGATACCATTGTCCTTCTTGGCCCCAAGGACACACTGCTAGCTCATGGACAGGTTATTGTCCACATGGACTCTCATCTCTGCAGAGCTGCTTTCCAGCAGATCAGCCCCCAGCCTGTACTGGCGTGTGGGGTTATTCCTCACCAGGGGCAGGACCCTGCATTTGTCTCTGTTGAATTTGTGACAGTATGTCTCTGCTCCTCTCTCCAACCTCTCGAGGTTCTTCTACCCTGTAAAAGAGAAAACAGCCACACTGTGTTTGCGTGTGGGAACTTTTGCTTTCCCTGTTTGCCCTGCAGCTGTAACACTGCTAGTTGGCAAGTTTTCACCTGCCAGGGGCCATATGTGAGTGAAAATACAAAGCTATGCTATTGTCAAAGAGGACAGTGTGGCCTTCTTGAAGCAGCAGGACCTTGGCTCCAACTCCCTTCTGCAGCATGTAAGCACACCGAGGTTTGCAGTGAGGAGTGGGAGGAGTGTAACAGAGTGTAATGGTTGCTGCTGTCTACTACTAGACCTATGTGCCACCATGGAGTGGAGTTTTCTGGTTGTTTCTCTTCTCTCTTCTCACATAATTTGGGAATTGCTGCTGGAATACCTCACATCCTTGGACACTTGACCGTGTGCTCCCATTTACTGAGGACGCACAGGAATAGTTGTGCTGTATTGAGCATGGGCACTGCAGTGTTTTTAACATCCTTCCTGAAGAATTTATGGCCTTGCTTTCAGTCACTTGAGGAGGTGCATTGGGACTGTGAAACAGCTTGTGCTGTGTGGGGAACTGAAATGTCCATTGAGAAAAGAATCATGGAATCACTAATGTTGGAAAAGACCTCTAAGATCATCAAATCCACCAGTTGTCCCCAAACCACCATGTTACTGCTAAACTATGTCCCCCAGAAATGCTAGTGTAAGAGGTAAGAAGCCCATCCTAGAACATTAAGGGAGAAGAGCTTACTCAGGGTCCAAATTCCTTAAGAAAGCAGAGTAAATGAAATTCTTACTGATCACATTACATCTGACTAATTATAGGACCTTTATGAAAAAATGACAGCAAGGATAATTCTTTCTTTGACATCAGTGTTTTATGCTAAAATTTACCCCAAAAGTTTCCTCTCATGGTTGATTGTTACACGAGGGGCTTGTTGAAACCACAGGGGACAGAATTAGGAAATAACTGTAAGAGCATCATAGGGATATTTTAACATCTGCTCAGCTATGTGAAGAGGTCATTGTATCTGAGCACGTGTGGATTTGGAGGGAAAATATGCTGTACCATAGCAGTTGCATTAGGAGTCTGAAACTGCTTGTTTTCAGTCTAGCTTGTAAAGCGCTCCATTTTTTGAGGCTCAAGCTGCAGGCAAAGAAAGCTTGGACCTGAGGCACTCTGAAGGAATAGTTTGAAAACCATGAGTAAGTTCAAAGCAAGTCTCCTACTGAGAAACACAAAGAGATGTTTATTTTCAACAGAAAATAACAGTGGGTTTCAAAACAATCTTGTATTTCCAACCGAGTTATTTGTAGGAAAAGAAGTATGAAAATATTGGAATGCAGTGCCATCACAAGAATGTGGGGTGAAGTTAACAACTTCATAATGACAACTGCAAGGTTGTCATTATGAAAAATTCTAGGGTTCTATCTCTCTTGCCAAAACATACATAGCTATATGTAATGCTGTTAACGAGACACATACATCTATCACCAGACAGTATAATTATGCCTGAGAATTATTATAAAAGCTAAATGGGTGTTAATTAAACACTTCCTTTTTTTTTTTCTTTAACTGACCCCTCCCCTTGTATCCAAGATTGTTAGCTCCTTGGCAATTGCCTTGTGCCCTCACCACAAGACTGGAGGGAACTCCAGGCAGTCAAGATATGGAAAAGGCCCAGAAGTTCCACCTTGTAACTTCATTTATAGTGCTGAATAGGAGACAGCTTCTTTTACTATTGCTCCAGCACCTCTGTTGGAGAGCATGACATTAATCTGTAGCTGCTTCATTCCCTGGAGCTGGCAGAAGGCCATCATAAACATGATGCTCATTAAAGGGGAAAAAAACTTCCATCAACTAGAAAAACTCTAAACCTCTTTGTAGGGACAGGAAACCATCAGTGATATCAAACCTTTCATGGCATTGAACTACTGTGTCTCATTGTAAAGGCACTACTGAAGAGTTTTATAGTCACATTTTTGCGGCTTAACAGGTAGAAAAGAAGAATTTAGCACAATTAATCATCTTTTAAGAATAGACAGTGACCATTCCTGAGGGAGAAAGACTTTTGATCTGAGTTTTATGTTATTCATTTCTTTCAGAAGGTACTGAATGTGTTTGATAGCAAATTCCTGGAACTTCTCAGGTATCATTCACAATTTCCAAAGGAATGTTTTTGTTGTTATTTCCTCTGCTAACCCAGAAGCAAAGTATGCTCCAAACTGTTTCAGTAGAAAAACTTATGTTTCTATGTAAAAATAATTCTGCCTTTGCTCCTTCTTTGTCCAATATTTTAGAGAACTATTTTGTTACAGTATACACACATTAAGTATATTACACTATGTATATAAAATATTATTCCATATTTTTCAGTGACTGATGTAGAGACTTTTGTTCAAAAACAAAATCCAAAATAAATTAATACATTGACTATATTTATAGAGGTTCATTTCAGCAAAAATAGCCTTTTTTAGCTCCATTAGCCAGAAAAAAATTATTGTTACTGGAATAAATAACTTGACTCTAAATATAAACTGTAGGCAAAGTTATAAATCCTCAAGACTTTTCTGGTTGATATTTAATCCGCGTGGATAATGTGAACAGATCAGTCCTTCCCAAAACAGCAGATGAGGGTATGATTTTAGTAGAGATCTATGTCACTTCTCAGTATCCTTGTTTTGTGCATGATGATTGGATTCAAAGTCTTGTCCCTGCCCCTGCCTGAATGGTGATTAAAGCCTCAGCTCCAGGATGCTGTGGTAATGCAAGAGTTTAGTGTGTGGCTCTGCCACAGTGACACACAGATAACCCTGAAACATGCCACAGCCTGGCTGTTTATGGAGTGGGAAGAAACTTCTGATGAAGAAAGGATGAAAAATGCTAAAATCAACCAGGGCTTTAATGACTGGTCTGTTAAATAAAACAGGAGTTACAGGAATGTGTGGGAAGGGGGGAATGGGCAAGTGTTGATAAGTATGATCATCTACCAAATCAAAGTGTGTTTTGGGAGAAGTGGAGGAATGGGTATTTTATGAGTCCTGAAGGAGTTGAGCTATGAGAGAGGAGCTCAAGTCTACTGCTGTCAGATTTCAGGCAGATATGTACATACCCAGTAAAAGGGTATCATTTCCATAGCAACATTAGCAATGGAAGTACAGGCTGCAAATGAAATACATTTTGGTAGCCCTAGGTTTGTGATTGCCAGAATTGACTTGAAATTAAGTTTTTCTTGAACTTAGTTGCTTAAGTAGCCATTTAATGTCTAATGGTCAGATAACTGTTTAGCAGGCAGGCAAAAGACTGGGATGCATGGAAAAAAAATTAGAATTGTTTTTATTTTTTTAACAGTAGTTCTTCTCCTGAAAAACGACAGGATTAATAGAGTTCTGAATTTATAACCATTGAAGATCCAGGTATTACTAGTTGATTTTATATGTTTTTCACTGAAATTACCTGAAAGCTTTCTGAAAAAATGTATCTAAGGAACACAGATGTCTCTTAGAAACACTCAGCACAGAGCTAATTGAACAAGATGAACAAACTCATGCCAGATCCTTTGGGATTAAACTTTCAATGTAAATATCAAGGGAGAATGTGAGTACACTTTTTAGTTTTTCTAGATTTCCAGTCAGTTACATTTCTGCTATATCATGGCATAATTTTCTTTTAGTCTTTCTGAGTTTCCACCAAATATGATTTGTTTTTCACCTTCCTTCTCACTTCATATTTAATGCTGATGTTGAATATTTGTAAATATTGTCTTTGGGTAACTTTATTGTAATAGCTCCACAAGTGAGTTGAGAGGAATGACAAAGGCTCTTGTTGAAGGCTACCCAGATGAAGTATTTTGCTTTCTCCAGTTTTAATACGCTCTTATGGAAACCTGCCAGAGGAGGAGTTCTTTGCTAGAGCTGATAATGTTGTATGATAATGAAAATTATACCCTTTCTCCCTCTTTAGTTTTCTTTTTTAATTCTTCTTCCATCACATAAAAGCCATGGATTTAGCAGACTTGCTACCTTGTTTTTGAATTTTCAATTTTCTACAGTACACCTTTTACTTTCCTGTTTATTTGGCTCTATCACAGCACTCCACCTCTAGTTACAGAGACAGAAAACAGTGAACCATTATGAATTAGGCCGGGCTGAGGAGAGACTCCAGAGGAGCCATTAACCAAGAAGAATGCTCATCTATTTCAAAAGAGACCAAGCATATCCCAAGGCTGCTGTCAAATATAGATCTGTGTGAGAAGCTTTTATTTTGCTTAACCTTCTGGTACCTGCTAATGATGTGATCACTGAAGTACACATGTGCTGCAGTGAAAACACGATGCATCTCCCCGTTTGTTTGCTCGTCAGACCTCTATTAGCTGATCTAGTAGAGCTGCTGTTTTAGCTCACTGGGTGGAGGTCTGTGGTTTTGGAAGCCACATTTAAATCCCAGTGTTGTGTTTGTGGCTGGCTGATGATCCTGGGGTCAGTTTGTCTGTGGTCACAGATCATTACACCCCAAAGACAGCAACTCTCGTACCACATCGCCAAAAATTATACCCTGTGAACACAGTCATGTCTTCTGAACCATCTGAATATCTTAAATGATTGATTTTTTTAAGATTGTGTATATTAATTGCCTTGGAAAAAATTGGATTTATGAATTTTAAATTTTGTCACATTTAGGAATTTTTTCTATATATAGTAATTTTTTTGTTTTTAAATGAATACAAGAGAAATTATTTTACATTAGCACATCACAAATAAAAAAATTTGAGAGCATCTATTACGGAAAAAGAACACGTCCTTCCACTAACTTCAGTAGGTGTTGGATCAGTCCCTGAGTACAAGAATATGTAAAATTCAGATCAGGCACAGAAATAACAAACAGGCCAAAGTTTGCTCTTTTTCTTTATACCATATATTGGAAAAATTAAATAAGTTCTTAAATGTACATAATCAAATTCTCTACATAAATGATTCCTATATCTTTACCTAAAAGAGACATTGAATCAATTGGAATCAAAATCATTCTGCTTTTGGAGCAAAGCAAAAGAGCACACACAGCAGTGCTGCAGTTGGCAAATATGAACTGGATGAACTTCTCAGGCTTGAAGATGAAGCTTTAACCTGAAGTTAAAACATCTGTGACTCACAGATCTGAATAAATATTTGTTTGTTGGAGTCCATTTCTTCTTTACTAGAAGAGGCAGAGGCTTTCTTATGTGTCTCTGGATGTCCTGCAACTTTCTGTAATTGCTGGCTGCACATGTACAACTGTTGGTTAAAAATGGCCTGGCATATGTGAGAACACTAACCAGCTTCTTTCATGGATGAGGAAATAGGACAGAATATGAGGACCTGTTTTCCTTAGAGATTCTTCTAAAAATACTTTTCAATATGCAATTCTAACCATTGGATGAAAATACATGTGTTAGGGCACTTTAACAGAGTTTGATTTTGTAAATCTGTTGTTTATCTGAGCTCCTGAAAAAGTAGAAAAAATGTAATGCACACCTATAACCTAGTTGATTTATTTCCCAATCCAGCAGGATTCTCAAGAGCACCTTCTTTTAAACATATGTGCTGGTAGACATAACAATAACAGCACTCAAAACTAATTTTATAATTAAATGTCACTCCCTCCAGCTATGATCTTTCAAGGTGCAACATATGCACATATGTTGCACACAGTATGGATCCATCAATAAAGTAACCACAGTAAAGCAACCAAGCAGGAAAACAAAAAACCCCAGGTACTTCAGTGTCAACATATTCTGGACTGTGTGCTTGCAGATTATTATACACCATAAGAACACGTCTCAATGCCAGAAAGACAAATCTGAACAGTTTTAATGAGTTCACTGCTAAGTGGCTTCCACACATAAGATTTTTTCCAAACTTCACTGCTTTCTAGTGAACAACACAATAGGCCTCTAACATTGACCTAAATGGAAGAAACTCCATTTTGCAGAAATTTTGTTCATTTTAAGATTAAGATGTTGTATTAGGGCTGTGTTTGTAGCTCCTCTGTTTACAAGCTGGACTTCTAGGCCAGAGCCATCATTTTAGCAGCACTGACTCCCATACTGAAAAGAACCTTATCAGGATTTGCATACTTCAATATTTGAATGCAGGTAAATATTCCAGTTGTTTTTTTCCTGCCTATTGTGCTGATCACTTCCTGTCTGACCCAATGTACACAATTCAAGGAGTGAGGCAAGGGAGTAAGGAAGGAAGTAAATCTCTCTTCAGTACTAGGAGGCCCTGTGTCTCTCCATCTGGGTGTGTCTAAATCCACTCTTATTTCTAAACGTGCTTAACTGCTATCCCCCCATTTTTTAGTGTTTAGATTAGTATTGTTCAGGCACCTGCCTATCCTGAGCACTTACAGGTGCTCCACTTCATCATGCAGCAGTTCAGGAAGCTGTAGTTTGAAAAAGGAGGCAAATAATTATACCATCACTCACAGTGTCCCCACATCTGGGTGTGCCAGAGTTGCTGGACTCAATTGCCCTGCTTGGAGCATGTTCAGTGTTGGAGCATGTTCAATGCTTTTGGAGAACTGACAGAACACAGGCATCCTTATACAGATGTTACAGAGTGAGGCAGAAAAGGGAGGATTTATGGATCTTATGCTGTCTAAAAGATAAGGAAGTGGACTGCAAGTTTATTTTAACATCAAATGATGAAAAAAATGAACCACTATAATTATGATTTAAAACCCCCACGCAGTACAGGGCACCCTGTTCTGTAACACATGGGCCCCAACCACAAAGCTCTTTATCAGAGCAGCCCAAAACTCTGATTTTACAGATATAGCCATTGTTTTGCTTAATTTGGAGAAAGACAAATTATCACTATGATCATCAGAAGCTTTTTCCCAAACAAATCTGAAAATGCTTCACTATGTTTGCAGGTAGTTTGTGTGACATTAAACCATGTAGTTTCCACAGATTTCTGTATGTGGGCTAAATAAGGCAGAACTAATCCTTCTCTTGTGGTGCTCTCGAGTAGATTTCCTCTTTCCCTGTTGTCTTCTTCCTCGTTCTTTCTCAATATGTTAAAAAATGCTGCACTTATCAAACTTCAGTCTTTGTTTCCTAGCATTCAGTCCCACCAGCCCCTTCTCCAACCCATTTTCTGCTTATTTATTCTACCTGTTCAACCATCTTAATCCATTGCAACCTCCCATCTCTTTGTTCTCTTGGGCCTGCACTGACAGGATTATGAGGATCACAGAACCATTGGACAAGATCCTTAAGATCATTCAGTGCAACTGTCAGCCTCACACTGCCAAGTGTACCATGAAACCATGCCCCTAATTGTCAATAAGTACTGTCTAAAACCAATAATGACTGCATTGTCAGGCGTTGTGGGTTCACGCTGGCCTGATGCCAGGTACCCACCAAAGCTGCTCACTCACTCCCCTCTGATATATAATATAACAAAGGGTCCATGGGTTGAGATAAAGACTGGGAGAGATCACTCATCAAATACTATCATGGGCAAAATAGGCTTAACATACAGATATTAAACTAATTTATTACTAATAAAATTAGAGCAGGATAATGAGAATTAAGTTAAGCCCTTAAAAAACATCTTCACCGCACCCCTCCCTCCTTTCAGAGCTACCTCTTACCCCAGCAGCATGAGGAGACAGGGCACGGGAGTTACAGTCACTTCATCACCCATGACTTCTCCTACTGCTTGGGGAGAAGAGTCCTTCCCCTGCTCCACTGTGGGGTCCCTCCTATGGGAGACGGCTCTCCATGAACTTCCCCAATGTGAGTCCATCTCAAGAGCAACAGCTCCTTGTGACCTGCTGCAATGTGCCCACGGGCAACAGTCCATGCCCAAAGTGCTGCAGCATGGGTGACTCTTCCATGCAGTGCAGTCCTTCAAGGCCAGGCTGCTCCAGTATAGGAGCAGGGCCCCTCCCTCCACAGGTCTCCCCTGGGCTCACAGCCTCCTCTCAGGCACCCACCTGCTCCAGTGTGGGGCTCCTCCACAGGCTGCAGGCAGATCTCTGCATCCACATGGATCCCCATGGGCTACAGAGGCAGAGCTGCTTCACCATGGCCATCACCATGGGCTGCAGAGGAATCCCAGCTCTAGTGGCTGGAGCACCCCCTACCCCTCCTTCTGCACTGACCTTGGTGCCTGCTGTGTTCTCACTCCACTCTTCTCTGGCTGCAATTAAAATTGTGCACCACCTTTTTGTTTTTATTTCATTGCCTTGGCCAGTGGAATGGAGAGAGCTTCTTCCATATCCAGAGATTGGCTCTGCTGGACATGGAAGAAGCTTCTAGCAACTTCCCACAGAAGCCACCCCTGCAGCCCCCCCACTACAAAAATCCAGGCCATGCAAAACCAATACATCAGGCAACTCAGAGATAAACAGAAAAGACAAAATAGTAATAAAAAATGTATAGTGACTCATTTTGGGCTATAGTATATTGGGTAAGCAGACTGAAAACAATACACCCCTTAGAGATTGAGCTTCTCTTTTATTTCTATGCAACCTCAGTGCAAATTTTTATGGAAAACAGCAGCATTATATCTGCTGTTAGTTTGCTCTTTGCTTTTTGTGAGTGGGTTGTCTCAGTGGCTTTTGAACATTTATATCTTGTGAGTCAGGTATCAGACTCAAATAGAACTACTATATTGCACAGACATTACAGCAATAATATACATAGATCCCAAATGCATATCCACTTTCAATCTTAAAATTTCAAACCTTTCAACAATTAACCTTTTGGTACAAAGACAATTTTTCACTGAAAATGTTTTGCTTTTGCAGAACAATTCCTCTTTAAGAGCAGAGGAAAGAAATTCCAGAACTGGAGGGGAGGGAATAAGGAAGAGTTTCACAGAAAATGAGCTGTTTACCACGTAGCTCAGTATCATGGGCAGGTGACCCATTTTTGTATCACTAATCTAGCCCACTAGTCCAGAACACAGCCCTTGTTCAGAAAAAGGTCTCTACTGCTGAAATTGGTACAGATTAATGTTGTATTTCATACTGTTTTCCCACTTTTTTCTCCATTTGCC
This sequence comes from Haemorhous mexicanus, assembly GCF_027477595.1. Lineage (NCBI taxonomy): Eukaryota > Metazoa > Chordata > Aves > Passeriformes > Fringillidae > Haemorhous > Haemorhous mexicanus. The sequence continues at coordinate 127,036,888 of NC_082341.1, forward strand.
TTATTGCCATGTCATTGAAAGTCCATGGGATTGAAAAAGCAAATCCAGCTGCTATACAGAAAATACAGGACAATTCCTTTAGTTCCACCTAAGGAAGGGAAGTGGACATTTCTAAGAGAGTTATATTCTGTGTTTAAGTGAGCAGATATACTTTGCAGATATGACTAAAGTGGTAAGCAAGGACCAAGTAATAAAAAGAAAAGGTGCCCAGGTATATTCAAAAGTTGCAGATCATGAGCATCTTTGGATAAAAGGGGGGAAGGAGGTTTATAGTTTGCTCTCTTTTCTCTGGACTGATCTGTTTACTGCCAATCTTTTGTTGAAATAGTGTAGGATTTTTGTTCCAACTCACTAAACACAGATTTGTTTATAGCAAGGAGTGTCATTATTTTAACATTCTAATTAATGTCCTCATGGAAGGTGCTTGTTATTATTGGCTCTACCCTGTCTGTAATTCTGACAAATTAACAGATTGAGGGAGACTGTGTTGATGTTGCCTATAGCTGTTTGTGGCTTTCCCATTTGAAAGAGTATATTAAAGTTGGATCCAGATTACAAATGTTTAATCTGGCAAAGATATTTGGTGGCCTCTAAAACAAATATTGTGTCATTAATATAGCAGTATCCGTAAATGGGACTGGCGACATATAATGGTGCGTCTGTGGATATTTTCAAACTCTGTTTAGGATCCTTAACTAACCCCGCTCTGTGTAGGTAGTTCCACCTCCTCAATACCTAAATGCAACAAAATAAGTTAAGACTGTATTTTTAGTATTAACTCTAAATTCTCAGGAGTTTGTGGTTTTTAAGTGAGACCCTTAGTATTGTCTGGACTTAGACTTCTTTTGTGGTTCAATAGAAAATACACAGTATTCAGTTTTTCACATTTGGTACATTTTTACAATGGCATTAAAAATAGTGAAACCTTTCAAGTTTATTCAAGTTGACATGATGAACCACAATTACATTGTTTAGCACAGTTTATTGTATAAATACAAGCTTACATTTTTTGAGTGAATTTTGATCCAATGCCAAAAGAGTTCTTTGAAGTAGTCAGGCTGATTTTTGACATGATATTTAAAGATGTATCATATCCATCCAAACCACTGAGCTATTATAATGCTGTTACAGGAAAGAGGTGTGAGCCAAAATGATACAAATATTGAAGTAAGGAAAATATTACTGCATAGTAACTGATTGTAAAAAAAACCAAACCAAAACAAAATCCAAAAAACCCAAGAAAATAACATGGTCAATTTTATTAATTTTCTACTACCAAAGCAGAAAATTTGACTCTCTTTTGCAAACTGCACCCTTTATGGACTGTGTGGAATAGCTGCTTCACTGCAGGGAGCACAAAATGGCAGGCCTGTATTTTGGGCTTTTACTGCTAGGAAGGCAGCAGTGAAACCTACCAGTCGTGGCAAACCCCCAAACTCTTTGCTTAGAGTTTGCTTTGAAGCATTCCATATTACAAAACAGATGTTAAATTTAGTCCTTATGGGAACAACAGAGGTCAGCTAGTGAAATTAGTTAGGTAGAAATCTCTTTCAAAGAATTTAACCATCTGACAGGTAAAAACATTGTTTAGGAACCTTCCATTGGTATTTTCCATACTATCACCCCTTTGCTTCTTTCTCTGTTTCATTCTGGTGTTCTCTAGATCTCTTTTGTGCATGCACATCTTCTTTTAAAGTTGGCCAATCACCTGAAAAAGCGAGGACAAAATTTTGAAAGTATAGAGAAGCTCCATACTCTTGCAAGAAACTAGAAAGATGTCTTTTTTTAGTAAATGGAATTATAAATGCCAGCTTTTTATTAAGGAAGCATTTGTTCCATGGAAAGGGAAGGGAAGATATGTGTTGTGAAATATAGATCACGTTTATACAGTGGATGTGTAATTTTTATGGCTATCAGATATCATGTGCATCCTTTTGTAAATAATTCACACCTTCCTTCCTTTCAGCTAGTTTTTAAATAACAAATATTGCTTTGCAGGTACTTTTCTTTGAAGATCTTGCCAGACTGAAACCCCAATCATAAAATAGAGCATCGCCATTTTTTGCAGCTCACCTTGTTCTGAAGTGCAAATAAATTATCAGTTTTAGCTTGAAGCCTCATGGTAAAAAGACAGCAAGGCCCTTAGGAACAGTCAACAGCGTGTGACATTTTTGTTCTAAGGTGTTCTGAAAAAATCCTACTGATATGGAATGAAACTTGGAATATTACATACAGGGGAAAGCAACTTTCCTCCTCATTCTCTTGATTGCTGCAAAACCTTCTGTTTTTATGTAGTTGGTACAAAACCTTAAATAATTCAGTAAAACATTCTATATTTCTCAGAAGTGTGAACACAGAAAGATCTTCTTTATATACTTAGGTTCAATTGGCCACTATCCTGGAGACATGGAAGAGATTATGCCATTTTAATCAAGAAACAAGAGATAAGCAAAGGAATTTATTGTCACCTTATCAACAATGATTGAAATAGAATTTAAAAAAGCAGCACAGAGTTTTGTGAAGGTTACAAAAGTGTTTTAAGAGTTAAGAAAGGAGGAACAGAAGCAGAAACAGTCACACAAAAAAATCAGAAAGCAAAGTCTGGATTATGATGCATATGAAAAATTCAGATTTCTATGAAACATCAGGTCAGAATTTAGAGAAAATTTAAAATTCTGCCTGCTCTTCAATGGCAGCAGTATGCAGTAATGCATTGGCTCTTTATTTTCACTGCAGAAGACATTTAAAAATAAAATCACAATCAAAGCTGGTGGCTTTTTCAGTCCTCCACTGCCATCTATTGGACATAACGTGTATTGACTGTTCTTAAAGAAAGTTAATGAGCAGAGAAACTTCAAATTAATGATTCTATATCAATGTCATCCAGGAAAAAAGATTAACTCACCACAAAGTGGGACCACGGACCCCCCATCCCTCCAAATTGTGATGATATTGTAGGAAATGCAGGGGAAAAGCTTACATCTGAAATTGTTATGTAAGTAAGTCAAGAAAAAGGTCAGCTGAAGGAGCCCAGGAGAGTGGGAAAGTGGGGTATCCTTGAATAGTCTCTCTTCCTGTTAAGACAAGCAATACAGAGCTTTCCCATTTACAAAGAGATCAAAGCAAGAAAATACAGTGAAAACAATGGGGTTTATTTATATTTATTTATGTTTTTATTGCATTGATTAGTGTAAAAGTTTTCCAAAAACAGAACTAAAACCTTCTGGTTTTCACAGACTTCCCTTAGAGCAGACACAGTACATCTCATTTCTGTTTTCTTCCTGAAGTATAGAATTATGAAAATATTTATAGATGTATTTATATTTGCCCCTCCATTAGGTTAGATATCCTTGAGTCTTGAAGAAGTCATAGTCATCCTTCTCTCAATATAACAGTAATAAATTTCTAAGTTCCTTTTATTTTATTCTAGCTTGCAATTCTAATTTTGTGAGTATTCTACCTAAATCACTTCTTATCTGGGCAAACTAGATTTAGATATTCTTCACCAATAAATGTTAATTGGTAACAATACTGGCATCTGGTACAGGACTCTCGAACTCATGGAGATTGAGTGCCTCCTAAATTTTGCTCAGCAAAGAGTTATATTTAATTTTAGCATTCACCCCAACTCCAGTACATTCATTAAAGAGGTTACTTGCTATAAAATTATTTCCTGACCAATGACAAATCTATAAATATTATAGAAGAATACACCCACCCACATCTTCACCTCTCAAAACTAAAACATTATAACCATTAAAATATTCTTTTTTTGCTGTTGTTAAAACATTTCTTTGCCGTTAAATAGTAATTAAATCTGCCCTTTAAGATAGGCCCATCCAATTGTCATCGGTAGAAGAAAGCAAAATAAAGTGGTGAAATGAGGTAAATGGAGAGACTTCTGGGAAAAGCAACAGCCTATTCAACATTCCTAACATATTCTAAGAAATAGTTTAGTGAAGATTTTTGAACATTATTTTTAGTAAACCCATCTAGTACAAGTCTAAACATTCCTGAGAAGAATGGAAAGAGTAATATACTTCCCAGGCCAAGGAGAAAAACTGTGAGATAGTTTGAGGTACTTTCATCTGTTTTGGAAACAAACCAAAAGGCAAAAAGTTTTTTTTCAGAATTTTAAATGCACATCTTCAGCATTTTCCTGGCGTAAAAAGTTTAAGCAATTAAGTATGATTCTTTCACATATCTTTTCAAGTATCTTTTTCATTTTCAGACTTATAAAGGAGAAATAAAAAGGGCTGAATTGGATTGGTTGACAAGTAGATAATCAATTTATATTGTATTTGCATAAGTATGGCTGTCAAAAAGATAAATTAAGCTTTTCTTTGTTTTGCCCCCAACACCCGTATCTTATATGATAATTTTTGTCCTTTCTCAAAGGGATGGAAAAACTGCATGGTATAGGTGGGGTTTGGTGACTATCATCATACATGTAAGGCATGTTCTCTTTTCATCTGCATTCTTAGGAGTATAAAAGTTAATATGCAAATAGGGCTTAATGAGGGTCTTGGCTGCCAGACTTTTCCCTCACCGCAGGCACCATTCCGTTGTTAAGCCTTGCTCCAGCCTAGTGCAGGATCAGCAAGTGCCTTAGCTCGTGTCCTCAAGATTCCTTATCAATTCTTCACTGGCTGAAGGCAGCTCTGTAGCAAGTCTGATATTTTACCACAGCCTGTCAGGAGGGCTTTTGAGACAGCTCACCCTGTTACAGACTGAGAGCACCCCACTGCCCTGGCACCTACAGTGACCACGGTACTTGCAGAGAGTGTGCATCAGTCGTTCACTGGGCTAGAGACTCATAATGACCGAACTTGGAGCTCTTGAAGCCTAGACAGAAAGAAGAGGCATTGAGTCCTGTGTACTGAATAATAAACTCCTACATGTGGGCTGTCTTTCATGGGAAAAAAGTAAAAACTTCTTTCTCATGGTGTGTTTGTGGGAACCCAACACCTCATCTCCCCACAACAGACTGGAGCCAACAGATTCACTCCCAGCAGAAACACACACCTTCAGAACCATCATATTCATGGATGCATCTACACTGTTGAACAGAAAACATAATTCCAAACTAACTATTTTTTTTGGATCATGCATTTTTCAAAATACCCAGTGAAAACTTAAAGTGTTTTGCTCAGACAATATTCATTTTCAGAAAATATATTTTAAAGACTGATTCTTTACATCCAGATGAGAAGCTAGCAGTCTTTGGTGGTAGAAATGGCCACTTCCTCCTCTCCCATTACAGACAAACCCACAGATTTTTCTAACCAACAGGTAAACAGCCTCTAATTGTTTTTACGATACTTTGGCCCTCTTTAAATAGCTTATTCAAAAGGATTAAACATAACAGCCTCACTGCCTGTGTTCTCCTGACAGTGAGGTTATTTCTATTTACATGTGCTAGAGGCTGGAACATGACCAGCAAAATTTCTCTAGGTAGGTTTCCTTTGCTTCCTCCAAAATTTCTTCTGGATTGAATAAATGACTCAGAGGTGTTTTATGATGTTTTATTCTCTGTCTTTCAAGAAGGAAAGCACAGAACTGCCATGTAAATGCTTAGTCTTCTTTGTTGAATTAAAGTGATTTAAAGCCTTACTTAACAATTTAAGACTGCATCTGGATGTTCTAGATCATGATGAATTTCCTATTGATGGAGTAGGTAAGGCTGGCAGCATATTCCCCTTATGAAATAAAATCTAGTGGCCACATGAAGAACTGAGGGCTGATGTGCATCAATGCCCCTCCACAAGGAAAGATAACATCTCTCTTAATACATATGTATTTTCTGTTGGTTTTGTCTATTTTTTAACAGATTTAGGGATAAAAATAATCAATTCTTGAGCCATAACTACTCTACAATAGATATAGATGATATTAAAGACCTGCCTCAGGTATGGATAACCTGGAGGTTGAAGAACAGAAGACACAAAACTATGTTAAGAGGTCAGTACAAACATTTCTCCATTCAAGCAGCTTCGGCTGAATGGCTTCATTTAATTCTCCTTCTTCCTCAGATCTTATCCCGGAAGTGAGAGTCAACAACTGATTTCTATCTATCCTTTTTATGACTCTGGGGATTTTTCAGGATTCAGCTACATTCACACTTCAGTCGTATCCTTTAATGGAGCAGGGAAGAATAGATGACTGCATTACAGGGAAATTAAAAAGAGCTTACAAATAATTATTCTACAGGTCCATAACATTTCTACCCTTTACAAATAGCAGTTTCTGTTGCTCATCAGAATGAAATATAAGCACTTTTTAGTTTGAGCCTAGAAGGGGTAAACTGAGTTCTCAAGGGATCAAATTTTTCTTTATTGAGCAGACACCTTCCTTACCATTTGTCTACACTGTAATATCTACACTGCTGCTGTTAAAATATCTACATATTTTGCTGAAAATTGTTCTTCCTTCATAATAACTTACATTAACCCAAGACAGAAATAAAGTAGAGAATAATTTCATGCAGTAAAACTGGCCAATAAAATAAGCAATGAGAAACTGCTGCTCACACAGCAACTAGGCAGGCAGTCTTGGCTGTATTATGGTCATCTGTTCAAGGAATAACATATGAAAAATAGCCTGAGAATGAATATAGTTTACACCTACATCAGGACCCTGTTTGTAAGAAGACTAAACAGACAGAATAAGCAAGGAGAGCTACCAGCACAGAATATATAATTCTCTGCAAAATGGATTTTTCTTTTTCAAAGTCTAGAACCTCTGTTCCATGAGATTTTTGAACTTACAGCAAGTTTTTACCATTAAAGAAATCCACTGGAGCCTTTTTCTTTGTGAATAAGGAGTTTTTTAGATTAAATGCAGCTGTTTATTTTCAGCAATAGCAGGTTTCTTACTCAGAAGTGTAACAAAGTTTAATTGAGAAGAAAATACTGAAGTTTCTCCAAGTGTAAGAGTGAGAATGAATTCCAATGACTCTTGGTTTGGATGTTAGATGAGAAGAATTGTTTAAGCATGTGAAGAAGTGGCACAGCCAGTTTGCAATGGAGAAAAAAAAAAAAAAAAGAATGGTGGAAAAACACTAGGGAGTAGAAGTGGGACATAGTCCATAAAAATTTCCTAATACTCTGACTACTTCTTCATCTTGATAAATGGTACTTGTGAGCTGAGGACTAGGAGCAAGAGTGGTCAATACCGAGATTTGGATGACTGACAGCAGCATGGGACAGATCTGGCCTACTCACAGCAGCAGAGGCAGGTGCTCTGCTGTGGATCTCACTGCAGTGACATGCAATATATTCTCAGAAGTAGAAGAAGCTATTTGAGACTAGAAGATCAGGAACTGCAACAGACTGTGTCTGGAAAAGCTTTGAAAATCAATCCAGAAATCAAGAGTGGGAAATTCAAAATCATTCAGAATACAAATAAACCACACAAAGCTCAAATTGTTGTTTATGTAAACCATGAGAGCAACTAATTGTTCATTAAACAAATAAAGTTGAGAAATAATTTAGCTATTTTTCATGAGGGGCACTCATAGACTTTGAAACTTTTAATGTATAGTCTAGGTGTACTATAAAGAACATTTGAGACAACTCTGATAAATTTTCTACTGTATTTCATGCAGAGGCTGATATAGTTTTCTAAATGTCCAAGCAAATAGAACAAATCAGTTCCTTAAAAAGGAAACTGTCTATTTTTATGCAGAACTAGTTACAGCTGTAATAATATTTACAACAAGTTTTGGAAGGAAGTGGCGGGAGGAAAGGAAGGAAGTGGTGGAAGGAAGGAAGTGGCGGAAGGAAGTGGCGGAAGGAAGTGGCGGAAGGAAGTGGCGGAAGGAAGTGGCGGAAGGAAGGAAGTGGCGGAAGTGGCGGAAGTGGCGGAAGTGGCAGAAGTGGCGGAAGTGGCGGAAGGAAGGAAGGAAGGAAGGAAGGAAGGAAGGAAGGAAGGAAGGAAGGAAGGAAGGAAGGAAGGAAGGAAGGAAGGAAGGAAGGAAGGAAGGAAGTGGTGGAAAGAAGTGGTGGAAGGAAGTGGCGTAAGGAAGTGGTGGAAGGAAGGAAGTGGCAGAAGGAAGGAAGGAAGTGGCAGAAGGAAGGAAGGAAGGAAGGAAGGAAGGAAGGAAGGAAGGAAGGAAGGAAGGAAGGAAGGAAGGAAGGAAGGAAGGAAGGAAGGAAGGAAGGAAGGAAGGAAGGAAGGAAGGAAGGAAGGAAGGAAGGAAGGAAGGAAGGAAGGAGGAAATCATTATGTTCCTTTTTCAAAAACTTGTAAGAAAGGCATTCTAAATGTATTCTGACTTTAAAAACCTAGTGGAAGAGATTTTACTGTGTCTGTCAGATGTTAAATTTTCATTTAAATGTATCTTGATCCTCCTACTTTCTAGTGCTCACTGCCATAATGCTACTAAGCTATTGCCAGTCTGCCAGGGAATCGTTAGCACCAATACAGAGTGAAATTTCAGCACTTCCTCTGCAGTGGTATGAACTTCAAAGACTGCCTCTGATCAGTTTTATGACAAATTTTTAAAGCAACCTGCACAAAGAAAATATTCATCTTAATATTTTTAAATTTAGTTATGGAAGACAACAAGTCTGGTTTTGGTTTTTACTCAGAAGACCCCTGAGAATGAAAGAAAAAAACTCAAATACACAGAACCAAAATCTATCTTATTCCAACTGTTACACAGAAAATAGATGTAGGTGTTTAAAAAAAAGGGCTCATTTATCAGAAGTTCTTTTGGTTTTAGCATTTCGTCTAGTTTTAAAAGCTCTTAACAGTGATGCACTTTTTAGACATTTTATGTCAAATGCAAATCTTTCCCTTGAGCAAAACTTTTCCCAGCAGAGGGGAAAGGGATTTGAGATACAAGAAGCTGGTTTTGGTTTTTTTGTTATTGAAATGATGCTCAGAGTTTCCATAGAAGCCCATGGCATTTGAGCTCTCTTAGCTGCTGGCAAAAAGTGCCACTATTGTGTGGACTTAAGTTTCAGTTCTGCAGTGTTTCTCACTGGATTGTTGCCTATGACAACCTGGAAACAGAGGTTGCATTACAAAAAAACAGTATTGCTCACAACAAGAATCTGTTTAATTTTGAACATTCCATTTTGTGGGGTTTAGTTTTCATAAAAAGACCAACAAGTTGCAATAGAACTTGGTCTTACAGTAATTCTATTTGTCTGAGAAATGTGTGCAATTCCTTATCTTTCTAGGATATTTTTTCTTTTTCTTTTTTTTTTTTTTTTTGACAGAAAATTGCCCAGGTTTGGAACCTCTATTTACTTACAGAAATCATAACTAAACAGGAATTTTCAGTAAATTGGCATTTTCTGAGAAGCACTTCTCAGATGTTGCTATGATTGTAAGATTTGGATATCAGGTTTTCCTTGTGTTTTTATATCATAATAATCTGTGATTTGCAATATCTTTCTCCCTCTAGTTTGTTTTAAGTCCTTTTCATATATCTTTTCCTGTTGAAGTTTACTTTCCTGTTGGCCTGTTTGGTGTGACCACCTCCTGGTTTCTTTCTTTTTTGATTTCCATCATGGTGTCTTTCATTCTATCTAGAGAGATATATTTATCTTGACAGATCCCTCCCCAAAGCCTAATCTACACCTTCCAAGAAGCTTTTGCTTATATTTGAATCCCTGACTCCAATCACTTTCTGATCTCCTACAATAAAACTGGCCAAAGTGTCTGATCTGTAAGCAAGGATGGATGATTCATTCCAGAGCTTCTGAAAAAAAAATTTCCTCAGTTTGTCCCGAAATTTCCTCAGTTTCTCCCAACTCTCATAAAGTACCATGACTTCTACACCATTTAGGTGCTTTATTTTCTTTGGAGTAAAATATTCATAAAATTTCCAAATGGCTACCAAATAATATTTTTTTCTTAATGTAATTTGGTTGTATATTTCAAATACAGATTCCTGTCTTCTTCCTAAACTCAGAGGTTTGCACAGAGATGTGAGCCATTCTTATACACCCAGGAGAACTGAACCACCACAAAATTGTGATGACCAAACTTGAAACAGGCAGAGAAATGGTCTCTTCAGGATGTATTTAACTGTGAGGAAAAACATATTAAATATCCCTTTCTCACAAAAGTATTTTTCTATTGACATTAGCAGACATTTCCCCCTGACCTTAGAGGCCAGCATAGTGCTCAGCAAGATATCAGCATCAGGTTCTGGCAGTAGTTCTGGTGCTTTTGGGAAATGTGTCTGTTTCCCTCTGCTGTTCACACTGTCTCACAAGGAGGGGACTCGTGGCCCCAGCCAGACCCACCAGACCCAATTTGTCACACGCTCCCTTTGAGGGCATCCTCTGCCTGAAGCCCCTCTCCAGAGAAGAGATGATCACCTTTTTCCTTCTTTGCTAGCGTCTCTGCCTTCAAGTGGCACAGAAGTCCTCTATATGTTCAGCTAACACTAAAATACGGGTTTATTGTCTTTTAATTTTTTTTTCACTTGTGCTCTGAAACTTGAAAATTAATTATTTGCCTCAAGATGTCAGCTTTTAATACATAAAGAAATGAACATCTCAAAGCCCCATGGTTCTAAAGGGGTAAAATGAATAAATGAGTCTGATTTATGATATTTTATATTTATTGGTTATGTTGGGACTTCTGGGATTATTTTAAATATTTTCAAAACTAGCCAAAAATGTCTAGCCTAACTCTATCAGAAGTAAAATACTTCAGATAATTAATATCAGTTCTAAATTTTAGAAAACAAATAAAACCCTCATAATTCAAACCCTTAAGCATGGTAATAACTTAAAAATTGACTATAGATGGCTTTTGCTCCTAGCTTTTCAGGGCAAAGAAAATTGTGTCATTTGAGCTTCATAATAAAATCTGGCTACACTGTCTTTTTTTCTATTGGAGCATTATTGACTGGAAATTCTGCAGAACTAGAGGTTTCTGACTGGTTTTAGATCATACGTGAGGCAAGGGGAAGCCTCAGATTTGATTAGGAACAGGGTATAGCAAACTCTGAGAACCAAATGTGACCTTGGGTTGGTTGAAATTATGAAATGGAACACATAGATGTCCTTGTAAAGTGATATTCCAGTATCTGTAGACCGTCAACAAGCTTCTTTTCTTCTCTGTAGAAGGCAAAAAGTCTTGTGTGCCTGCTTCAGAACCTTCTCCTCAAAAAATGGCAGGCTTAGTTGTAGGCAGGCCTTGAGAAATATCAGATGTGTTAGTAGATATGTTTAGCAAAGCTCCTTTCCTTATTGTACCCAGTAACGCGCAGTAACATAGATCAGATCTTATGATGAAATAGTTCTTAAGTTTTATGAATTTTTAATAAGAAGTGATCAAAAGTAAAAATCAATATCAAACCAGATGTTTTAAGAAGGCCTCAATTTGAGCAGGATAAAAAACTGTTCTGCAATATGGAAGGATGTCAGGAGAGGGAGCAATCTACCCATGGACTTGCAGCATTTCACCATCCTTTCTTGAATTTCAAAACCCATCCTATTTAACAGCTGAGGCAGGAACTGGAGTTCTCTTTCTTTCAGAAATGTGGCACAGTTTCCTTTGTGTCTAAGAGCATGAACACAGAAGGAGGGGAAGCAGGAAATCTTTATGCAGGTGAAGAAAATAACTTGTGAAGTAATTTTCAATTATATCCTGAAGAAAAGCTTGCAGCAATAGCAGTCTTGAAGGAGGGGAGGCCTGGCAGGCAAAGCTGAAATTAGGAGGAGCAGAGGCTTCATGGTTTTCTGTAGACAACTCTCTAACTGTTTTACAATCCATTTTATAAGGTCATGCTAAACATAACAAAAAGCCGTCTTGTCTTGGCAAGTTTCTTGCACAAAATTCTTGTGTGGAGTCGAAAAATTGCCCTCATATGAATAAAGGCAAAATAATTCTAAAATTTAAGGGCAAGAGGAAAGTAAGAAGCATTTTGCTTTGCATTTGAATATCTTTCACAATATACCTGGGCATTAAATACAAAAGCATTTTAAATTTAATCACATACAGACTCTCTGTTCTTCTACAAACAGCATTCTTCACCCAAAAGAAATATATAAAAACAGTAAGATGATCATAATTGTAAATCTTTTAAATGTATTTCCTTATTTGATTTTTTTAATGTTGTAAGTTACATTTGTATTTTTCTGTTACTGAATATTTGTCTTTTACATGAAGAGCCTCTCAAACACCCATGCAAGCACATTGCCTCAAGTGACTCCCACCATCAGGTTATTATGCATAATTTTTCCACTTGTATCAAGCAAAATTATTTCAACACTAGTCTGAAGGGTTTCATTAAGAACATTTATTGGCAGGCTGAATTATTAGTACACTTTAAAATGGTACTCTTTGCAGTATCAAGGATGTGACCATGTATTTATATTTTAACATTTATTTATTGATGGCTTTTCTAATGATGGATGAACTGCAATTCTTACTCATGTGAGTAGCCGTCTGAAACTTTTACTGTTAAATGGCATAATTCATATGAGTAAATGCTGCCTTTTAGAGCCCCAAATTCTTTATTATGTTCCCAGTCTTGGCAAAGTTTACCCAGGAAAATAGTCATTACTCAGCTTGGGGAGTACTTGGAAAAGTGCGAGCATTCAGAACTTTATCCTCGGTGGATCTTAATTAATCAGTGCTGATGAGATAACTCATACTTTCATAAAATAAGACCTCTGAGATGCTGAACTATCCATCTTAATTGCTAGCAGTTGAAGGAATTGGGTGCTGTGCAGAATTAGCCTCTCATTTGGAAACATTTACATATCAGATGCATTGATACTATTAACTAGGACTGAAAATTGATGGCTTGCTGCCCAGGAGAGCTTTCCCTGTGGGGGAAATAAAATATCAACAACAAAAACCCAAACCAAGCCAAACTGAAACTAAACCAACAAACAAACAAACAAACAACAAAGGAGCAGACCCCCCCGGCAAAAAAATCAAAGCAAAACAGCATCCTAAGATCCAAATCAGGATAGCCATCATTTTCTTCTCCCTCATTCTGTAGCCTCAGGCCGCTAGCTCAACAGCTAATTGATTTACACCTTGCTAGTAGGGTCAAGACTGTGCTAAATGCTCCTCATGCTCCGTTGCCTTCTGCCATCAGAACAGCCCAAGGCAGGAGGAGTTGTAGCTTCTGCCAAGCAGAAATATGGCACGGAGTGCTCACCCTTCACAACCTCTTCCCGTGCTTTTTCCAGATGCAGCAACACCAGAAAGCGGATGAAGCAAAATTAGAAAGTAGAAAGTGGAGTTCTAAACCAGATGATGATGGGTGAATAAAAGGTCAGGAACACTGAGCAAAAGAAGTTGGGTACAGAGCAAATAATGTCAGTTAATGAATTAATTTGGAAAGGTGGTATTTGTGCTGTGGGATAATTGAAATTTGGACAAAGGCACCAGAAAAGGATAAGTAACCTTATCCCTCTCAGTGCATTTTGAGATGGCAAGTGTTAAAAAGAGAGGATACTCTTTGCTTCCTATTCCCTCTTCTCTCAGAAAACCTGTTATCCTCAGGAAATACTCTACACACCAATCCATTTTTTTAACTTAAAAATCTAAACATTGAGATGTGACCTGGGAGAGCTGATTGCTACTTGCAGCTTTTCATTGTCACTTGGTTGCCAGGTTCCTGATCATTTTATCATACTATATTATTTATTTACTTATATTAAATAGTTGGTATCTCATTTCATATTTCAAATATATTAAAGTGCTTTTCATAATGGATCCCTTCCAGCTGGATATATTATATGATTTTGTAAACATACAGATACATTTTATAACTTATTTGTTAAAATCAGTCATCATTTTAAAAAGGTACATTGCTGGTTGGTCTAGGGACACCTCTTCAGAAAGAATGTCTTTGCCAACAACTTATCTTAGAAATCAAAAAGAACTTGTGATAGACTTGGAGGAAAAAGGTGACCCAAAGGAATTTACAAAAGATAAGGCATGTGTAATCTGTCTTTGAGCCCAGAGGGACAGGTTTGGGCAGACACAGAAAAGAGGAAAGGACTACACTCACAAGCACTTTGGCTCTGATTACTGATACTTACACGCAGGCCTGACCAGAGATGCCCCACTAAAATCACTTCTTAAAATTAGGAAAATGCCTAAATTCTCTGACAAACCAGCTCTTTGAATGTTAATATTTGCATAAAAGTCTGTAAACCCAAGTCAAATACAACAGCATTCAGACATGGGATGAGGACAGAGTTTAAAATGAAGCTGCAATTGCACTAATTTAGATAAGATGCCTTTTAGTCAGCCCAGTCTGAGTAAAAGTTTATTATACTTTCCCTACCACGATTCTGGCAGCTGGGACAAAGACTGACGGGAATCAGATCTACCAAGGGAATGGGCTGGCTGTTGTATTTTTCCAGCATAAAAAGCCTAAACATATTTTTCTATGAAAATAAAAATCAAATACTTTGAAATAGTAAACAGATTTTAAATATTTTAAAGGTATATATAGATCACAGTGTCATGTGATTGCATAACCTTTCAAATTGGAAGGGTCCAATAGATGAGGAGGTCTATTTTCTGTTAGGGTTAAAAGAAGGAAGTAGACACATTTTGTTATTGGGTCTGTGTGGTTTCGTTTTGTTGGTGTTTTTTTTTTTTTTTTTTTTTTTTTTTGTTGTTGTTGTTGTTGTTGTCCTATTTTCTTCTTGGTCCTATGAGCTATATGACTCATTACTATCTGGGGAAAAAAGACAAAGTACATGTTTCAAGCACTCAGACTGTTCAGGCAGGTGATATGTGTGCTGTCTGGAGTGTGTGTAAATGTTTGTGCATGTTGCATGTGCATGCATGTGATTGTGTAAAGTCCTCATCCTCCACACCCTCTCTGCTATTATCTACCCACAGTCAAGAACAATTTCTTTAGGATGCCACTCAGCATTTACCAGAGTCTTGGGCATGTTGCAACCAGAACAGTAGAATATCCTTTTGATAGATACACAGACACACAGATAGAGGAATTACTTACAATACCTTTGGGTGAAAGAAAAAGCTATGGCAGTACCTTTGAAATCTGAGCAACTTGCTAATGGAACTACTCCTGTGCCTAATACATTTCCTTTATGGGCCCTAGTTCAGCACTGTCCACATGCAGTTGTTCTAAAAGGTCAGAGGAAGCTCTCTGCTTTGAAGGAAAGAGGTGTAGATATTATCCATAGCTGTAGTTTGAGGCATCTGCTACATTTAATCTTTCTCTTTAAATTGTGCTGCAGTCCTCATCCCCACAAGAGCTTATTGAGAAATAATTAATCAGCAGAATTTGCAAAATATTTATACGCACAAATCAGTTTTGACAGAACTTCATTGATACCATGATCTCTCACAGAAGGCAATGAGGGTGGACAATAGTTTTTACCCTTTGTTTAGATTACTTGGACCTTACCTAAAAGAGACTGAAGGAACTTCCAAGATGATGGACTACAAAAGCCCAGAATAATGCAAGTGCATATAATTCTTCTCATAAATTGCAGAAAGTCAGACTAAAAATATTTAAGCTTTGCCCCAATAACTTTTACTTTTATATTCTAATATTATTATTATATTATCAATTATATTCTTGCATGTTTGTGGTTAAAAATATTCTTTTCATTTGCAGCCTTAGTACTGTCCTAGTTAATTTTGACTTTGTCTTGTTTCACCTCTGTCCTTTATTTAAACAGTTGTATTATCTTCCTGATGTTGAATGAAAAAACACCTCAAAGTCATTTTAGACAGATTATTTCAACTTTCGATTTGTTAAAAAAATACAGTTGCTGTCACTTATTATACAAAATGACTTAATTCTTGTGGTCTTCCTAACAGACCTTCTGTGCCTTTGTCCCATTCTAAATCCTGCTTCCCTAGACATGGATGACTACTGTTATACATGGAGCCCTACCAATGATTCATATAAAGGCACTATTGTTTCCCTCCTTCTGTGTGGATAGATCCTTCCTTGCCTTTTTCACAGACACATCACATCATCCAGATTTCCTGTGATGGATCAGCATACACAAGTTTTTCTCCCTTCTGTGATTCTCCATGATTAGGTCCCAAATTTATAGCAGAAATTCCTGTTATTAGTCTCTAAGTGCATGACCCTACACTTCGCAGTCTTGAATTCCTTCCCATCTGTAATACTTGGGTCCTCAAGGTCATTCAACTTTTGTTCTAATCTCTTCCTTATCCAGCTCAAATACTGGTTTCTCATAAAGCACACTGCAACACAGCAGGCTGTCTTTAAGTTTGATTATACTTTGGTTGAAGTCCTATTTGTTTCCATGCTCTCATTTCCCATTTTCCATCCTGTCTTTGCCCTTATGTTCAGTATAATTATTCTTACTGAGAAGGAAAGAAAAATATTAATCTAGTCTGAGACTATATTTTGATTATCTTTAAACTGTACCTAGTCATCACAGCATGGCATAGTGATTCTTTATTCCTTGACCTCTTTTCCCACACAGATATAGGTCTAGGAAATCTGTTATCTGTTTTAACTTTTTGTTGTTGTTATTTTCCATAAAGATACAGCTTAGTTTAACTTTCAAAAATCCTCAATTTATCTCAGTATTTCTTGGCTTTCTAGGCAGAGGTCTCTTCACTGATCTCTTCCCATATGATTATTCTTAATATGCACCTTTCAGACTTCACAATTCTTCTTCAATCTTTTGCTTGCCTACAAGATCCTCCCAGCCTTCACAGACAAACACAAGATCTCTAGGACTTCTCACCAGTTTCCTTTGCTTCTCAGTCCAGCAGACTCCCACATGGGGGCGAGCCATCAGCAGCATTCCCAATGGTTATGTTTGGACAGACCTTCCTGAGCGTCACGAGAGTCCATTTGGTGCACGAAGGATGTTGAGGTGCATTTGCAGGGTGCCTTCCCATTGCAGCCTGCACTAACAATTGTTAGGAAATCTGCAGGTGAAAGATTGCAGGTGCAACTGAACCAGAACAAGGGAAAATTACTGTCAGAGAAGGTCTGGAAAATACTAGCCAGGGCAACCTGAGCCACTGCAGAGCTCAAAGTCAAAAGGCAGCTGCAGAAATTGCAAATGAGAAGTCCTCTACATTACATGGGATAAGGCATTTAGGCAAGTATGCCACACAGTTTTATGTTATTTCTATTGTATCTAGTTTTATCTGATGTGTGATTATTTTGAGTGCAATATTTATTGCTAGAACTTATTGTTATATAAATATTTCATAGGTTTTTTGTTAATTTTTGGTTTAATATTTTCTGGCCGTGTAAATATAATATACTCTCAGTAAATCCATTGCTCTTTTTATTAATTTTTAGGACACATATTCCCCAGCTGTCTCTCACTTTTATGTACCTCCATTCATCTGATCTTCCTTCCTTCAGCTGTGAACTAAACCTAAGAGTGAGTTCATGTAAGTGTCTTCCAAATGTATCCTACCTCTTTTAAAGGTCTTTTAATCATAAGTTCCCCTCTTGATGCCAGAAGTCCCATTGTCCAAGTGCTCAGGTGGACAATATTTCCTGCTTGGTGAATTCCTCCTACTTGTTCATGATTCCAACTCCTTTCCTTACTCAAAATCCCAAAATATCTCAGGATGGAAGGAACCTGATACAACCCTCCCTGCTGCAAGCAGAGCCACCGAGAGACAGTGGCCCAGGACCATGTCCAGAAGGCATTTGCATATCTCTAAGAAGGAAGGCTCCATACCCTCCCTTGATAGCTTGTGCCAGTGCTCAGTCATACTCACAGTGAAAAGATGTTTCCTCTTGTTCAGAGTGAACTTCCTGTGTTCACTTTGTGTTCATTCTCTTTGGTCATGGGCACCACCAAAAAAAGCCTGGATCCGTCCTCTTTACCCCCTCATTTCAGGTATTTATAGACATTAATAAAGGTCCTCCTGGAGACTTTTCTTTTCCAGGCTCAGCAGTCCCAGCTCTCGTTGCATTTTCTCATAGGAGAGATGATCCAGTCCCTTAATGATCTTAATGAGTCTTCACTGGATTCTCTGCAGTATGTCTGTGTTTCTCTTGTATCAGTGGCCCAGAACTGGACCCATCACTCCAGCTGTGGCTGCACCAGGGCCAAGCAGAGAGAGGGGCAGGATCACCTTCTTCCATCTGCTGGCAACACTTCTCCTATTGGAGCCCAGGACATCCTTGGCCTTTTTGGCCACAAGGGCACACTGGCTTGTGCTATTGTCATATCATGTGCTTGTCCATAGAACTGTTATTCCTTTTGTTTTCCTATAAATTATTTGGAACACTTTCTGAATTTTCCTGGTTGAATTCATTAAAACTTCATCACAACATTCCTTTTTAAATTTAAAATTTTCTCCTTGGTGTCTGTGCAATAGCTTTATTGCAATCTATTTATCTTGTTTTCCTCCCCAGTGGGAACTTTATTTTTCTTGATGTATGTCCCATTTTTTAAAAATCATAGAATAAGTAGGAGTCCAATGTCTTCCAAATTTCTTTTCATTGTCTGATTCAGACAATGTTTTAGATTTAGAACATGTTGTGAATTAATTTGACTATACTAGAAAGAAGTGATATTACCTTTACTTGAATGTTCTTTAACAGAGAGTTTTCCTTTCCTACATATTGCCTTTTGTCAGTGATATCAAACTATGCCTGTAAACACATCCTCTCCTTATTTTTTAATGCAACAATTTAAAAAAATAGATGTTCCTATGCCCTTTTATTGTGAAATAATTTATACACATTTAGGCCATCTCCTTCTAAAATATTGATTACTGTAAGTGGTTATCTTTTCAGAGCTTATTCTTTCATATAAAAATCCTTTCCTATTTTCAGTTTTGGAGAACATATTTTTAGAACTTTATATTTAAGTGGCTGTAATCAGCAGTTCTGGTTACTTGAAATTGTCCCTTCCGCTATCACTGACCCTGAATTTTTTTTCCAGCATTGCCATATCACTGAATAACCAAATTACCCATATATATTAGTTTCTGTTACAATGATCATAGTAAATAATATAATCTGCATCATTCCCATTTTTGCTTAGTAAGGTCTTAGGAATTTTACAAATTATGTAGTAAGGTCTGATTATGTAGGAGAAAAACATCAATTATGTGAAAAGTTCTGAGATTTAATATGGACAAAAAATTAAAAAAAAAAAAAAAACAAGGAAAGAATTAATAGATTATGCAGTTTGAATTCTCTGCTAGAAGCTCGTGAGCCACACCAAAATCTCAGGGATAATCTTGCCCAAGGCAAGACAAGCCCTAAAATGCTGTTGCTATGAGAGATATATTAACTATCTTTATTCAGGCATGATTTCTTTAAGAATGCTTGCAGATAATCCATGGTAGTCTGTGGAGGACAACCTGGAAATGTTGTAAAACTAGTGTCTTTTCTCAGGGAAAATAGTCAAAGTAGCTCATTCATACCCATGGGATTTGCTAAACATTATCAGGCTGCTCCAGAGGGGAAGGACCTAATGAGGACCCTGACAATGAAAGGGATATATGTATACTCTTACACATAAAACTGGAATGGCAGTTTCTCTTTATCTATATTATCTAATCAGTTATTGCTAGCAAACATTTTGGCTGCTATGCGGTATCTGTGAAATTATCCATACATTTCAAAACTTCACAGTGGAAGCACATTATTATTGGTTTGCATTCATGTTGAGCATCTGCTTAAAATGTTTGTTATCCATTTAATCAGGAAGCAAACCTCCCTCCTGATCTGTGAATTACTCATTGGTCAAATGCCAAATCACCATCAAGAGCCAACAGCAAATAATCTACATGATTAGCTTTTAGCATTTCAGGGAGTGGGATTGATCTCAAACAGTGAGTGCCATATGGCTCATTGCCTTGTTGTACGATTCCTGGAGTGCTTTTCAGAAATTAGCATTACATTATATTTTTATGAGACAATTACTTTCTCTATTTTTTCCTCCTAAATCTGAGGTATCTAAACTTTATTGCATACTATGCAGAACACAAAGAACAAGAGGTAGATCTACTTCATTACTGCCTCTCTGTAAATAGCCAGCATGGGTGCTTCAGGAAGAACAAAAGTGCAAGGCACCTGTAAATACTTCTCAATATAATTTCCCAGGTTTTGGCCATCTCTGTCTCATGGGGTTCCTCAGACATGAGAGATGTATTTGTGTTTGATCTCTTTTGATATTATTTTCCTCTGTGAATTTGTCAACTCTCTTTTGGAGCCCATAACAACACTTGTCTGGAGGTGTTAAACTTTTTTCTTGTTTTTTTTTTTTTTTTTTTTGATGTTGATGGTGGTGATGATGATGATGATGATGACGATTATCATCACAGGGTAGAGTGTGCCATTCCTTTGGATTAGAAAGAAACTGCATATATATACATATATGTGTATATATATATATATATATATATATATATATATATAAATTCAGCTTGAGTGAATACTGTACAGGTTGAGAAAAAATATATAAATAAGAGAGAGATATGTCTTTATCAAAGCAAGAAAATATTAAAAATAACTAGCTTAAACTAAGCTTTAAAAGTCCTAGCTGTATCAGCAACTAAGAAAATTTGGTTAAAGAATAACAGTAAATCTATTGCTCAGTAGTTCTGCTAAAGAAACATTTAAAGTCCTTTCAAAAATGATGTAATTCTGTATTTACATTTGCAGTTTTATCAAGAAATTAATAAAAGGAAATACTATTTTGGTGCAATACATTTTCCCCTTGCAAAATCCAGAAGTTTAACACTGTACTTTGAGTTTTCTTGGTTACAGATGCTGATGTACACAAGTAAAATGTAACCTCTGTATATGTATTTTTACTTCACTGCCCTCCATATTCCCATCACACCCACACAACTCTTAAAGATCAGGTTAAATTTGTATATTGTATATTTACAGACTAAGTAACCAAAACACCAAAATAATATAGGAAAATTTTCTTAGCAAGAAATAATTTTTGTAACCACAAATTAAAACAGAAGACTAGAAATAAGGCTCAAAACCTATATCAATTTAGTAGGCTTTTCCCCAAAGGCTTATTGCTCTATTCCTTCGTCAGAAATTCTCTACATGGAGATATATATATATATGTATTAGAGAGAGAAAAAGGCAGTAAGAAATCTTATTTGCTTACATGGTGACTATACAACATGTTTTGGTCATGAGAAAAAGTTACACTGAAAAATTAATGGCTATGTTTAAAAATGTGTATTATATTGCCTACTTGAAAAGCACATGATACTGTGATAATGGAAGAATTAATGAAAACCACTGATTTTTGGTGTGAGAAACACCTGTCTGATTTTCTTCTCATGTTTATCTTCTGTGGTATTCGTTCTACATTGGATACTTTATCTCCAATTCTTCTCTCATCCCCAATAGCACATCCCCTTGCAGAGGTGCCTGGATGGGTCAGTGGCCTAGCTGCAATCCTGCCCCAGAGATGGTGCCTCAGGATAAGAGACAATGTGATGCTAAAGCATGCCTGACATTATACACAGCCAAGGGACTTGGAGGACTCTGTGTTCATGTAATTGTAACTGATACACGACCCTCTGGAAAAGTGAGAACCCTACAGAATCAATAAGTAAAGTGCAGCTGCTTCTCTGGGAAACTTTTTTTTTTTTTAGATACAGAAATTAAATACCAGTTGTCTTCTCAATATTCCGTTTTCTACATCTGTCTTTGAGGGTATGTCAATGGGGCTGTCCTCTGATGCTGTAGGCCATAAAATATCATGTCATCACAGTATTTTAGCTGCAGAGATATCACTGCTAACTCCTGTGGAACCAGGGTGAAAATGTGCTCTCACTTATATTTAACAACTCCATCTAAAAAGTCTTTTTTTTTTTTCAGAGTAGGCAACTTTTTGTATATAGTTCCTTATTTTATGAATGCTAGTTTTGTGGTTGTGCCACTGTGGGGCTGTGGCTGCTGTGGTGATGCCTGCTTGTCCTCAGTGTCCTGTGTGTCTATTTCACCACTTACACAAGCAGCCTGATGTTGTGGTGGGGATAGCAGCCAAAGGCTGGTGTGTGACATCCAGTACACAGAAGGCAATTCTGTGTAACTGCTCCTTAACGTATTAACCTATAATTAGTCCAGAGCCAGTAAGCTACAGAAGAAGAGAAGCTTGAAACAGATCATTGAGTCAGATGGAAAGGATAGTTCAAAGCTCCAATAACCTCTCTGAAAAAGTTCACCTTTCCCTTCGTGCAAGCACTGAAATAGTTTGTTTTCCAATTCATTTCCTTTTGTATACCCATCCACTTACTACTCAGCAACTTTTCACTGGTGTGAGCTACTTTTGCACTTTACAGACTGTTTTGGTTTGGATTACAATGTAAAGCTGCTGATGGCACTTGAGCTCAGTGTTTGTTTGGCAGAAGTGTGTCTATGCCTTCCACAAATGACCCATCAGGCTTGTGTTGCAGACCCTCTGAAAGCAAGAGATTCTTACTTGCAAATTATCTTGTGTGCTCTCCTTTCTTTCAGACTGATGTTAGCTCTCCGAGATTTCCTGCAGCCTTTACTAGGCCACATGACTGAAGCCAAGTAATCTTTTACTTTTAGTCTTCTTCATCATGGCACAATGAAGGGCTAGAAGTAAGCTATGTCTTTGCCCATACCAAAAATAAGAAATTATGCTGCTTAGATTGCTCACTGCATACAGAAGCTATCAGAAAACCAAAGGAAGTATACAAAATAGAGGTGCTTTCACATTTTATTTGTTAAATGTTTTCTGAAGGAAATTGTAGATAATACAATCTACTGTTCTGGAAGGATAAAGAAGCTAAGAAACCAAGACAAAACAAAAAAGGAGAGCCTTTTCTTCAAACCATTATTCATGAAGGCAAATTTACAAGAAATGAAGCAGTCAGGACAAAATGTGGATTGAGGTTTACAGATAACAGAAATTTAGAAGTATCCCCAGAAAACTACTCCATGAGAACACAGCTGAAAGAAGAGATATAGTTAAAGTGTCTGTGTCAATACTTTGCTAAATGAGATCTGGTGATTTTTCAGAGACACTGAGAACAGGTTTTTTGCACTGCCTGACTTCAGGCACCTAGATTAGGAGTCTGAGCTCCTGTAGAGTCAGTGTAGGCTGCTTTAGAGGGCTGGCCAAAATGAGAAGTTAAACTTTGATGTTCAAAGTCTCCTTCACAATGGACATCTAGGAAAACCATCTTTACTAAGCTACCTACCTTAAGTGTTCCTAGCAAGAAGTTGTAAATAATTTCTATCAGATGCTGTCACATTAATAGTCAGCACATTTGCTAATGAAGCAGAAGCCACATTCCAGGTATGACCATTTGACCTTGTGTTAGGAATATGTGTTCTGAAATTGTCACTTCAATTCACATAATTAACAAATGGATTATTTGTGTTATTGCTGATAACTAGGTCTAAATAAGGTTATTGAAATAAATTGCCTCGGCTGTGTGAGGAGAGTGAAAATGATGCTTGCCAGTGAAAACATTAATAAGTAATGAAAGGATAGAATAAGATTTAATTAAAAAGGCATATAAAAGACAGCAGAAAGAATAAAAAGACAGAGAAGGAGCACTAACTAATAAATACAAAGTAGGTGTTGAATTCAGCAGTCCAGGAAGGAAAAGAGATGGAGACAAGAGTGTTTCACTTATTTTCAACTACAAAGAATTACCAACTATAGTACAGCCCTGACATAGAGTAAAATATTTTTTGTTATACGTATGAAAAGATGATGATGCAAATTAGGGTTCTCCATTAAATTGGTTAAAAATTGGCAAACTGTAAGTCTAGATTCTATTAATAGTTTTCTGACGAGTCCAACTAATTCCCAAAAATCAAGTATCTGTCTGAAACTAGATCTGCAGAGATCTAGGATAGTCTTTTAAGTAAGGAAGATCATTTCGCTAACAAAATATTATTACAGATTTTCTTTTAATAGGGAAAAGCAATGAGGTTAATTAAAATAATATTCCTCACAAGGAGATCTTGGCTTACAAATAATGTAATTTTATTGGGTTTATTGATTGTTTTCATCAACTTCTTTTTAATCAGCTCATCAATTTACCTGCGCCACATTTGTGTTTCTTTTAGTGGATTGAAATGCTTACCAAATAATTTCTTTTTTTCTAAATCATGTTTTCTGAGCTTGGTAAGACATCTAGAGATTTTCTTCAAAGACAAATCAGATTTGAAATGGTTGCAATTAAATGGCATACCTGGAACTCAAAACAGTAGAAATAATATAACAAGCATATTAGTTTGTCACTTTCTGTGTATGATCACTGAAGATACTTTCAGATGATGAAGAGAAAAAATGTGAATACCCAAGGTAGACTACATTTTTCAGCTCCTTCCAGAGAAGTAAAATGCTTGCTGGAGTTCTTGACTCACTGATATTCCACAGTAAGTTTATTAACCATAAATTAATAAATTAGTCAAGAAATCAATCAATCAATCAAGGACATTGAAGTTAGGATCCATATCAAATTCTGTAGCCAAGTGAGAGACTGAAGAGATGGGACTGTCACATGCAAGGGCAGGGTGCTTTCCTAAAATATTTTTCATTTGTTTGGTCTTGGAGCATCCCAGGAAAGCTGAGACCCTTGTGGCTGACCAGTCTGTCCGTGTCCCACTAAGGGCACACTGCTGGTGGATCAGAGGGTGGTTTGACTAATATGTTCAGGGTCACAGCAGAAGAGGCACCACCCATGGTCTCCACTTGTAGTTGAGTGTGCCACCCACTGTTCGTGACTTCCATGAACACTCACTGTGCATGGAATAACATACTTTATTTATGTACACCCTGTAGCAGAAAAGTGTGACAGGTTAAGGTTTGAAAATTTTAAAATCTGAAAATCTGAAAAGGTTTGAAAAGGTGATAATATCTGACTGCAAAAATGTATTCAAAGACATTCTCTAATCACCAATAAAAGTTAGCTCAAGGTCATAATTTAGCAAGCATAGAATATGGTTCTTACCCAATAGGCATCCCAGTGAGGGAGAAGACAGGTTCAGCCCATCAACTGATCCCAGAAGTTACTATGGAGTCTTCCCTAACTTCTCCCCATTCTAACTTACTCTTATACTATTTTTTTATGTTTAGTTGGAGGTTGAGTGGCCCTAGTCATGCATACCTTTGTTAATGATGGGTGTAAAATCCTCTTGCTTCACTCTTAAAGTGATAATCAATAAAGGATAGAGCATGTGCTCAGAGAAATGTGGTTGTACCTCCAAGACAGGTCATTTGGGATGTGTGTTAGTCTGACAATTAGATTATAGTGAACCTAGTGCATCCAAGGAGAGCTGTTTCACCCCAGTTGCTGGTTCAGCTCCATACCCTCCCTACATACTATGCAACTTCTGCTCTATTAAGTAATTTGTAGCAGTGATATTAAATTGATATTGTACTGTATTGCTACTTGAAGGGTAAAGATAAAAGCAGACATTGAAAAAAAAAGAAAATACAGGCACTTGCCATTTAATAATCAAACTTTTTCTGAAAATCCGATCTGTGCAACAGGACCCAGCTGTCATCTATCATTGCTATATTTGGCATTTATAGCAAGAGAAGACAGATTTTCCTGGGTCTCATCCAATGGTGTAGCCTGACCCACCATGTCAGGCTGGTGGAGTAAGAGGAAAAGACAGATGGAGAGAAGATGAAAAAATGAAGTCAAAGAAAGGGAAAACAACTGTTGAGGAGTTGAAGGAACAGAGACAAAGAAACAGATGTCTGCTCTGTTCCAAGAATGAAAAGAAAAAGACAGTGAACATAAGAAAGGTGACAGGGAAGAGTTCAGGCTTGTATAACAAACTGTGGAATGAAAGAGACTGAGAAAATTCATTCTAGCAGGCAAGAACTGGCTGGAACAATATTGTGGTGAGAGAAGAAGTGGGAAATATTTTAAAAGGGCTAACTGGAGAAAAATATGGAATGTGAAAAAAGATGGTTGTAAGTGCACAAAGTATAGGGTATAGTATTGAATGCTGCACACACAAAACAATCAATACATTCCAGTAAAACTTAGTGGATTCTTTGTATTCAGTAGATTGTATGTAACTGCTTATGAGTTATTTATACAAGCCCTCTGGAAAGGCTTCAAAATGCATCAGTCCTGGTTAGACTTATTTTAGACTCTATCAAGGATAGATGGTTGCTTACAAGATCTGAACTGGCAGCTGGCTGTCCTGAGGGTTCTCCAGGACAGCGATACTTTCCACTTCCTAGGAGATGCAGTTCCAGGAGGAAGTGTGCAGCTTGCCTTGGCTTGTGTTACCAAATGT
The DNA here is from genome assembly GCF_027477595.1 of Haemorhous mexicanus. Lineage (NCBI taxonomy): Eukaryota > Metazoa > Chordata > Aves > Passeriformes > Fringillidae > Haemorhous > Haemorhous mexicanus. The sequence goes on from NC_082341.1 coordinate 127,063,112, forward strand.
ACTGTGAGATTACAGAAAATGTTGAACCACCAGAGGTCCAAAGCACAGTTTGAAGAATATCTGCAGTCCAAGAAAGAATCAAGGCTTCCCAAAGAGATTTGGGAGTAGCATCTCATGCAGAAGAAAAGGCTGTGTGCAGGCATGGAGGTATCTCTATGAACTGACAAAGGCACTGTACTGAGAGCAGCAGCCTGGAAGGGTAGGAAAGTTGAATAAGGAGTTGGTTGTGGGAAATGTGAAATATAATAGAAATATTTTCACTAAGATATTTTAAATAACTCTTCTACACATGAAAATATATACATTATAATTAAAGCTACTTCTTATGAGCTTTATAATTAGGAGGACTTTGGGCTTTAGTTTCCTTACAGAAATCCCTATAGACATTACCATTCCAAAACCTCTTTCTGCACTTAATGCTGTTTACTTTACATGCCTTTGTACCTTAAACTGTCTTAAATGTTGGAAGAAACTGCTTTCTTAGCATTTTTTTAAAGAAGCGTGATATTTGTTATACATCTGGAAATAATGCATTATATAGCTCCCTCAGAATATTTTTTTCTAAAGTGTATTTTGGGAACCTTAGAAATTTCAGTTATTTTTACCATGATTAGTTAAGTATAGATGTTGAGTCTTGCTGACAGGTCATTTTTCAAAACCTTATCATATGTCAATGAGCGGGTGGTCCCAATGTCAGGAAGTGATTGTGGAGGGAAAAGTGGCTGAGGTGAGAAAACATGTAGAGTTAAAATCTGCCCAGAGGCAGGTGGGTCACCACATTAATGCTGTGTGGATTTTTATTATGATAGTAATATTTTGAGTACATGATACGCTATCATTCATACATAGTAATTCCATTGTAAATTCACGTGATAGGAAATATTTAGGAGAAAAAGGCCGCAATACATAAAAAATGTCATCCACAAGTTTTCACCAAAACCACAAGGATCAGTTTTCACAATCTTCCAAAAAAACTTTCAACTTCTGAGAATTTTCTGAGAAGTATTTACCCCAGGCATAAGCACCTTTTAAGAAAACCTTCTTAATATGCACACTGACAACTTTGCACATAAGTGGCAGCATTTATCATTTTTACTATTTTTCAAAGTGTTATAATGAGACTTAAAAAAAGCACAGCCCAAACCAAACTGCTGTACACCTCTTGCAGAATATAGTACAAAACCCCAAGCATTAAAATGTCACTTTCCTAATAACAGACCAGAGACCAGAAATTTTGTGCTATTCTATTACGAGACTGACAAGCAATACCAAAGGACACAAACACAGCAGTGTTTTGATTTTCTAACTACAAAGGACATACAGACTATCAACAATATGTGAGGGATAGCTCCTTTTTTTCCTCCATTACTGAGCCAATATGATTTGCACAGAGGAAATTAAGAAATCAAACTTTCCCCCTTTAGCCATGCACTCACATGTGGGGAAGTTGTACATCGGGTGATAACAGCAGCAGACAATGATGTCTTTCCCAAGCAGCCCAAATGTCCCACTCCATGACATTTCCAGGTACACATCTCCATAGCACAATCATACTGTGACAGCCACAGACACTTCAGCATCCTCTTTGATGTGTGCCAAAAGGATGATGTGAAAAAGGATGATGTTTCAAATCTCTGTCTCCTGCAAGACCTAGACCATGAGTCCTACCGCAGTTTGAACATTTCACGTCTCCTCTCTCAAATAGTACAAACTAATTACAATAAAGCCACATCAAATTTCTTTCCCAAAGGAAACAGGCTTCGAGTAAATGTTGTCAGGTTGCTTCCACTTGGCTGCACTGAATTTTATAGCATCCTTTAGAGGATCATTAGCAAAAGACCACATGCCTCACAAAAATTTTCCTTAGATTGGTCAGGTACTACTGCAAAGATGCCAAGATCCCAAAACTCTCCTCATCAGGAAAGACCTGTCCCTTTTCCCCTTTTTTCAAAGCAAGAAGGATCTGTGGTGTGTAAATATTGCAGTCCATACCCTCTGTAACAGTCTTGTTTGCACATATGAATACTCCTTCTTTAAGAAAAACAGACACTGGCACCAGTGTAAGAATGTATGTTTTAATACTTGCACACATACAGATATCGGTCTGTTTAGAGCAAAAAGGCTGAAGAACAGGCACACACAACTGGCACAAAAGGGGAGCTGACCTTTCAGTGTTTACCCTGGTGGTGTTTGCAGTGGCACCTACCGGGCTGACGTTGGCGACGCCGTTTTGGAAAGCGCCAATAGACTTTGCAAACCTGAAAGCTTCTTTGCAAAGCTTGTACTACACTGCTTGCTTGAACTTCCTCTGCTGGGGCCCCACATTCTGTAAGCAACTAATTATGTTTTATAACATAAACAGGTCAGTATTTTGATGTGTATATCCTGCACTCCTTTAAAGGTTCTATTCCTTCAAAGCAGCAACTCAAATCCTCACATACCCTCTTGTTGCTGTAGCTGTAGCAGTAGCTGTGTGAATTTGCCTTCCACTGCAGCAGCTGTGGATGCAGAATTTTCCCCAACCCTTGGCTGTGGTGCTCTGTTTTAACAGTGGGTTTGAAGAAAGAGGAAGTTTGGATTATGGGATGCAGAACATCAGAATATGGAAGACTGATGAAATGGGAGATTTCTAGGGTTAAAGCAGCTCTCTAATAGACATCCTTTTATATTTTTCAGCCACCTGAAAAATACCCAGGCCCATACTGTTAATGAATCGAGGATTTTTTTAATGCACAGACTTGCTATACAGGCAAAAAAGGTGGTAAATAAATGACATATCTATTTAGAAATAATTGCACAGTTATTCTGAGTGGTGAGGTAGGAAGTTAAGGAATTGTAAAGACATTGGTCCTGAGGAGTAGTCAGTAGTCCCAATATCAGACAGGTAGGGAAATGCAGTAACAAAGTTGAAGAGGCATAAAATAAAGAGTCTTGCTCTGAGAGTACAGACCCTGGTTGCTTGTAGGTGGAAGACACAGCAGACATGTGGAGGGAGGGGGAAGTGTGGGACTGGGACAGAAGGAAGTAGAGTGGAGAACTGGCTGATTTCCTTCTATTAACATTTGACACTGTTTAGTTTAAAGGAGAAATGAGGGAAGAATGGTTCTTCCTGGAACACCTTCACTGGAGGCACAAAACTGAAAGTTGCAGCTGCTGCTGCTGAGGGTGGCAGCCCATCCACACCATGGTATCCTTGCAATGGTTTTAGTCTTCCATGCTCATATCTGTATCTCCTTGAGACAACCAAATGTGCTACATGGATTAATTCCCAAACCCATCATTGCCTCAGAAAAGACACTGCAGCAGACACTTTTTTCTGATGCTGGAAAATAATGTACCCAGCATGAGGAATGAGTATTTAGAGGTGCTAACAGTCAAGGCTATGCACTGAATTGTAAATGACTGGCAAATAAGCTATTAATTAAAATAGAAATTGATTCCATCTTGTGGGATTTAAGGAGAAATAAGATTCTCACAAGGTCTCTTTTGAGTGCTCTTTTAGTACAGCTGAAGGCAGTATTTTAATTTTCAAATAATCCAACCCCATAATTAAAGTTACATTTTTTGCCACAAATTTTAAAATATTAATGAAACTTGAATAAGTCTGGCTGAAGTGCTCCCGGGCAAAATATAGAAATATGCTAATGACCACCTTCTTCAAAGCTCTGCTTTGAAAGAGCCATATTCCTTTATGAAAGAGCCATATTCCTACTGACAAAGTTCATTGCTTTCATTGTCCTTCATAATTCTAATTAAAACTTCCTTTATGAATCAATTTTTAAACCATTCCTTTCTTTTCATGGGCTTTTGGAAACTTATATTTAATTATACTTATCTGGAAATTTACAGGGAATACAATAATAACAAAGATTAATAATATTAAAATCTTTGTTTTAAACATCATGTTGATATTTTATCATTTAGAATGAGTTGGTATTGAAAACTGAGGTGATATGTAGGATGACATAAATTAATTCTTAATATGTTGACCATAACTGCCCATACTGGTATAATTTATAAAGACACTGTTTTGCACAGCAGGGTATGAGTGCTTTATATATATTAAAAAAAAGGATTACTGACAACCCATAATAGTAGAATTATCATGCTTATTCATGCCAATATAAAATCAGAATTAAATATTCTTACTGATTTTGCCCACATTGAAAAGACATGTGATTAAGACCAAGCAAGTTTTGAGACTTGTGAATCATACTGGTTTTTACTGCCTGATCTGATAATGAATATCTGCACCTACAGAGATGTGCTGGATGTATGATATCTCTGGAAGGTTGCTGCCAAACAGACACTTACTAGGGTGGCCTGGATGGTGTGAGATCTTATAGCTGTTAATGCAGATGATTCTGTATTATGAATTCTGTATATGTTCTGCACCTGAACAAGTTTCTCACATGAAGAGCTTCTGCTGGTGTCACTGTCAGCCTAATTTCTTGTTCTCTTTCAGTCGTATGAAGTTTGACCCAAGCAAGTAGGCTGGCTCTTCTCCACTTCCTATCCTCACCATGGCACACAGATTTTAAGAACCAGGATGATGATGATGAATCCAAGATATGGGCACAGACAAGGCAGAGTCTCTCCCAGGGTAAAAATTAGTTCATTACAGAAAGATGACTCCTGACTAGTCAAGACATCTGAAATCCTGTGATTATGCTGCAGGAAACTGCAAGTAAAGAGCAGCCCATGTAGAAGTAGTTCCCCAGGTCCTTTTCCATATGTGTTTGATTTAAAAACCAAACAAATGACACTTAGGGACATGTTCTAGTGGTGGACTTGGCAGTGCAACATTAACAGTTGGCTCGTTCTTAAGGACCTTCCCCAGCCAATCATTCCTCGATTCTATAAGTATGTACGTAACAGGGACAAGACAGACCCAAGCATTTCTGTCAGCAGGAAACATTTATGCCTTGCACTGTTTCTAGCTCTGGGGCTGAGCAGTGCTAGTTCCTATACTTCTCATCACCTCACCCATGCATCTCTCCCAGCTTACTTACAAGAGCTCTGAACCTGCAGGGTTTGGAGCACTGATATCAGTTCAAGCTACCTCACAGTGCTGGTCCTACCAGTGCTGTGTAACTGCTGCTTTTGCCAGAGACAGGGTGATAGTGCTGCTGAAATCTGACAAATTCACATGAAGTTATTGTTTGTAACCATCTGCCTTACTGCTACCGTGAAGGACGAAGCGCACACACAAAATAAAATAGGACATCAAGTCTGACACCAATGCATCTTCACCTTCCTTCCAGATAGTAAAATGCATAATTCACATGCAGCTGCACAGTAAAGGTCAGCCTGGAATTTGCTGGCAAAATAATATTTGAAATCCTAAGATGGTGGCTTCTAGATACCCACAGCATCTTCTTCATGGTCAGTGGGGACCTCTAGTTTGTTCAGAGGATGAAGCAGCTCAGCACAGATGCCTATATCATTTTTCCCACACAGTAAAGATCACCAGTTATTTCTCCTCCAATTCTCCCAACTGTTTCCAACATAGAGTAGAGATGAGGTGCAAAACCTGTGAGGTGTTACATCACCATGGGTAACACGTGAGAGGCTGATACTTACAGCCTGTGTGTGCCATAGCTGTGCACAGTTAGAGCTGTACAGGTCATGCTGGAAGTCTCCCCAGAGAGGTCACATCTCTTCCTGGCAAGTTGCTCTTGTAGAACTGTTCACTGGGTTGAGCTATAGCTCCCTTCACATTTAATATAAAATATAAGAAAAATAATGCAATCTAATATTAGGTTTTGTTCCAAACTTATCCTGACAAAACTTCTCTCTTGAAGTACAAGTTAGTTTTGGGCAAAATGCTCAAGTCTTGTCTCTGCAGCAGCACTGTGCACAAGAGCAACACTTAATTCAGTTAATTTTACAGCACAAATAGCTGGAGACCATAACCTCCAACAAAGTTCTCAGTTTTATTCCAAATCAATCAGTGGCAAAGGGATTTAGAACAAAGTGTTTCTGCGCTTAAGGCTTGAATTTATTCGAACTGTCTGGGTGTATCTGTCTAGGAAGAAAAAACAACTTGCTCATAAGTACCCTATTCCCCCAAAACAAAAAAAGCATATAGTGGTGAGCTTGAGAGTGAGTATAAATGTGAGACTACATCGATAAGAATATATATGGTACCATAAACCTGCCACAATTAGTTCTTTATTTCATATAGATTAAATGTAAATATTGGTTTTCTGTGTGACTTCATTTTACCAGAAGTGCTCTCATCACTGGGTTATAGAAGTGTTGCTACACATCCTTCTGGCTCAAAGTATACTTGATTATTTTGTGAAATAGAAGTGACAGAGAGAATGCTGTTCTGACTCACTCTAATGTACAGGTTGGGGAAATTAATCATGGGCAATCAGGCTCAAATTCTTTTAGAGAGGGGTGGAAATGGAAACCTACTCCTTGGCTGATTATCTCTTGTGATACTGTGTAAAGGAAAAGGCAGCATGTGTCTTTTGTTTTATTTTATGAACAGCAATATTGAAATAATGATTCTGTGTACTAAAATCAAATGTCAGACTATTTCAAAGGAGACCAATTGTTCTTTATTTCAAGAGCTTTTTGTTTGGTAAACAAAATACTTTTTGATCTTGATGCACTTAAGAGGCAAGTGGAGTAAATTAACCAGTTATATAATAAACTACAGTTCAGAAATCAGAACAATTTCCTGTATCTTTCTTTTAAAATGTATCTTCAGAGTAATTTAAATCATGGCATTTTTCTTTTTAATGATATCCTGCCTTCCATTCACACCAGCTCCCCAGAGGCCTGCAGCTCTGACATTTCCCCATTGGTTAAAATCTTTATTGGATTTCATACCAGTTGAAGAATGTTAATTGATGATAACTTTTGTTCATTCTTGATCTTAGACAGAATCAAACTAAAAAAATAAACAGTTCTTAGTCTCAATTAGAAGCAGAGTAGAAGCTCCCCTTAGTAGAAATAATTGCTTCCAATCCCTGTAAATACATAAGAATGGCTTTTTCAAATTAATACAATGATATAAAATAATAGTTCTGTCCTCATGCAATCCCTGTATTAAAATTTTAAAATGAATTTTTAAAACTAGTAACAAAAAAGTAAAAGCTTAATTCCAGCTATTCATAAAAAGTATAAAAACTTAAGTTCAAATAATTGTTCTAGGAATCATTGCATGACTTTATTTCATAGATTTATAAATCTTTATATAGCAATCTATATTGCTATATATATTTTTATATAGCAATTTATATTTGACTATTTACTTTTACAGATTTTTATGAATATTTTTTCAGTTGCTTCTTTGAAATAGCTAGTGAGGGTGGTACACAAAAACATTTCTGCCAATCTTGCTCTTTATCTTAGCAATGGAGAGTACGTGATATGGCTACTTTTCCTGATGGCCAGGAACTGTGATGTGCTACAAGTATCTGTTAGATGCTGTTCTTTTAAATATTCTTCTGAGAGATGGATGGTAAATAGGATCTTTGGGAACTCTGCTGGTATACCACCAAAAGCAATGGATACAAAATTTTCTCTATGATGCTAAAATGTCTAAAGACACTTAAATGACCATCATGTAGCACAAACTTCACTAGGGAATGTACAGTAATACTGGAAGGAAAAGGTATGAATGTTAAAGGAAAATGCATGGAAATGCTCCCTGGTGAATGCAATTTGTCCAGGCATTTGTACAACTGCTGATAGGTGGTACAAGATCTCAATGAATCTTTTTTTTCTGGTAAAATCCCAAAGGAAAGCTTTTCCTCATTGTTTTGTTGTGTTTGTTTGTTTGTTTGTTTGTTTTCCCACTCTGTGTGTGTGTGTGTGTGTGTGTGTGTGTTTGGTTTTTTCCACCCAAGTTCTGTCTTTGAATTACCAATAAAGCTGTGCTTCTCAAGGAGAAGTCAGTTCACAAAGTCCTCGCAATGATTTTTCCAACATATTTGTGGCTGAAATAATCCATCTATGAAAAGATTTTGCAGCACTGGAATAATCTTGCACAGTATTGTAACCACACCCAGAAGAGCAGGGATACTGACACCCATAATCTCTTTACTTTTTTTGTTGTCCTCCCCAGAAGTCTTTTGTTTTTTTTTTAATCTGAGCAGAAAATTAAAAAAAAAAAAAAAAAACAAAAAACCCAACCATAAAAACCCCACAAAAACAACAAAACAAAACAATTTTGGACAGTTTGGGCAAAAGCTTAAAGCAAGGCTTTGAGCAGAGTTCATCCACTTTAGTCAGCAACTTTCTCATGGATATATTTACCTTCTCTAGCTCTATGTATTGTGAAAAATAGTGAAAAAAACCCAAAAAACAGATTAAACAAGAGTCACCAAAAGCAAAATCAATTCAGACCACTCAGCAACATATTAGATCTCAGCAAAGGCAAGCATATTAGATCTCAGCAAAGGAGCATTCAAGAACCTGCTCCACATTTGGAAGAGACTAAATCTGAAAATTAGTCTCTCACTGTGCAGACATCTCTCTTGAAATGTCTCCTGCTTTGCCATTTTCGTATGAGTCTGAAACAATTGGCCACAGTGTTAGTACAGACAGGCAGATGGAGGTCCTGATTTGGGAGTCACTGGAGTTTATGTGTCTGACAGAAGGTTTGTGGTAAACTCAGTAATGTACACCTCCAGGTGTTAAACTTCAGGTGTACAGCAGGTTTTTCTGGCAAAAAAATGTTCCCAAGATTATTAGTTGCCTTTTTAGTCACTGTCAAGACCATGTAACAACTAAACACTTTACGTGAGTCTAATTTTTGGGTAAAAAAACAAGATGTTCCCAAATTGCTGTAATGGATCAGACTTTTCAGTGGCTATTTTAGTCAATACAGTGCTGTGATGTTATAACATCAAGCAGAATATCACAAGGTGGATAATCTAAAGATACTTAAAATCAACAGAAAAATGGCCTGGATTCAGATTCTTCCTTCTGTTTTAAATTAAATTCTAGCTCTTATAATTCAGCAGATTTCTTAAATATTATTTATATGTATTACAGTCTTTTTTTGTCTTCCTTAATTGGCAGTGTCACTTTCTTAGCCCAATTATCCATATTTGCATGCTCCACATATTCTTTCTATTAGGAAAGCAAATTGATGGTGAAGTAAAGTATCTTTTATTCATGCCCTTGTTTATGTACAATGACTGCTGGAACTTGCTCTCATCAAATGCAGGAAGATGCTCCCTGAGTCCGCAGAAGATACTTTTTCCCCTCACACTTTAAATCTCTTTTAGCCAAAGTTCAGGCTAAAATCTTCTTTTCCAGGATTTTCTTAGTGCCATATTGTCTGTGTTTGTGCAGCACGTACCTGGTGACCTCTTACTAATTTCTTTCAAGTGGGTTTTTGATTGCAATTTTTGTTGCTGCTGTGACAGCTATTCAGAAAACAGTTACTCAGTTCATCTGTTTGCACATGCACTGTCTGCATGTGCCTTTGGTAAGGGAGGATACTTACTCTTAGTTTCAAGAGATATAATGGTGCTTAACTGTTTATTATAATAATTTTAAATTGTGGGTGGCAGTTATGTATCCAGTGGCAGAGGTTTAAACTAATCCAGAAAAACAAAAGAGAATAGGGTCACTCCCATTCTGATTAAGAAAAGAAATCCAGCAATGTTTAATTATATTAATACACAAAAATTAGTGGATGTGTCAAAATATTGTTTGTGAAAATAATAACACTTTTATGCGGCCACAAACCATACAGCCATTAATCAAAGGGCCCAGTCATAGAGTGAAAAGGGTATATTCATTTGCTGAAAAAAATTAATTGATAACTAACAAAAAGAAAAAAAACAATTTCAATGAGGCCAATCTCTTTCTGCACTACTATTTATTTTAATGAATCTGAAACTTACATCATAAAACAATGTCTTCAATTTGACAAAGACCAAATACGATCAAGTGCTTTCAGGAAAAGTATGATGAACACTTGAAATCAAAGACAATAAATAATTGACCTATATTCTCTTTGAAGCCCAGCAAGAATCCAGTGCTGATGGAAAGGGGCAACTTCTGCAATTTCCACTTGATATGAACCCCATAAATATCCTCACTCTCTTAAATTTTTTCAGTTTCTTGTAAGCAAGCATTACTGAGTCTAATAATACAGCTATTCTGCTGCTTTATAATGAAATAACACTTGTGCCTGTACACAGAACAGAATCTGCATCTTGGCCTCCAGAGGCCTAAAGGGGATGGAAACAAGATATAGCAACACAAAAGTGATGTGAATATTAAAAAAAAAAAAAAAAACAACAGAAGTAACATATAGACTCCAGCAAATGCTTCTAATATTTTGTTTCCTTCCTGTTTCTTTAAACTCTTCTGCACGGCCAGAAATATGTAAGTAAGTACATGGCTCATTCTTCTGTACCCAAAATGACAAGTGATAAGTTATCCTGGTGCATGAACACTGAAAAAACTTGCATCTAGTCTGTGTATGCAGCTGCAGAGTGGCATTTTACCTCACACAGTTTTGCTATAACAAAAAGTTTAGCGTCCAATACTTGAGCACAGAAATCTAATTCCAGGACTGCAAGAAAAAAAGCTATAGAGATCAACCAATATGGAGCATGTGTGAATGTGTGTGTAAGTGTGCAAGTAGAAGTGTGTAAGTAAAAGACTACGTATAGCATCCTGCACTTAGTTTCAAAGTCCTTCGGGAAATTATAAGTAAAACTGAGAAAGAGAGAGCACAAGAAGCAGCAGTGTGTTACTTGCATGGCATTGTTTCTCTTGGGCCCATGAAATTTGGAAGCATTTATAGAGCTGGTCTGAAGCCAGCTGGATTCTGATGAATTTTAACCTCAGCTTCTCAGTTTCTGAAAATGAAAATACAGAAAACTTTTGGAAGCTGATACAGCAGTCCTGTGAAGACTGGAAGTTGGTCAATCCGGCCGTTAGCTCAATGTAACAAATTATACTGAGTAAATGAAATGTCAACCCCATCAGCTTGCAAAAAATTTCAGTCTAGAAGACTCCGATACAACAAAAAGTATGTATCTGATGCCTATTCTTGCTTGGCACACCAATGAGTGCTTACAAACTTTTGAATTCTACTTCGTAAAGAACAGTCCATGTGGCTGGTTTGAATCCACAATAAAATTCCTGTTCATATTCCTCCAGCCATATTCACATGTCCTGGACTTTTGCGGAGCTCACAGCCTTTACTCTTTCCTGTGTCTCAGCAGGAGCAGGCCGGCTTAGCATCCTCTTGCCTGCTGCCAAGGATGGAGGCGGTTGGGGACGGGGCCCCCCTCGACTTTTCGGGGCGATCGCTTTTGCAGGACCGCGGCCAGCTTCTGCTCGAGGCTGCGGTGCCAGCCAGCCCTTGCTGCCCGCCGGACTCCAGGTATCGCCGCGGGAGCTGTTGCGGGTTCCGCCGCCCCCGGGCGCCGATGCTGGTACCGGGGCGAGGGTGCGGGGGCCGGGGCCAGGGGCGGGCGCGGTGCCCGGAGCGCGGCCGTCCCGCCCCGCGGGATGCCGGGGAGGGGTGTCCGCCGCACGTCACCGCCGCCTGCGATAAATGCCCGGCGGGGCGGGAGCCGTGGGGAGAAGCGTGGAGCATACGCGGGGCGGTGGTGGCGACCCGGAGGCGGGCGGGGGAGGCTACGGAGGTGGCTGAGCTCGGCGGCAGCCCCGCGCCGCGGCTCCGCTCCTGGACACGTCCGCGCCCGCCGCGCCGCTCCCAGCGCTGCTCCACGCAGCCGGCGGGGCGAGGCCGTGCCCGCGCCCCCCTGCCCCAGGCGGGCGTGGCGAGGAGGCGGGCGGCGGAGCGGAGCTGGCTGCGGGGAGAGCAGGCAGCCGCCGCTGGAGCGGTAAGGGCACTGGCGGGGGGCAGCATCCTCCCCGCAGCATCCTCCACGCGGCGGCGGGAGGACGGGCGGCGGCGGCAGGCCCGGCGGCCGGGGGCGCTCCGGCCGGGTCGGCTGCCCCAGGGAGAGCGGGGCCGGGCGCGGGCGGCGCGCTGGGGAGCGCTCGGCTCTGCCCGAGCGCCTCTTTGTGTTTCCCTCCCGGCCGCTGGGTCCGGTGTGGCGGGATTCGCGCGTGCTCGCCCAGGGGGAAGGAGCGACCTCGGGTTTCCTGCCTAAAGCGCTCAGTCGTGTAGTAGGCGTTGTTAGAATATCGCATTCTTGGAAGTGGTGCTACTTTTTCTGCGAGTTATAGTGCTTTCCTTTGCTTGGTGACTAGAAAAAAGCCGTCTCCCCTTTTTCGTGTCCGTGTTGAATACCTTTAGTTTCCTCGGGGTTTTGGAAATCGTAAAACAAAAGCTTTAATCAAGATCATATTTTGAAATGCACTAAGAGAGGATACTTTGTATCAAGTTCATTGTGGATTTCACACTTTGGCAATGACTGCAAGCCTTTAACCTTCTTTTGTGAAGTTCCAATACTGGAAGACCTTATCTACAGTCTAATCTTCATTGATGTCTGGCTCCTTTTAAGTAGATATGAAAAGCATGCTTTTTGCATGCAGGCACTGAAATGTGCATGTCAGTGTAATATATAAAACCACTTGAACAAACAGAAGCTCATAAGGGTGAAGATAAGTTATCTTCCCAAATCAAGTGTGTACTTTTAGAGTAAAAAATGCAGCATGCTGCTTTCTCCCCCTAGCAGAACAGTTACAAAATCTGTATGAACTCGAGATTTTGTTGCTTAATAAGTCCATACAAGCCAGTCCTTCAGTCTACAAATTACTTTACTCTCTCTTATGCATTTACAGCCAGCAAACCTGGAAGAAAGACTTTGTGTTGGAGCTAACTCCTGAGCATTTTGAGATCATTCATCATGAAGTATGTAGTACAGGAATGGCTCAGAGTAACTACCTTGCTATTCATAGCTCAAGCAGTTTCTGCAATGGTTCTTCCCAATGCCACGCTCTTAGAGGAACTTTTGGAAAAGTACATGGATGAAGATGGTGAGTGGTGGATCGCCAAGCAGAGAGGGAAAAGGGCTATCACAGACAGTGATATGCAAAGTATCTTGGATCTTCATAATAAATTACGGGGTCAGGTGTATCCACCAGCTTCCAATATGGAATATATGGTAAGGAAAAACGGATAGTGACATGCAGAAAAAAATGTTCTTAGAATAGTTGCTATCACTTTATAAAACAGCATACTTTCAGTCTTAGCTTGCTTGTTTTCTCATTTAAAGAACGTGTCACTTGTTTGTCTTTTTTTTTTTTTTTGTACAGGTATGAACTGTGAGATAAAAATGCCTGTTTGTAGATCAAGTGTCATGCTCTACTAATATTAATGTGTTTAATCTCTCATAGCTCTGCTAAATTTAAGTGGCAGTTCCTCAGTGTTAGGGGCCAATTTCCAAAATTGCAGCACTCAATAAAGTTGGTTGTAATTGTGGCCTAAAAAGTTATCATCTGAGAAGGGTACTGAGCAATGAAGTTTCAAGATAGCATGCATGTATTCTTTCCCATGCTTCTAGGTTGGATGGCATTTCTGAACAAAATGAGGATCTTACAACAAGAAAGTCTTCTGTTTAAGTTGGCACATGTTACTGGAGGGCTGTATATTTCTGTGTTCAAGTTAATAATGTAATTTCTTTTTATTTTTTTTCCTTAAGAAGTCTCTATATTTGGACTGTTATTAGTGGCATTAAGTTCCATGTTTCTGAACTTTGTTTTTATGCCATAGTTCAAGGCTAATTCTATCTCTCCTTGCTAAGTAGATGAAATCAGGTCATTAGAACTTTTAAGAAGTCTAGGGGTTTAACATAAATGGGCAACTTTTCTTTTTTCTGCATCTTTTTCTTGTGTCCACATGGTATATTTTTGACTTACCTGTTCATGCACCTGAGAAAGAGCATTGGTATAGGGTGAGTTGTTTATATCAAATATTATACAGGTTTCTTGTCACTTTCCATGACAGAGGTTTATATTAACACATTTCCAGATAAAAATATCTTTCCTAGACTGGAGGGGTGTCTTTCAGGTTGGAGAACTGTTTGAACTGAGCATATATGGGTCCTGGAGAAACCATGCTTGCTTAAAGCATCAGTAGAGTCATAAGATGGTTTGGGTTGGAGGGGACCTTTAAAGGTTCTCTAGTCCACCCCCCATTAAAGGCAGTTTAACTTAAGTTTACCTATGTGAGTGTTATTGTATTAGACTAAGAGCCATCAGAGAATTAGTTAATGGAATCACAGGATATATGGCCACATATCATCTCCAAACAAAGGGATGATAATACCTGAAACCTCTTTATCCCATTCAGTTACAATTGTCTGCACATATTCGTAAACCTTGTTTTCTGTTGTGACTTTTTCATACCTTGCTATAATAGAGGTTAACATTTTGTTCCCAGTCACTTTTTCTGGAAAGCTCAAGAACAAGCTATTAAGTCTTTTTGTAAAGGAAGAATTGTGAAGACTGTTACTTTCCCTTGTTAAAATACTGCAGGCCTTTTTCTTGAGATTCTCTGAAAGCGTAGATATTTGTAGTTATGTCGCTTTTTCCATTCCTAATGCCATACTACATTTGCCTGTCATATATCTTGGAAAGGAGAATTTGGATATACTCACAGAAGTAAGGTTTTTGACTGCTTTATTCAAAGATTCCTCCAGCACTGCACACACTTGGGCTTAAACGCTGTGTTAGGTCTACATCTGGAACAAGTTTTTTTGGTTTTGTTGTTTTTTCTGTGCTCTCCAATGATGCCTGAGCCAGAGAGTACAAGTAGCATGGAAAAGCAATTACCCAGTTTTAACATCAAGGATGTTACTCAGAACAGGGCAGCAGCTTTCAAGAGGGTGGGATTCAATTTTGGCATAATATCCTAGGGAATGAGGGATTAGGATAGGCAAGGGTTGGAGACCTGTGAAGGCAAAGGGTCTTTGTAAAGTGTGTGGTCAGAGGGATAGATACCTGTAGAGGGTATGAGAAGGGTATGGAGAGAGCCTGAGTGGTCAAGAAGGTGTTGAAAAAGATTGTGATGGAGAGAAAGAGCATTTGAGGTATAGATATGGTTAATCTAAGACCCATGACTGTGATTGGGATCAGAAGTTTATGGAAGGAGGTTAAGAGCACAGACATTTGCTAAGAGAGGCTATTTGAAAAGTCTAAACCTGTTAGTAAGTGGGGAGGAAGACTGTATCTGGAGGAGGCAGGTGAGAGTTGATACTGGGAATGGAGACAGGAGGGTTCATAAGACAGTGGGAACCACATGCTGCTTGAACAGAACGAGGAGAGGGCAGGACTGCTGATTGTTTGCACATACATTTTTATGGTACTCTTAGAGATTTTCCTTTCAATGTCTTAACAAAGGTAATTATTAGTGCTCCAGAAGAGGGAAACCATCTATCTAAATGCTTGTCTGATGTTTAGCAAGATAAATGAGTGCAGCTGAAATGCTTTTTGTCTTCTTTTGCTGTGGTTTATTAATATAGACATGCTGGCATACATGTCTCCTGCTATTGGCACACTGTAAACTGCCCTTTGTATTAGTAAACTCTCTCCTTCTGAATAGAGCTAGTTCTGTTTGAGGAAGTGACATTTTATGTCTCACTGAACCTGAATGGAGATAAGCAAGGTCCAGGTGCCTCCCTGTTAAACCTGTATCTCTATAAATCTGTGGTATAGTTGAGAAATTTAAGATATCCAAGAGTGCTTGGAGCTGGGAGAAGTATGTGAGGGCTGCATGCTCTCACTGCACTGTTAGGTTACCTAAGATGTTCCAGACTAAAAGGCAGCTCTGGCTGAAGTGCCTCTGTCCTGCTCCTGTTCCTACTGATAGAATGCACCTGAGTTGATGATGAGACTGAGCCAAGTACTTAAAGAATCAGATTTGATTTAAAAAAATGTAATTTTAGTGGGTTTTTTTCATTCTGAGTCATACACTATCTCCATGTGTGGCGGAATCAGATGAGTACCAGTGCTGATAAAAGAACATTGGAATGCATAACTGAGGAATGGGTGGGATGGAGAACCACATTGGGTAGGAGGTATTGGTTTTATTACTCACCTACAAAGTCCAGCCTTACCTTTGAGATAAGGCCTGCAGCATAAGATCTTGGTTCAATTAAAAACAAAACAAAATAAAAAAACCCAAAAACCCAAACCCAACAACAACAACAACAAAAAAGACCACCAAAAAACCCCCAACCAAACAAAACCAAAACCAAAAAACCCCATGGAAAATGAAAAAGTTGCATCACTGAGCTGTACACTCTTTCCATATGCTTTGAAAAAGCAAACATTACTGAGCTGTCATAGTTCAGAGACCTAAAGTTACAGTGCAGTAAGATTCACAGTAGCTAGGTCTAATGAACAAAATGTTCTCATGGTTGTCTGGCTGAACTTACTGGATGAAAAGTTCATCTTCCCAAGTACTGTGGCTCTGGTGGTGAGCAGTAATGGATTCCCAAGATAAGAGGATAAGAATAAAGCATGTGAAAAGAGAAACTTTTGCAATGAAACACCCCAGCTTCCAGCAAACAGCAGCTTAGGGACTTCCTCAATCTGCTGTTGTACTTTTTGCATCAGATGAAATACTCTCACATGGAATTTTCTTTATGGATCTGAAAGCTTCTGAGTCTATTTGTGTTTTTTGAATCCATGGCATCGATTTGCAGAGCTCTATACATTTAATTATCCAGTGGGTGAAAAAGTACATTTGTTTTCCTTTGAACCTCTTCTGTTTGATGCCTTATTTTTCTTTATTGTGAGAAATAATAATTTCCTCAGTGATGACAAGGCTTTCAGCTGAAGAATCCTAATTCCTTTACTTGAGAAGTTTTCGAAATGAAAAGCTGTTCCATTTTGAGATGGTTCTCCTGTTTTCCTTTTAATGCAAAAGGGACAAACCAAACTGTGGATCGTTACGGCATACTGCAAATTGTTATAGTTGTATTTATTTTCTTCACTTCCTAATAATTTCTAACATTCTTTTACTTTTTGACTTAGTGTCCTGCAGCTGACATGTTTCATAGAGCTATTCACAATGACTTCAAGATCTTTCTAATGTGCTAAGAGGTCATTTACTACACCACTGTGAATATATAGTTGACTGTTATCTCCAGCAATGCCCTTGTTACTTTGTATTCATTCACATTGAATGCTATAAAAAATTTTGTTGTCCAATCACTTAGCATTAATGAGTCTCTTGTCTTTATCTTTTGTTTTTCCTATCTTGTTTTTACCTATCTTAAATATATTGCATTCTCTTAACTTGGGCTTTTGTGGAGAAGGTCTGTTGCAGAGACTATGGACACATCTTGCAGGGAATCTGAAAATTATTTTATGCTCCTAAATCCCTTTTCTGTCATTTATCACTTCTTCCTTTACCTTATGATAGCTTAATTTTGTGTGTTTGTTATTTTTAAGTAACTTAGGAACTCTGTGGAAAACTTCACTGCACTTGCATGTTGACACCTTCAAGGTGTGATATATGTGGGAATAATTATCTGTATATTTTATATTTTTTTAACTTACCCTATGAATTCATTCCAGTGGAAGTCAGTTTTTAGTCTGTGGTTTCTCAGGATCTTCTAGAAGCTTTTTAAAATATTAACCATGTGCTGGTTTTTGTTAATGTGGTAACAAGGGAGGTAATGTACAGCACAGTAATCAGAAGTTTAATGAGCAAGTTCTTCCAGGTTCTTGAAGGATATTGTCTGGTCCTGGCAATTTGATGCTGTCAGTATTTTCAGTTTTGGCTGTTGTTTCTTAAGGCTGATTTGGATCTTCCACTTCACCTTCTGTCTCTTTTCCTGTGTGGAAGAATTCTGGTGTGAGAATGTGCATAAGCTCCTCTGTAGGGGACAGTATTGCAAAAATTCATTAAACTCCTCTGCAGTGGCCTTATATGACCTTATGACTGCATGTTAGATCATTCTTTCCTAGACCTCCTTCAAAGCTGAGAGAGTTTTTGGGTTGTTGACATTATGACTTAAATAGAAAAAGAAAAATCTGTTTTTGAGGTTATGATGAACAGTGTGTTATAAAAATGCATGGCAAATACAGGTTGTATATTTTCTTATTTGGATCGCTTCCTTTTAAAGAAAGGTGTAAGGACCATTTTCTTTTTGCTGCGCACATGAATTTAACAGCACAGGAAAGAGAGGGGAGAGGTGTGAGATTTCCCTTGTCCCCTTATAAAGCACCTGAACAGAGCTTAGAGCATTGTGTCGTGCTTTCAGCATGTCCCTCCTGGGCTGTTGCCACCAGTGTGCCCTTCACACCGTGTGTGCACTTGGGGTACACCCATGTGGAAGAGACACTTGAGCAAGTACTGGGAGCTGTGGCCAAGGGCTGCTGGCCCTGTTCAGTCTGACCAGAGCAGGGGGGCTGTGGCTTTGCTGCTCTGCAGTGCTCTGGTGTCCTTGCCTGGTCCTCTGCTGTGCTGGAGCTGCCCGTGCCTGCCCAGCCTCTATTGCCAAAGACCTGTCCTTTAAGGAAAAAATGGAAACCATCATGCTTTGTCATATGGTTTGTGGTGGATTCATGTGAAGTACTCTTATTCAGTTAGAAAGGGTTTGCTGCATATTAATAAATTCGTGCTAGATTGTAAAGGCTTAATAAAACTTGAAAAATGTCCCAAACTCCTAATACGTTTTGGGTTTTAGTTGGAAGCATTAGTTGTGTATCATGAACTGAAATTGGAAAAACTTTTTTCGCAATAATTTCATTGGTAACCTTGCACCTTAGTAAACCTGAATATATTAATGAAAACTGATTTCCTTCATGGTTATTGCAGTCAAGACTATAAAATAGTAATTATTATTTGGATAGTGGAAGTTGTTAATTACTCTATATTTCAAACAGTTGTAGTTTGCAAAATAAAATAATTCACCAAGAATAATATTCACAAAAGTAATTTTGCTTAATGAATTTATATGCACTCTATTTTAAATCATTCTTTTTAGTATTCATTCCTTGATTTCATACATATTTTTCCAAAGAAAGAAGTCAAATGAATAATGTGAGATCCTCATTCTGTCCTTTTCTATACTTAAGAGTATTCAGGTTTCAGCTTGATAGATAGCAGAGCATTTCAACCTGGTATTTCTTGGCCCCAAGCCATGCACTGCATTTTGTAATTACTGTAATTGGAGACACCAGTGTCTTCTAGGGCAAGGAAGTCTTTGCTTTTTTCCTTATCTCTGGTCTTTTGGCCAGATCCTGCCAATAAATACCAGGGATGTCATTGCAAAGCCTGTAACTTGTTTCTATAAAGTTTTACTTTGGAAGACTTGTGAGGAATGTACAAAGTTCTAGAGGTGCTTTTAAAACAGTTCAGATTAGAATATTTATTTATGTATAGCTGTACATATAGCTGAACATATTTTGTTTATAGCTGTGTGTAGCTGTGAATATTTTATGTATAGCTGTACCATATAGGTGTGTGGTTCTTCAGGAAAATTCTGGATGTGTGTCTGGCAGCAGTGTTGGACCCATATTTTGTTCACGGGGTGGGGGAGGGAAAGAAATATTTTTTTCTTAGTTTGATATAATGTTTGGTATATCTCTGAAAGTCTTAATTTGAAAACCTTGGTAGTGATGTGTTGAAAGTGCTAATACCATATTCCTTTCAAAACCATGACTAATTCATAACTTCTGTGAAGGGCTTTATATTTTGGGAGGCTTGAAGATTTGCCTCTCCATTTCAGTAGCTTCAGGAAGACTTCAGAAGAAAAAAATTACGAAGTATTGCTTATTTAGTTTTTCAAAAAAAATTCCTGTAGGCAATCTTCTGTTATAGTTAAATAGAAACCATTGGACTTTGGATTATATGAACCCACTAATGCATAGAACTCTTGCATGATAGTGAAAGTTTATTCATGGCATCATAGGGACTGAATAGGGATCAAAATAAATTTTCTTGCTATTTTGTGATGCATTTAGGTTCTATGATCAGTTTAATCAGGGAGTAGCAGCTCTTCTCTTTGTGTATCTGTAAGTTCCTAGATGAGATTTTTTAATTTTTGTTGTATTCCTAGGAGAATCGAAACATAAAAAAAGACCTTGTAATGCATAAACATGTTTGGGTGAATTTTTCTGTTCTGAAGTGCCCTTGTAAATTTCCTAGATCTTTCTGACAAAACATTTTGATGTCTCTGTTTAGTGTATGTTACCCATCTTGCCAAAACTCTTCAGGGATGCTTGATTAAAAACAATTCCTGTTCCTTTTGAGCAGAGGGCTTTGGTTTGTGGAATTGCCTAAGTGGCTGAAGAGCACTTTAGGTGCCAAGAACAGAGCAGCTCTATTCAGAGTGAGCCTGCCCTCTTTCCCTCTGGTTTTCCACTTTTCTGCTTCACTTCAAAGATTGGTGGAAGTGCTTCAGCTCCTTTGCCTGTGCTCAAAGGCTACTGACTCTGCATCAAAGAACACAGTGACGTTGACTTATCCTCTTATTCTCCCTGGCAGTTTTAGCAAAGGATTCTGCAATGTGAAGTGGCCAAGGAAAAAAAGTGCTATGACTTCTATTGATGTAATGCCAACAACAACTAAGCAACTCCAAGTAAAGAAACTGAAAGTGGAAAGTAGCAAAAAGGCTCACTGTCTCAAAGTTTAAGGGAGCCCTCCCAAAATAAAATAATTAGCAGCACAGGACAGACACTGTTCATCTTTAATTTTTGCTGTCAGAGAAGTTTTTTGTCCCCAAATTAAAGAAGATCATTAAATATTAATCAGTAGTAGCAGAACTAAGCTGAAATATAAAATATGGGCAGAACACAGAAAGAATCAATGAGATTTATAAAAGTAACTCCCTGTTGCCTGCTGTTTTCATGATATTTGCCTTGGAATCTTCCTCAACTAATTTTTTTCTTTTTAATTGAGAAAAAGATACTTATTTCCTAACATTATTTCGTTGACATGCTAGATATGAAGTTATCCTGTTCTATGTAAATATAATCAGCCTTAGAGTTTGCATGAGTCACTATCATAGAAAAAGAGTGATTCAAGCAAAAGACTATCCTCTGGCAATATAAAGATGGACAAATTTCACTTTATTATGAAAGAAGGTAACAGTTTCTTAAAATGAGGCTGTTAAATCCAGAATTTGGCTCCCTGACAAATATCACAATAGATTTCTCCTGGATTCCCTGTTGGATCTTCAAGTGGTCAGGGATTCCTTTAATACATTTTCCAATGTTTTTTTGAGAATTTATTTAAAAATATTTCTGAGAGAAATGCCAGGTCACATATGATCAACGAATGCTTTTTGGCAGTAAGTTCAATTCACTTATGTCAGAACACAGTGGTCATCTTTTAAAAGCATTTAGTTTGACACATATTTGAGATACCATAGCTAATTCCTGTTCAAAGTCCAGGACGTTCTGTAACATGTCTAAAACTGCTGTATGAAAGCAATCAGTTACAGTGAGTTTAACCTGGTAATCACTACTAGGATTTGAGGTGAGGACCTGTTCTCTGGTCAGTTTGTGATTAGCTATAAATATTCATGAATACTATTTGTAATGAATGTGTGCAATTCATAATTTGACAATGGACAAACTAGAGAAATCAAAATCAGCTTTCATGCTGTTGCTTCTCTTCTCTTCCTGTTAGAATATAGAAGTGAATAGATGATTCTTAGTCATGTCCTAATAGACAGTCTCAATGCACTCCTTTTAAAAAGTAGCAAAGAAAATGCACTGTTTCAGAACACCTTGGAAAGCTGAATATTCCAGCACAGTTTTTTAACGTGCTTAGAGTACACAGAGAATTAAACGTGATTAGTCATGGCTGCTGGTTCCTATTCCTGGTTTTACTTCTTCAACACAAGGAGCTCAAACACATGAAGCTGTAATAAGGAGATGCTTCTAAATATTGGTGCAATTTTTTCAGTGTTTGGGAACAATATTTTTGGCCATATACCACTTTCCTGTTTCCAGGCAAAAGCCACGGTTTTCCTGCTTTTTACTCTTTTCCAAAAGAGTAGCTGAAACCTCAAAGTCTATTCAGGGATTTCTGCCCAGTTTAAAGCTCTGTAAACTCCAGTCTGCCACATGGTAGCATGTAAGTTCCTTACCATTTCTCTTCTAGCCAGGTAGTAGTTTTCCAGCAGAAAATGCCTGTCTTAACTTTCTTGGTAAAGGAAAGTTTGGCAGTTTTTAGCTATTCTTTCTTTGTGCTCAGAGAATATACCAGTACTAATTAGTATTGTTGGGTTTTTAATTTCAAAGGAAATTTTGCCTGGTTTTTTTGCCTGAGTTTTTGTGGTCATGCTGCTCTGTGGGGAGACCACATTTTTTTTCTGACTCAAATGACTGCAGGTAAGCATCTCAGTTGAGTGAAAATTATTTGCTTTTCAGATGTGCTAATTATGATTAGTTTTCATGGACTCCCTTCAGTATCTTTGTACTGATGAAATTGTCTCGCTGAAGCACGACTTAAAGACAAGCTGATGAAAACTGCCAATGCCTGTTCATCAAGAAGAGATCATGTCAAACCAATCCATTTTTACTTTTTTAATCACCCAATAGTTAGAGAAGTATTAGGTGCCATATTTTGACTCTGGAAAGTTCTTGACACTCTCTACCCTGATGTATTTGTGAGAGAAAATTGACAGAACCTCCTTTTCAAGAGCCTGAAGATTGAAGGTGTTGGAGCATCTTCTGTTTTGGTTGAACACTTATGACTTGTAGCAAGGAGTACACCTGAAAACTGCAGTGTGTGTGTGTGTATATATACACACACACACACACACACACACACACACACACACACACATACACATATATATATATATATGTATATGTGTGTATATATATATATATATATATATATATATATATATATAGTGGGAATAGGAGAGGGCTGTTTTAAAGAACATGATCAAAATTAGAATTTGAGAAGTAGAAATAATGGCCGGGGATGAACGTGATGAAACTTAACTGCAAGGTATGGAAGGAGGAAGAAATCAAACTGGTGAAATACAAGGCATAAAATGTAGAGGTAAAACTGCAATATAAAGATGCAGCAGTTGCACTGACTTAAAAAAAAATATGTGACATCAATCTCTAAAAGGAGTTGTCCATGTGTGAAACTGATGAGAATATGTCTGAAATGGAAATGTCCATTACTGGTAATTTTTAAAGAATGGTCTACCCATTCTAGAGAGAATGAAGGAGATTAATAAGATTGATTGTGAAGACAGAATATGTGATTTATGGGATGATTGAAGGAATGAAGCAGCTGAATTTGGTTAATCAGGGAAATAAATAAAGGTAGTTACAGGAAAGAGAGAGATTTCTTTTTATATGACAATAAAACATCAGCTAGCATTGCAGGGCAGAAGGTTTAGGTTGCATACCAAGGAGATCCTCTTTACTCTTACAATCATAAAAATCCAGAAAGAAATAAAAGTCAGTGTTATTCTGAAAGTACTGTTACTATTTCAAATTATAAAAATGTGGATAATATACATATATTTGACTCAGTGGAAAAGGCTAGATAGACTACACTCCAGATCAGTCTCTTGAAGTAATTTTTAAATGTACCTTTCTGTTTTTCTGTGTTGGTGCCATGCAGTTGGTTTCTAGTTTTCAACTGTATTTCTGGAATATTTGCTCATGGCATTTCTCATTCTATGTTTCATCTTTACTTTTTTTTCCCTTCTCAGTGTCATTAGTCTTAATACAGTGGATTCATTTAAAAAGTAAATAAATACCCATACTGTACCGTGGTATTTACTTTACCACTCTTTCCCTATATTTAGAATGTATACAGCAATGAGGTATTTATACTATGCCATGGTAAATGTTTACTTTCAGTGGTGCCCACTGTACTTACTTTTCCATCTTTACTGAGCTTGACTTTTAGCTCTTCTTTAATTTCCGTATAGTCCCAGTCCATATGATTTTTTTCTGCCTTCCAACATATGTGAAAATATATCCAATTAAAATGTTACCCCTGTTGAGGGTTTTTTAAAACTATTTTTGCTGGAAAATGTTTTTTGAGCTACTGGCCTTTGCAGTTCTGTTGCAATGCTTTTGGTGTAATAGGTGGACTCCTGCTGGTGTGCCTTGGATGAGAATGTACATTTTTGATTTAACACTCGCACAACACAAATGGTGGGATTCATCTCACAAAGCTTTTGATGTCTGTGGTGTAGATGTCTGCATTTGAGCCAGAGAAAAATGAGAACCTCCAACACACAGTTTATCTCAGTTAAAAGTGGGTGGCTAAAATTATCTCCTTCTATAGATGCTTATTTGTCTATGTAACTGCAAAAGTTATTTAGATAATTAGCTCAGATGTAGGTATCTGCTTTGAGGCTGCTTAAATTCAGTGTACATTAATCCCACCTCATATAATTTGTTTGGCTGCTGATGAATTTTAATTTAAGATGTGGTAGTCTCATTGAAACAGCAGCTCCTCCAATAAGCAGAACATTGGTTTAGCATAACATTTCCACACTGTACCTGAATCCTGTGTTGACAGAGGTTAAATTCCAAAATTTGTAGTCCAGTATGTAAAGCTAAACTGGCATTAGTTGTGGCTTATTTAAATGTAAACCAGAAGCAGTCTTAAGAACCATATTTTGCAAAGTGTGGCACACTCTTCTGGGGTAGAAGACTCAGCAGCTGGAGGCAGTAACTGCTGCTACCATTTAGTAGCAGCTGGGTTTTGGCTTGCCAGGGTAGTGTTTGAGAACATTTGTGAAACACTGATAGTGCCATATCTGTGTGTCTTTGATGGTGAACTAGTTTTAATAGGATACTGATGAAAGAAATGCCTGTGTTGTCAAGTGTTGTGGTGCCATTCACGCAGATTTGTAGAGCAAAGGAATTGATGCTGAGAACCTGACATTCATGCTGTGCACACCTGTTTTTCAAAAAATTATAGTCTCCCTTTTTATGGAAAGAAATTTCCTATATTTTTAAGTAACAGTGTTTGAAGATTTAATTCATCCTTTGGCAAACAAAAGGATCCTTGCCTATAGCTATGCAGAGATTTCTTTTCAACTTCACCATTTCTTTCAAAGAGTTGTTTTAAAAGTGTCCTTAGTTGAAATCTGTAAAATACTGACTGTTTCTGAGTATTGTGGAAGAACTTGAGTTAAGCTTAAAGCTTAATTCAGGTCAGCTCAATATGTATTTCAGTAGCCAGAATTTAATATCATTAATGACATTGTGGTTAAAATTTGAGAAATGTTTGCTTCTGGTAGGATGTAAAATAAATTGATTGCTGTGACTCTTCATGTTCTTCCATTTTTATTCTGGCTTCTTTTAAAATCCCAAGAGTCTTGGCATTTTAAAGGTCACTAATTAGTTTTGTATATATTTGAAGTTATTAATTGTGTTATTTGATCTGAATGAACATGAAAACTTAGGTGTTTATCTTTCTTTGCGTATGGAGATTCTTTCATTGTTTGAAGCCCAAAGCTTGCCATCATGTAAGTGAAACAAGGGAATGCTATTAAAAGCACAAGAATAAAATTTGTATTCCAGTAAAGAGGTGTGTTTTAAGTACTTAGGCAGATGTTTTTACCTGTTTGTTTAATTTAGCCGACCTGGTGTGCAAAATGCATTATATTTAGAACTAATTTGACAGGATTAGTATGAAAATACTTTAAAATAAAGAGTCTTATCTTTAGAATTAAGATGCACAGCTTTTTTTCATATAACTTCAATTAGAATAATTAGTTTAAGAAAGAAATTTGGATCTTCTATTTTAATTACTGAAAGAGAAGAACAAAATTCAGTGTGGTATCAAAAATGTAAAGTGGCTCCTTCCTGTTCTTGATCCCATCTCTGAAGCATGTTGATAATTCTGTAGAAAATCTTCAGAATTCTTCAAATTCCACCTACATGTAACTGAAGAATTGGCCTTTAAAAATACCTTTAAGCTAATTTTCTAGGAGTAAGCTGTGATATGGCGTTGCAGGCTTACAGATTTCTTCTACAAGTTTTAATTTGTTTTAGAAATTTCATATGAATTCATGTTACTAGCACCTGTGCATAATGTTTGCATTTCTGGAGTAGTCAGATATAAATTAAAGTTTTCCAGGTGGTTGCATCAGGGATTAGGATACCATTTATAGAATCACAGAATTGGTAAGGTTGGAAGGGACCACTGTGGGTCACCTGGTCCAGCCTCCCTACTCAAGCAGGGTTATTCTCGATCACATGGCAAAGGACAGCATCCAAATGATTCTTGAATATCTCCAGTGTTGGGGGGGGACTGAGCAACATCTCTGGGCAACCTGTTCCAATGCTCAGTCACCCACACATTGAAGTTCTTCTGTATGTTTGGGTGGAACTTCCTATGCATCAGTTTCTGCCTGTTGCCTCTTGTCCTATTGCCTGGCACTACTGAGAAGAGCCTGGCTCCAGCCTCTTGCCAGCCTCATACCTGGGCTTTTTCCCCAGGTGCAGGACCCTGCATTTGCCTTTGCTGAATTTCAGATGGCTCTTCTCTGCCTGGCTCTTCACCCTGTCCAGGTCCTTCTGAAGGGCTGCACAGCTCTCTGAGCCATTGCCCACTGCTCCCTGCTTTGTGTCATCAATGAAACTCCTGAGGAGACATCTGCCCCTTCATCCAAGTAATTCATAAAAAAGTTAAACAATATTGGGTCCATTATTAAACCTTGGGGGACACCACTAGAGACAGGCCTCCAAAAAGACCCTGTGCCACTGATTACAGCCCTCAGAGATCTGCTGCTCAGCCAGGTCTCAACTTGCCTCACTGTTTACTCAAGTCCACAGTTTCTGAGTTTGCCTATGAAGATGTTGTGTGAGACAGTGTAAAGAGCATTGCTGAAGTCGTGGTAAACAATATCCACTGCTCTCCCCTTGTCTAGCCAGGTAGAGGGAAATTGAGTTGATCAAGCATGATTTAACTTTTGTGAATCTGTGCTTACTACTCCTGAACACCTTGTCCTTCACTTTGGTAGAGATGGCCTCCAAAATGGGACGCTCCATTACCTTTCAAGGGATTGAGGTGGGGCTGCCTCTGTGGTAATTTCCTGGGTCCTCATTCTTGTGCTTTTTGAAGACTGGGGTGGCATTTGCATTTTTTCAGTCCTCTGGCACCACTCTGATCTCCACCATCTTTCAGACACACTATTGTGTCTGCCAGGTCTCTCAGCAGTTGTGGATGCATCCTGTTAGGGCCCATAGACTTGTTGATGTCAAGTTTGGATTGGTGTTCTCTGACCCAATCCTACTTGACAGAGGGAATTTCTTCCTGCTATCATTCCATTACTCTGGTCTCCTAGATCAGAGATCCCTGAGGGCTGGTCTGGTCAGTGAAACCCCGTCCAAAGAAGGTGTTCAATAACTGCCTTCTCTGTGTCCTGCTAGCAGGGCCCCCCTCCATTTAGTAACAGGCCTACAGTATGCTTAGTTTTTCCTTTGTTTTTGATGTATTTGAACAAGTCCTCTGTTTTGTCCTTGTTGTCCTTCACGAGATTCTTGAAGGGCCTTGGCTTTCCTTCTCTCATTTTTTATTTACTCTGGCAACCCTGGCCTGACCCTGCTTCTATCTCCTGTGTATTTCCTGGCTGTGGTTGAGTAATGACAGGAGCTCCTTATTTATCCACACAGGTTTCTTGCTCCCTTTGTCTGATTTCTTGCTCATCAGGATGCCTCATCCTTGAGCCTGGAGAAAGTGGTCCTTGTATTTCCCTGTTTTTATTAAAGATCATTATAGTGATCCTGGAGATCGGGAAACCTTTTTATTTCTATATTGATTTGGATTTGTGTTTTATGGCTTCTGTCTTGGTAGGTCTTGGAGACACACGTAACTATGACTTCTAGCACTTGTATCTCTTTTTTGTCTACTGGCTGTAGGAGATTAGCAGTGTTTTATTCACATTTTTTTCTTTGAAGTCTCTGGTAATCAAGAAAGTGACCCTAATCTCTAGGAAATTCTTTGGAACTGAGACATTTGGACATTCTTCAAGAATGTTTTATAAAATTTATATTCCTTAGTAGAGAGGTGGGTTTTTTTGTTCTTGGTTTTTTTTTTTAATTTTAACTTCTGTTGAAGCCATTTCAGGAAGTGGAGGCTATGATGAGAAAATGAGCCCATAGAAAAATGAACACTGCACTTAATGAGTTCTTTCCCCCTATAGTGTAATTTACACTTGACTAATATTTTTTTTTTGACATCTGAATATGTAAAACTTTTGATATTTACTTAAGTGATTAAAATGAGAAAGAAATTAAGTTATGTCTTGGCACTCATAAATGAAGCTGCTTCAAGGAAAGTGAGTTATGATGACGCCTAGAAAGTTGGAAGTGTGCTTTTCTCTGGCTAGGTAAGGTAAAGGGAGTAAAGACAATATCTTATACTGTGGATGAAGGCAGAGAAACAGTTAAAGAAGACGGAACTTTATTTCAAGACCGTATCCAATTTCAACAGTACTTGGAGTGTGGGTGTTCATCTGTCAGGAGGATTAACGATGAATTTCAGTTTTTCATTGAAAAGCTGTGCTTTCAGAGTTCTGGATGGTTCTGTCATGCATAGCTTTCAACACTCTTTAAAGAAATTTTTCTTAAAGGTAATTACTTCACAGGCTTGAAGAGCTGATTCAGACAGCTACTATTGATTGCCTAGCTCTAAACTTTAAAAAAAATATAATTGTTTCAGTTAAAATAGCTGCATAAAATATTTTTAAGCTTGTGTGGTGAGAAAAATAGAACAGTAGTACAATTCCATGACTGATGTTTTAAAAGTGGAAGATGGGGGCGATGCTTTACAAGAGAATATCTTCTCGCTTTCTGAAGGTCATAAGAGCAGTCAGAAATTGGAGATATCTTTGGAGGTAGGAAAGTTCAAACTGAGCAAGTGCTAAAATTTTGTTCTATTGTAAGTCTAATTTATTCTAAATTTGCATTTTAGATTCCAGTGTGCAAAACCATTCTTAATAGCAATTATTTGGGAAATGTACTAACTGAAATGTACAAACTTTATGACTGTTCATCCTCAGAGCTACATCTACAGATTGTAAGATTTTGAGGTGACTTAATACCATACAACATATGCAACAAAGGAAAATTGATAGTGGCTTCTATTTTAAAATATGGTCTTATGATTTTGTGGTGGAAGATGAAGCAACTCTACTACAGCCTGTAAGAACAAAGTACTTGTGTGGAGGAAGTGTGTTAATCTTCACGTATTTTTACAATGGGTACAACAGGGATAAGAACATTTTATGGTGGCGTGACAACTACAGGGAAGATGAAAAGAGTTATACAAAGTGTCATATAAAACTTCATTATTTAAGATTAAAATATTTTTTTGTGGAGGTTAAGAAATAATGGCCCAGGAGAGTGAATGGAAAATTAGTACAGTTTTCTAAAGTCAGTGGTCTTTGTATTCATAGGTGGGTTAAAAGATTTATTCTGTCATTATTATACTGTTTAAGTATTTCTGTCAAAATAAATGTTGCATTTTGGGAATCAAAATATACCCTGTAAATTGTTTACTTGCTGATAATATTAATAATAACAGACAAAATGCAATCCAATGCATAACAGATTTCTGAAGAAGAGAAGCAAGAACAGATATTCTAGGATTAAATTCAGTGAATAAAGTCTTTACATAATAATGGTCTTGCATAACCAAGGACATACTTGTTTTTTATGAGTTATCTGATTAATAATTTGAAAACTGCATGTCAAAATTAGTGGAAAAATAAATTTTAGCATGTGGAATTTGTCTGTTATATTTGTGCAATCTTTGGCTATGTTAAGAAGTTTTCTGCCTTTTATCTGTGCCAAAAATTAGTAGACATGATCTCCAGTGTCTGCATGGGAATTTGGATCTGGAAATACTGAATTACTGTTATTTAGATAGCATAGTCTCACTTAATGAAATTTAGTCTGAACATATGATGAAATACTTCAGGTTCTATCAACATGTTCTTCTTTCCTGGAGGCATTCTAGTTTCCTAATCTGACTGTTGGTATTAGTCAGGTATCTGGAAATTATTTCTGTAGCTATCAGGAAATTCCAAAAGCCAAGCAAAATTATGGATACTTTGAACTAGAGCGATGGACCACTTAGAGCAAACTAGCTTAGTGCAGTAAAAACTCTACTGCACTATATTGACTATATGGTATGACTTTTCTCAAGGTGAGTTTGTCTTAGTATGCTTTTGAAAGAAAGAAACTTAGATTTGCCTTTCAGCTGCAAGCTTATTCTTCCATCTTCCTTAAATAATAAAAATTAACGATAAACAACAATTCATAATATTTTTTTTTAACTTCTTCTAAGCATGCCTCTTTACTATCATGAATTTCCCTTTTTTTGCTAACCTATGCATAAAATCAGTGAATGACAACCTTACTCTAGTTTTCATAATTTGCATTGGAATTGTGTATTATTTCAACAAAAGGTAGTTATAGAAAAGGAAAAGGAAATCTTATTCATTTCACATAAACTATTAGTTTAAAGGAAATAAAGTCTTGTTTGAAAGCAGGTTGGATAATACCCTTTCAGTTAAGAAAAATGCCCATTACTGCAAAACAATCTCACAAGATAAAAAATGCACTTAATTTAGCTTGGAAAGTTGAACTAAGCCTTTCAGTTTCATATTTATGCTTTATTCACTGCAGCATGGCTGCACGTGGTTTCTAAAGGGAATGCTGAGAAGGGATTAAAACTTTTTTTCTCTTGGTGAAAGCATTTTTCTTTCTTACAAAACACAAATGCAGCGTACATTTTTCAATTCTTACTTTTCAGTCTTCTGCCGCAGTAAAAGAAACTTCAAAAATTAAAAAAAATTACAATTATTCTTTTTTTTTTTTTTAATAATAAGATACACACCAGATATTTTTAAGAAGATTTCCCTTTGTTTTCTTTTAAATTTCAGACATGGGACACAGAACTGGAGAGATCTGCAGAGTCATGGGCTGAAACCTGTCTGTGGGAGCATGGACCAGCAAGCCTTCTTCCATCAATTGGACAAAATCTGGGGGCACATTGGGGAAGGTAGTTTAAGATACTATTTTTTGCAATATATGAGATTTTAAAAAATGTGACAAAAATTTGCATGTTATTAAAAGGAAAAAAACGTCAGAATCTACAACTTTTGAATGATCTAATACACTGCTACTGGCTTTCCTAGGTACAGACCTCCAACATTTCATGTCCAAGCATGGTATGATGAAGTGAGAGATTTCACATATCCCCATCCTCATGAATGCAATCCATATTGTCCATATAGATGCTCTGGTCCTGTTTGTACACATTACACACAGGTATGTAGGTGTGCTTGATTTTAATCAGCTATGGAAAAGAGTGGTAGAGACTTCCAGCTAGGTTGCTGTCTGACAGAGCAACTAAACCTGCAGTATATTCCACAGCATGAAAGCACAAAAAGGTTTTGTTTAGACTCCATAGTCACAAGCCCTGGGTATCAATGACAAAGTAAGATTGTCATACAAATCTTTAGATTTCATCCTCATAAATATCAGCAGGATTGAGGAAAAAGCTCACAAGCCCCAGTGTTAAACTGAGTATTACTGCTCAGTGCATTTTGCATAATCTGGATAGCCCTTCCTATAATATGTTGAAGAAACAGCTCATTTTAAAAACAAAAAGTTTTCTTAGGTGAATTCCTCAGATCAAACAGTAGTCTTAAAGACCTTGTTTTAACTTCAGGAAGATTTTAAAATTAGTGATAATTCACTTCTTATTTATGAATTCTGTGTATCTAGCCCGAGTTTTTGTTGAGGGGTACTAGTCATGCTTTCAATGAATGGGAAATACATGATCTTCAGATTATATTATGGTCCACATATAATTTTTGATATAACATTGGAAAACTTAAAAATTATTAATTTTTAAACACTTCTTTTCTGTTTACTAGCATAATTTACAATGGTATCTAATTTTAAAATAAGGTTACCTCTATATTCCTAATTACTGTATCTATAACCTGTAATTACATTTACTATTCCATGCAAGATCAATACATATATACAGCTTTTTTGTAGTACTAGTTCTTCACTATGGTTATCTCTTTCAGCTCTTAAATCCTGCTGGATCTACAGGTTTGGCTTACCTTGCGTAAATAGATTTTCAACACCTGTCATATTTTTATCATTTTAAAATTCCAGACTTTGTAATTTTGATTATTTTTGAGATCTGCCATGAAAGGTGAATAAATGAACACAGCCACCTTGCAATGACATAAAAGCATACTCATTTAGAATCCATTACTTGGGTCTATTCAATGTCTGAGTATTTCTGTTAATATTTTTACCCTTTCCTACCTCCTTTTACTGCTGAAAAGTATCTGTTGTCTCAGTCCAACCAATCCAAACCCCTCTGGGTCTTTAGGTTGTACTGGGAACTCCAGCACACAGGACCATAACTTCCAGCTCACAATTATCAATTGATTGTGATTCCAAGAATCAGATCTTCAGATCATGTTTTGTAAATGTTTTGCTACACTTTCAAATATATTGCTTAGAGCATTTGTATAAAATAAGAGCCATATCTTTACCATCAAGGTAAAACTTTTCTCTCTAATAAAGGTATAACTTAATGGTCTTCTGACACCTGTAATTAGGCCACTTCAAGCCATTTATAACAGAGGGGAGTACATCACTTTGGTAATTTGAGTTTTGTATATTGGAGATAGTTTTGATTTTAAGTTGATCATCTTTGGTTTTCCTCTTTTCTTTTCCATAGGTTGTTTGGGCTACGAGTAGCAGAATCGGTTGTGCAATTAATTTGTGTCATAACATGAACATCTGGGGGCAGATTTGGCCAAAAGCAGTTTATCTTGTATGCAATTATTCTCCTAAGTAAGTAGATTGACACCCAGAAATATCTTGAGGGGGCAAGATACTTTATAATAGTCCAGGAAATAATCTGCAAGGAAATCAGTCTGGATTTTCTGGTTTTTGTACCGTTACAAAGTAGAGCATTGTTCCCAAACAGCCTTCGGCTGCACAAATATTCTTGTGAGTTTTCTGGTGCTTCAGTTTTCTGGCCTGTGTTTTAGTACATATACAGCATCAGAGACATTTATTATAGTGTGATATTTTTCTGAAAAATAAATATATCTCACCACTGTGACTTAAAGGAATGTGTAAAAGGAAGCCCATGGTTAAGATCAAGTTTTGTAGGATATTCCATCTAGGAGAGAGTGGAGCCCATTCTCGTGAAGTGGGGGAATATAGTCTTATGGTGCTATGCCAGTCTGAAAAGATCTTACAGTGGTTTATGTCAGTTCTTAATTTTTTTTCTTCATGGACTTTTCAGCTAAGTCCTGTGTATTTGGTGTAGAATCATAGAATCATTTGGATTGTGAAAGACCTTTAAGACCATTGACTCCAGCCAGTAAGCTAATGCTGGCAAGTCCACCACTAAACCATGTCCTTGAGTGCCACATCTACACATCTTTGAAATATCTCCAGGGATGGTGACTCCACCACTTCCCTGGGCAGCCTGTTCCAGTGCTTGGCAACCCCTTCCTGAGAATGCTTCCTAATTTCCAGTCTAAACCTCCCCTAGTGCAACTTTAGGCCATTTCCTCTCATTCTATTACTTGTAACTTGGGAATATCGGAGGAATATTATCATCTATGTGCCTGCTGGTTTTCATAATTTATTTCTTGATATATTAGGTGCTGTTTAATATTACGATGTTTATATCCTCATTGTTTAAGGCATGTTTTGCTATTTTTTTCTGTAAAGGGGTAACTGGTGGGGTCATGCTCCCTATAAACCCGGCCGCCCCTGTTCTGCATGTCCCCCTAGTTTTGGAGGAGGTTGTAGAGAAAACCTTTGTTATAGAGGTATGTACTGTTTCACCTTTGCAACTATAAACAGGAATAGTAATGTAACTTTCCTTTTGATTTCTTTCCCCACTGTGCTTTAACATAGTAGAATAAAATATATTATGCGTGTGCCCTAAGACCAGTTAGGCTCTACTTTACTAAGCTGCATGGGAATATGTACTTGTGATACGTGAGGCTGAGTTTCACCAGAGAGAATGGAGTGCACTGAACTCCTGCTGATAAGTGCTGATTCAGGGGTTTATGTACACAAAGATGGAGACTCATTGTGTGCTCTTTATATGCCTTTCCATAATTACACTGGAAGGCTATGCAGTAATTTGTTTATAGGGAATAAATATCTTAGTGACATAGACATGTGGTGTGTGTGAAAAACCAAGAACAAAGCTAGAAGACATTAGTAATTAAAGAAAATGTCAGCTAGGATGATTATTAACTTAACTTAAAATTTTTGGAATAGCAGTTATAGCACTGAAACACAGTGTATTATGAAGCTGCTACTTCTTTTTGTTCTACTCTGTGAACAGCTCATTTAGCAATTTTTGTTAATAATTTCTGAGATTTCATATGGACCATATGAAAGCTGCATGTGTGT
The DNA here is from genome assembly GCF_027477595.1 of Haemorhous mexicanus. Classification (NCBI taxonomy): domain Eukaryota; kingdom Metazoa; phylum Chordata; class Aves; order Passeriformes; family Fringillidae; genus Haemorhous; species Haemorhous mexicanus. Next base: position 127,097,453 of record NC_082341.1, read on the forward strand.
GCCCAAATAGCTTTCTTATGGTTCTAAGTAAGAAATGTAGTTACAGTTATGAGTGTTTCACTATGTATGAATAGAAGAGTCTGATTTTCAGGTGAATGTTACTATGAAATAAGCTTTAATTGCATGCTATCTATGAACTTGGTAAAACTTTGCCCATTTGTGACAGAGATTGTCCTTGTCCAGTTGTTTTTCTGATGGCATGAAGATATGAAAACAGAACCATTAAGAGCAGTTTCATACTTCAATTGTGCTTCACATGCTGGGGGAAAAAAGAATATCTTTTCTCACTATCACAAACATACTTGAGGTGTTTCATTAATCTTGAGTTCTCCATCTTATGAAGCAGTGAAGACTTTTCCTTGCTTTCTTCCTTTTGGCCACCGTTTTATGAGAACAAAGCTGTTTTACCAAAACATGATAAGGGATTTACATTCCACTGTTTTTATTTTTCTTCTGAGGGATTTTTTATTTTTTTGCCCATTTTCTGAAACAGAGGATTCAGAAAGACCTTATTCCCCCCATGAACCAGAAGAGGAAACCAATGAGATTGAACGTCAGCGATCCAAAGCCCAGGATGCAACTGTGCAAAGCCGGCCAAGAACACATCAACCTTCAGCCTCCACAGGCACTGATGACAGTGAGAAAAATGAAGTGATAAGCACGCAGCAAATGTGTAAGGAATTTACCTGATTTGCAAGTGGTCAACAAAATTGAATTATCTAGTATCAAATTCATTACAGTGAATTTGCTTTTTGCTTGTTTTAGCTCAGATTGTTTCATGTGAAGTAAGGCTAAGAGATCAGTGCAAAGGAACAACTTGCAATAGGTATGGTAAATTTTACAGTTGTCATTTTGAGATTTTTCTGAAAGGCTATATTTGTACATGAGCTGGAATATTTCCCCTTTTTGTAATCCCAGGATTTAAAACCAAGTTGTTTTTAATTCTCTTAGGTATGAATGTCCTGCTGGCTGTTTGGATAGCAAAGCCAAAGTTATTGGAAGTGTACATTATGAAATGGTAAATACTTTTAAATTAGATTTTGTTCCAGTAGAGTGTTTGATGAAATGTCTTTTCTGTTGGCATACTAGTTAAAATTGTATTAAGAATGGACTTTGAGGCTGTCTGCATTCACCAAAACTAAAAGCATACCCCAAATGTTTAAGAAAGCATCAGATTACATAAATTTGCATCTGCTATTCTGTGTGTACTGTACAAATGAACTTCATACTTATACATACACAGAAGTAGAATTTTTGTGTCCACATATTTACATTCAAATTTGTGAAGGTGGAACTAAAGAAGGAGTACAGCAATTTGTGGGTATGCTTGTATAAAGTATGCTTGTTTCAGTAAGATGGACCTGCTTGTCTGTAACCCAAATACTAGCTGAGAGTATATAATTTACTCTGTAGAATGGAAAAAGAGTATAGGAAATGACATGTACTGTGAACAAGTGTACTGTAAATGAGAATAGTTTATCTCTGAGTAAGGCAAAGTGGTGGCTGATTTGCTTGAAATAACACCTACATGGACCAAGTCGAACATCAAAGAATCTCTACCAAGTTTTTAATGACACATTGTAATTAAAACCTGCTTTTTGTCTGACATAGATCTGCTCTTCCTGCTCTGTTTTTCAGCAATCCAGTATTTGTAAAGCTGCCATACATTATGGCATCCTAGACAATGAAGGTGGTTGGGTCGATGTGACTAGGCAAGGGAGGAAAAATTACTTTATCAAGTCTTACAGAAATGGTGTCCAGTCAATTGGGTAAGTTTTTTCTTAACACTAAAATGTATGAAAAGGTTTTCATTTGTTTATTTTTGTTTCATACAGAATCTATCACATTTTTAATAACATTTTGCTATGCTTTTTGTCATAAAGAATATGAAAATGCTTTAAAAAGGCATGTGGATATAGAGATATTGTATCCATTCTGAAATTTTAGCCAGTGTTTAATGGTGGACAGAGAGTTGACTAAATAATAATGTGGAACAAGGTTAAATAATTTACAGAATGACTTGGGCAGTTAGTTAGTGTTTGTAATTAAACAATGTAGAGAGTATTCAGTTAAATAATTGGTAAGAATATATATTTAATGTCAAAACTAGCACATACTGGCAGATTATTTTATGTGTTTTGGACATGGACAGAGCAGTCTATGACAGTTAACAAAGCAATAATATTACAAGTTCATGTTTGTAAATGACCCTCTTGTAGTGTGCATATGGAACAAGAAGAAAATATATCTCTTCCTGTATACTTTGGTAATTTCATCACAGTTCCACAGTTTACATATGACATTTTTCACAAATATTTTGCACGATTTCTACATTGGCCAGTGATGGAATAATATTCTATACTGTGGAAACTTAGTTTGGAGGTGTACTGCACTGCTGAGGTGCCTTCCCTAAGACTGGTATGTGAAAACAGCTCCAAATACTTATAGAAATGCTTGAGAAAATCCCAGAAAAGCAACACATAGAAATGGAGAATGCTTGGCTGTTTCATATATGAAAAAAGATCAATATTATTATATTTGAATCTAATATATTACTGGTATTTGCAAATTATACTTCACTATATCATAATGTATTCTTCAGAGCTTTACATTGATGTCCTTATTTCTGTCTATAGTTAGTACATGTGTAATAGTGGGACGTGTGTAGCTCAAAGGGGTAATATTGAGCTGAAAGAAAACAGGATTTTTCTGAGTGATATTTTTGGTTCACATGCAAACCCAAGAGTCAAGGAGACAGGTAATCATCAGTGGCCATGCTCTCACTCTGTGCTGTGCAAACAAATGATGACACCTGTCAGCATTTCCCTTTTCAACAGATATGTCTAAGCCAGCATAGAGAGGAACATTGTCATGGTAGACCAAATTAAGTGGCCTGTAATTTGGACTATCTGGGTAGCACTTCAGGCATTGATATCAATCAGTTTCTTTGGATCATCTGGTGACCGGACTCTGGTTTGATTTACCTGCCTAAAAATGAAGATACAGACAAACATTTATCTTTTTTACTTGCTTGGATACAAAGAGAGAAGTAGATCTTGAGTATATCAGTGCTAACATATGAGGAGCCAGCTTGCTTACAAATGTAAGAGTAGATAAGCTGTAAAAATCTCTTTAAACTGGAACCAATTGATTTCCCATCAGTTGAAATCTCTGAGTTTCTATGTTATATGAGAATAAACTGTATGGTTGTCCAGCCTGCAGAGTGTATTTAGCACCTATCCTTTGAGAATTGGAACTCAGGGGAAGTTATTTTGACCGTGGGACAAATAAAGATTGTTTGCCAAAGTTTCAAACCTTCAAAAGGCCCATCAATAAGGCAGGGGATGCCTGACTCTCACCAGTGTCTTTAGATGCAGCCTTGCATAAACTGCTATTTCATCTATTCAAGAATAGATGAAATAAAGTGGATCTCACCTCTACTGTGTATTGCAAAACAGAATAGAGAATACAGAAAAGTGTCAGAGCAGCATACAGCAAGTGTCCTAATCTTCGGCTCCTTTGATTTCTTATCAGGATAGCTAATACCAATGTTTTTTCAGCTGCTGGATTTTCTTAGGGTAGGCTGCTGTTCTGAATATCTCAACAAGCTAGTGAACAATAGAATACATTTTCCTTCATCAGTGTTTGACAGTGCTAAGGCAACAGAAGTATGAGTTACATCAGTGAAAGCTAATTGGAATCCAATAAATGAGCAATATGCAATCGCTGGGTGATACAAGTAAATAAACTGATGCAGGCCAACAGTGAGGTCCACAGGAGCAATTTGCTCTAAAGGTGAATAGGGAATAATTTCCTTGGTTTGTTGTTTTTTTTTTTTTTAATAAGTAACTTTATGGGTGCCAAAGGCGTCCTCAGCTTCTTTGTTACAGATGAAAAATACCACAATCAGAGGCATATCCCAGGAGTCAAAAGAGAAGGAGAATAGATGATGAGGGGAATAAAATAGAAATGTTCATCAGTTTGTAATCAGACCACATAATCTATGTACCTGATTTTTTATAACAAGAAGAAGCAGGTGCATCTGACTGCCATATAATTACTGGGAAATAAAAAACTCATGCATGTTATACTAGGTTTTTAATGATGCTTATGATAACAGGAGATGCAAGATCCAAAAGTGAAATTTAATGAAACATTTCAGGAAGGCTGTGAGGAGAAACTCTATTTGGTGTCAAAGTTGTTTATAGGAATGAACTTTTAGCAAAAGTTGAATGAGCTCCTCTGGTAGATGAAAGCTTCTGAGCAACCATTTGCTACATTATGAGGGACCAATATATTGCTTAATTGGCTCCTATCACAAGCTCTCTTTGCAAACTACACTCCTGAAAGAGTTTAACACACGTTCCTGTTTTTGAAACACTTTCACTGGGAGCACAAAGTAGATGTGTCATTGCAATAAATATATTTCCAGCTGGGGAGAAGGGGATGCAATGAGTAAAAACTGTTTGGGGACATTCTCTTGGGTTGACTTCCATATTTTCTAATAAAAATTATTCTAGCTAAAAGAAATCACTGAAATATGTTATTTACTGATAATTTCTAATATTTCTTCTTCAGAAAATACCAATCTGCCAACTCCTTCACTGTCTCTAAAGTAACAGGTTAGTATTTACTTATTACAAGCTCAGTGCTACCCTGTTTTTTCTGGATAGTAAGCATTTACTTGTTTGTGTTTAATTTTCTTCAGTTCAGGCTATCACCTGTGAAACCACAGTGGAACAACTGTGCCCATTTCAAAAACCAGCCTCACACTGTCCAAGGTAAAATTCATAAAATGGTATTAATTTAAAATGCTGCTCTATTTTCTGCCATTTACTAATTATTTTAGGTCATCTTAAGTTGTCGAGAAGGGTGAAAGCAGTAGCTGTAAAAATGAAGTAAAAAATGTTCAAGTGATATTTTAGTCTTTGGTCTCAGTAGAAGGCAAGGTAGGTAAAGATGATCTGTAGGATTTTTCGTTACGAAAATCTCTTTTTCTTTCACTCATTACGATCCTGTTGCTAATCTTAGTGAAATCCTTACACTAAAAACGGTGAATAAAACTACATTTTTATTTTTCATTGTCAATTATTATATATATGCACCTTGGGCAAAGTATACTTTATTTCAATTTAATTTACCTGTAAAATAGATACAATAGAAGGATAAAATTCAGATAATTATCATAGAAGTTTCCAATTTGCTTGGGAGTTCTGGAGAAACTGGATTTTAAAAGAAATTTGAAATATATCTCCTTAAGGTAAGGCCTGGTCTGCAGGTTGGCTTTAAATATCTGTGCCATTTCTTTGAAGCCTGTCTTTTAACTCTTTGAAAGGCGCCTGTACCGCAATATTTTGACAAAGGAGTTTGGTAACAGGTTTTAAAACCATAGATGAGTCAAAGGTAAATACGCTGCAGCATGATTTACCACAAATTAAGCTGGAGATATCCACAGGATTACTTTCATAGCAATCCTACAGCCAACACAGGAAACAAGTACAAAGCCAAAACTGCTAGGAAAACATCCCTTCATGTAGCACTTGGGTCCATGGACTTACTTGGTGTTTGGCTATGACTCCTGGCTTTCTAGCTAGAAGATGTGGAGAAGTAAGCTAAGGACTGGAACACAGGAATGGATGGGTACATTCTCCTATCTTTTTCTCTTCATTACTGAAAACTAAAGCTAGCTTCATTAACAGAAAAACAGGTTTTGTCTTTAGGAAGATTAAAGAATAAGTACAAGGTTTAAAATGACATAATTCCGATGTGCCAGCTGAAGGAACTTCACAACAGCAATGATTCATTCAAGATTCCGTGCATGCTTTTAATTCTGAAAATGTAGTCTTAGGAATTAGAAGCAGTAGTCAGCCATGGCATTGATTACACAACCTCATTTTTCCCTTTTACTCCCAACTCATAAATCAGCAGGCCTTCAACAGGCTTCTTCAATTTCTTGCTTCCTTCTGACAAAAATACCTTTCCTGAGTCTTATCAGCATGTTTTAGTTACCCATCTGGCAAGACTCTAGCATGCCCAAGTGATTTGACTTCCCAAATATTTATTGGAGCCTGGATAACATTTTAGAGAAGAGCACTTGCTCAGAGCTGCCCCATGTAGGGTGGCTCAATTTTTCAAATGAAATAGCTCAGAGTAGACATAGAGTCGGCTAATGGTTCTTGTAGCATGTCACAGTTAGCAAATAAAATGCTGACACCTTTTGTACTAAGGTTCCCACATGGCTTTCCTGTGCATTTTGAAGGTATAGAAGACATGAATACAGAGAAAATTTTCCTCAAATGTTAACAAAATGCAGTTAATAAAGACAGTGTTTGTTTTAGTAGGTTTCTGACCTCCCAGAATCAGCTAGGAGTCTCACTACTTTCCAACGTTTTTCATTCTAGCCACATATGCCAATGCTCAGCTTCATTAGAAGTTGCTAAATCAGGTCATCATATCAAAGCAGGTCATCAGTCAGATCTGCCTCTTCTGAGACTGTGCATTTTGTATAGGACACTTAGATAAATTACAGAATAATGAATAGGCTGTCTTCTCACTGACTTTTTCTACTTGCCTCACGTATGTTGAACAAGAACACCATCTACTTATCCAAAGGAAAGAAGACCAGATGATTTTAAGCACTTCATATGTACTTCAGCACATCAGCAATGCTTTCACCTGTATGGTCAAAGCCTTGAAAACTGACAGATTTAAAATAGGATTATGGACCCATATGTATAGACAATCAACTTGATTTATACTTAATAATGCTGTCATTGAACATGACATAATAATCCTCTGGTACTCTTCCCAACTGTGTGTGGTTTTGTTTTTGATCTTTCAGGGTGTATTGTCCTCACAACTGTGTGCAGGCAAATCCACACTACGCTCGTGTGGTTGGTACACGGATTTATTCTGATGTAAGTATGGGGATTTACATTGTGTTATAAAATGAGACCTAAAATTCTATGAAAAAAATATAATGTAAATATAAGATAGAATATTGATATACAGTTTTCCTCCATATGATGATTTTTTTAAAAAATGCCTTTCCTTTCAAAAAATTAATTTTCAGAGGCTCCCATTAAAGTTAGCAGTAGTCAGATGCTGAAGATATGGAAAATTATTTGGAAACTCATTGTTGTCTTCACTAGGCTCTGAACCCATACTTCAAATTTTTTTTATCAAAATTCCCACTCTTCAATATTTGTCCAACATTACCAGTGTGTACTCATTTAAACCCTTGCACTTTAAATCCTGATGCAACCATAACTTCTGTCAGACTATACAAAAATATTGCTCTTAAAATAAATGTCTACAGTCTCATTATTTTGAATATTTCTTATCTGTGTGAATAGCTGAGTATTTGTGACAAGAGTTTTGATATATTTGTGTAAAGTATCTCACACTGTCATAATATTTTAGCAGACTTTTTTTTTTCATTCTGTTTGCTAGTCAACTTTTTTTCCCCTGTCTTTTCTATGGCATGTTTAGTTCTGAGGTGGGTAGAAAGTCTGAAAAGAGATTTCTAATTTATGCCCCTTCTTTGTCATGTTTCTATGAAGGAGCCAGGATGTAGTGGCAGAGAAAGCAATGTGTATTTTTGGCAGTAAACTCTAGTTTAACTGTCTTATGGATGTCATAAAGAGTAGTATGGCAACCAGCTGGGTCAGATGATGATTTTCACCACTTTCCAGTTCTTTGAAATGTGTGAAATATTTACTCCTCAGCATTATGAAACTCACTGATGTCCATTGGATTACCTGAGTGTCTTGTCCTGAAAATACTCATGTCCATAATTAGTGTCATGGGTGTGAATAGTATTTCCAGTTTGGATAGATAATTGATTTGTGAAGTGGATCCTTAACGTGCATAAAAGGGGCAGTGAAAATAGATTCAGTGCAAGTCCAGTTTGTGGAAGATGATTTTCTTTCAGCTCTGTGGTTGCAATTAAGGGCTACAGGCAAAGTTTCCCAGTGAGTTAGAAGAGACTGTTGTAGGAGAAAGAAGACATGCTTGTGTTTAACCTTGACAAGGGAAATCTCATAATATGTATTTTCTTTGGCTGGAGAAGTCCCAGGCGACTTTAATTAGTATTATAGAGGTATACTTTAAAATTATTTAGGTGTACTTTCTCATTATTCATCTCCATTGTATAGAGATGTGTGCAGCCATACTGCTTTTAGGAAAACATGGATATAAATACAGGTGAAAAACCAGATATGGAAGTCTTTTTATCAACTTCAGATGCTGTCAGGGTAGACCTTTACCCTAAGGGTGCTGTTCTGGATTATGTTTTCAGTAGTTTTTAGTACAGAGAGTATAATGGTAAAGGAGATAAATAGGTATCTGCAGAGCAGAATTGATTTGAATTTTTCAGTGTGACTACCTTACTTCTTCCAGGGGCTAGAGACCAGGAAATATTCTTTATCTAAAGAGTTTGATGGAATTGTAAAATTTTAAACCATTTGAAGGCTTTGATCATAGAAATTTTTGTTTCAGTAACCATATTTAGAAATATTCCCTGAAATATTTGAAAAGTATTCATAATTCTCTGCTATGGTAAAATAAAGAGAATATGATGCAGAAAGCTATTAAATACCTCCATATTCCTATGATGGTATGTTAAAGACACTTGTGGTTTAAATGCCTTTGTAGGGTAATGCTATGCTGTGATAGGTACTGGTATTTGTTGAGTATCTGAAGGAGGAAATTAATTAACTTGGTACTCAGATCCCATGACCTGTTAAAAATACTAACAAGCTTAGGAGTGTTCACAGCACAGTAATAAAGCACGACCATATAATGCTGTATGAAGTGTTCATACTAACTTAAAAATACTGCCTTATGCATCCTTTGAAATTTCTTCATCAAAATTAAAGAAACAAACCCAAATCTCTGAAGTTTTCCAGAAAGTGACGCAGGGATGCTGATGTAAACCACAAATAATATGCTGAAATTTGTTATAGACATAGTGAAATCCTGTTTTGCTTAAATCAACAGGAGGCTTGCCTTAGTGGTTCAAGGAAGTGTGATCTGGATGACATAACACTGAGCACAGGAAATACTGTGGCATCACTACTGGAATCTGATTCCATTTAGATGCATTCTAATAGGCTCATTCTAAGACAATGAGAAGTTATTGAGAGATAAGGACAGATAATACGTTGTAAAAAAAGATATTCTGTATATGTTTTTAAGCATTCATAGCTATTCATAGCTATTCCTACAAACTAGTTCATAATTATGAATTTATACTCATGTAATTGTTCATTTATTCCAAAACTATGTGAATTTGTTCTCCAGTCTCATCTGGAATGCAGCATGAGAATATCAGTTTATTTTTCATCTGAAAATATCCTCTGAGCTGACTTCATGAACCCCAGTCTTCTGACCTCTCCTTTTTCACATTTTCCATTCAAGTGTTGTGCCTTCACCTTTGAAATGTTGTGCATTAGCCCAGCCATACTTCACTGGTCCAGTTGTGGTGCCAGCCCTAACAATGGCCCCATCCTTTGCTGGAGATTGTTTCCAACAAGCTGCCAGCCTGCTCTTTCAAAATCTCCACCCCTTGCCTTTTCCTTTCCTTTTTACTTGACTAGAAACTTCCAGATAATGTTGGAACAGCCACCACATCTTAGCCATCCTCAAATGTAATTATGAAAGTATACCCCTATGTCATGGTGTAAAGGTTGAGGGTACATTTTGGTTACTATTATAGAGGTGAAAAAGCTGATCTTTCTTTCCCCCAGTTGTACCTCCAGCCTTTTTTTATATCTCCAGTGGGAACTGAAAACAAAGTTTTCAGTTACTGTGTTATTGTGCTAGGAATGAATAGAATGAATAGTTTTCTTTTAGTTCCTCAGTGTATCTAATTGCTTGTAAATATCATCTTTTATTTCTTCTGACTGTAATCCTGTATTGCAGAGGCCATTATTCCCCCTGGGTATTTGAAATTGTACATGATCAGTCTACTCTTTAGTTACTCCACAGTATGGATAAACAAGGCATGCTATAATCTTAATAATAAGGCATCTATTGGTGTTCAGGGTATAAAAAATTTTTTGCAGCCTTGGGAGGAGGAAAAGTACAGAGGGGTCTTAATGGCATCCTTTCTGGCGTGTTCAAAAACTGCACCCAGTGGGGTGGAAAGAAAAATTCTAAAGCATCATTGCAAAAGATTATTTGCATAAATTCAGATCTTTACTGCTTTAAATATTGTAACATTAAAAGACAAAGTATATATGAGTGAACCTGGCAAGTCCTGTGCTTAGAATAAAAGTAGGAAAATCATTGCTAAATTCCTGATTTTATATAACATTGAGATTCAAAATGGCTATGATAACATATATAAATTATTCCAATTATAACTGGAAGAAATGCAGGTTTTTGTTTAAATCGTGGCCTGTTTCACCAGCTATTTGTATTGGCTACATTTTTAAAGTTTGCTTGAGGAGAAACCTATTGCATTGAAAACTTTTCCCACCAAAAACCATTGTTTTTAAGGGGAGATACACTGAAGCTGGACCTGCACTTTGCTATGCTATGTTTTAAAGATCGAGGCCTACTTTCTGGAATATCTACGAAGATTCATTTTTCTGATAATTATTAAAATGCTGAAAGAGTAATAGAGTATGCAAGTTTAAATCAATTATTTAAATTAAAGTTTTCAAGAATGTCACTGAGAAATCCTTCTGTGGTTATTGTGCATTCCTCATGGGTTCACAAGGGGAATTTGTGAGCAGAAAATAGACATTTCAAGCAGCTGTGAGTGCTGTTAACTTAACAGAGAACTTTCAGTTTAGACCTCTATCTTCTGTCTGATGCTCCCATTATACCATTCATCTAATTAGCTTTTAATATTTACCCATGCCTGGATAGAAAACTGTGATGCTCCCTTTAATTATGGATCATTTCACTAATGTTTGAGGCTTTGGCTGATAGATCCTTTCATTTTGAAAGGCTAAAGTATTCAAACACGTTCCTGATCTTTGAACTGAAGTAGCCTGAAATAAATTATTTTTGCATCATGGTGAAAGTGATCTGAAATCTCTTCTGAATTCCTTAAGTAAATATTTTAAGACTAATAAAATTAGTAATGCAATAAATATAATTATTTTATGTTATCTAGACTTGGTTTAAATACCTTTATGTGTCTTTTTTCCTAAAAATGGTGAAATGAAAGGATGAGTGCAAAGCTAATCTGTGTCTCCACTCCTCAGATCTCCAGTATCTGCCGGGCAGCGGTGCACGCGGGTGTGGTCCGCAACCAGGGCGGCTACGTTGATGTGATGCCAGTGGACAGAAGAAAGGTCTACGTGGCTTCCTTCCAGAATGGGATATATTCAGAAAGGTACAGAGCCCATTTGCAAAGGTCACACTTTACTCTTGGCCTTGATAAGGTCCACAGTCTGGCATTGTGTCTGCTTGTACCTGGGGCAGTGCCAGAGCCAAACAAACAGGACACAAGGGGTGATTGACAGAGCTTGCGCAACAGCAGCTGCGATGACTTCGGAGAAGCTGTGCTAGTGGAGCTGCCTGCCTCCTCTAAGCTCATGCAACATTACCCTGAAAAGGTGCTTATGAAATCAAGTAAACCTCTTGTTTGCTTTGCTGGTTCTGTTGCAGCTAACTCAATATCTAATGAGAAAATTGCGGTTACTTCTTTAAGGATTTTTTACAAATTAACATTAATGATGAATGTTCACTGGTTCATTAGTGATTCACATGGTGTCAAACCAGTGATCTTGAATCATACTTAATACTCACAAACATTAAAATTCACAATAATTTAAACATATTTTTGATGTTCTTTTTTAAAATAATTTGTTGTTATCAGTGTTTTTCTGAAAGACATGGAGATGCTGTGAAAGTTTATTACTTGTATTGGGTATATTAGTACATTGTGTGATGGTAACACATGGCTATATGTTGTAGATTTAATTTAATCCCTGAAAGGGTTCTCCAGGTTCTAAAAGAAGAAAGAGAAATTACTTAAAAACATGTACCATTCCTTTTCTCCTGTAAAGCTAATAATGTTTCTTAGACTAAAAATCATGATTCCCTAACCAGACTGTAGTCTTTCTGAGAAATTTGAGTGGGAAAAACCTCAAAAAGTTTCTGTAGAAAACTCAGAAGTAGGAAAATATTGAGTATTTTTGTCTTGTTTTTAATTGTGGGTAGGAGAATGTCTTCTCTCTTTCTCTCAGACCTTTCAACAGTTCTGGAAACTTGTAAAATACAGATCTCCTTTGCTCAATTGATGACTTATTTTATATATTTTTTGACTTTTTTCTATGATTATCCAATTCCCTTAGAGTGCTTCCTTACTGACACTTATGCTCTTCATATAAGTTTCCTCAAGTAGAGCGGCAGTCAGGAAGAATGTTGCAAATTTGATCATTACTTAGACTTTAATATATGTATTAGATACTATCTATAAATATAAATTTAAAATATGTATAAATACACATATATTTACATATTGATCATTTTGGTAAAGTTTGGGAGGTCAGAAGTTTGGAAAAGAGTCACATACAAGTTTTCTGTGAAGCAGAAGATGATGAATTCCAATGCTGCTGCAGCCAACCTCTTCCATTGTGCCTTTCCTTGCTTCCACCTCCGTTTCCCTTTCCTCACCAGATAATCTTCAGGCCAGGCTGGCTAAAGAATAAACAATGGACCATTAAATAAGACGTGCTGGTCCAACTTTTAAGGCAAAAATACTTATTCTATCAACATTTCATTTGAATTGGGTATTTTTGTTTTTTTTTCTTTTGAAGCCAGGTACTAATCCATTCAGAAAGCGTTCCCTTTGGTTTTGTTAGACATTAAGTCTCTGTAGAAATCTATTACTCGTTGTATAAACAACTGACAAACAAGTGATCTCCTATGTCTGCAAGCTCTCTCCAAATACAGTTGCTAGAAGAGTAAGCATAAGATATATGTTTTCTCTATTTCTAAAACACTTTTAGCATTTTGCTTCAATTTTTTAAACCACAGTCCCTCATCACAAAGGATTACTTGAATTTTTCTATGTTGTATTTTGTTCCTGTTAAGCTGTTTGGGAAAAAAAATCTGAAATTTATGTAGTTTTTATTTGTTTTAAAGAAAACCTAGATAGATAAATTGAGTAGTTGTCACAAGAAGTGCTGCAGCATACTATAATTAACAATTGAAAATTTTTAAAAGTTGTTATGGTCTTAAAAATAACATAAAAACTGTTTTTATGTTTCAGTTTACAGAATCCTCCAGGAAGCAAGGCTTTCAGAGTATTTGCTGTTGTTTGAATCTAGCAAGTAAAACATATAAAAGGCAAGTGAAACCAGAGCACTTGGAAAAGATTAATACAGGCCATTTCTTGTGATTCCTAAAATTTGTATAAAGCTGTAACATTATTGTACAGAAGATGTATACTGCTTTCCACCAAAAAATTTAAGTTACATATAAATCTTAATGAAAAAAATCTGTAAAAATAAACATGGGAGAAAAATTAATTTGAAAATCTATAATGATATATAACATTACTTTGAATCCTGTGTTAAATATTGCTATATTTTCTTAGCAGTTACTCCTATACAGTTAATTCAAAGCTCATAAATGTTCTTTGTTTTCTTCATCTGAATATATTATTATATGGTGCTTTATATATGCCACTAACAGTAACCTTAAAACTATACCAGAGGGAGGCCTGAGTTTTTATTTTCAATGTGCATAAAAGAAGACATCCCCATATTTTGATGAAAGTAAAATAAATACATATATAACTTTTTGATGATTTAAAATAGTATTAGCCATGAAAGCATCAATGAAGAGTGAGATTGTTCTCAATTTCACACTAATCATAACAAGTACAAATACCTATTTTGAAATAAATTGGGATAAATTCCTATAAAATACAGGAAGAAGCCCTGGGTCATGCTAACATGTTTTCCTCTAAAAAATATTCTTAAGGGACTGGGCCATTCATGTCTATTATTTTTAAAATACTTATTGGATGCTGCTAAGCTCTTTCCTTCAAATAGCCATAAGTCATTATGGCCCAATCCTTCACAGATATTCCACTGTCTTGGGATGGGCGTGTGAAACAGACATATATAACCTTGAAGGATCTCATAAAATCTTTGTAATAAGAAGTGCAGTAACCTGAAATGAAGGAATAAGCCTGAAGTTCTTTACAAACACATCCTTTATTTTTGCCATGTGATTCCTTCAATTTATGCAAATTTTGGTTCAGAGAAAATGTAGAATTGGACATGTTCAAAAAGCTTTGCAAGTTTACAGCCTTGAGCTGTGCATGTTTTCAATAAGCTAAACATTAATATGGGAGTAAATGTTCAAAAAAACCAAAGAAAATGGTAACAAAGGCTAACCTTGCTCCTTGTGACCTGGCAAATACTCCTGCAGGCCAGGAAGTATAGTGGTATGAAGCCCTGTGACAATTATGTCATTTGTTGCTTCACAGTTTTAAAGAATTCATTTACGGTGAACAGCTTGATACATTAATTTCACCATATTATGGTATATGAAGAACATGTAGTGGTGATACTATGTTTCTTTCTATGAAAAGTGTATTGGTGCTTTAAGACTGAAAAGCTGTTAACTTTTATTTTTGGTATATTTTGTTTCTGTTGTTGAACTTATGTCACTCCAACTTGTAAACTTATTCATATTCTTCATATTTCAGAATACTATATTCTGCCTTCTCTTTTGCTACATGTACTACCTCATGTAGTTAGGCAAGCTTTGTTAGTTTTTTTAATCTGTTTTGAATAAAATTAATTTACAATGTAAGAATACTTTTCACTGATTTTTTTTTTTTTTTGGTCCTGATTCAAGAGAAAGAATGTAATAGCCACCCTAAATATATGTCTTTGTTTTTCTGACCTAAACATTGCAAGCAGACATAATCTGAGGTTCTAAAACTGTAAACTGGCAGTTTAGACCCAAAGCTTTCATTAATTGCATCAGAAGTCTTATGGATAAATCTCATTTTTTCAAGTTTTGACCAGGGTCAAATTGATGAGGGAGATTAAGAGTCTTTTATGTACAACCCTATTTTTTTCTGCAAGTGGTGGCCATTGAAAGAAGCTTTTATATAGATTTTGCAATACTGGCATTAACCATTTTTCAGGATTGAAACCAAAGTGCAAGTTCCTCTGCAATAGGGCAGGGGTGGACCCTTGGGGCCATAACAATACAATTAGTGCTTGGTGGGAGGAGAGAGATAGCTCCAACATTCCATGGGTGAATAATTGCTGTGAGCAGCTCTACTGATCAACAGAGCGACAAGAAGAAAGTTGCTCACCACCCTTTCTCCTCACATACTCCATTGCCCAGATTTTTGGAGTTCTGTTGCTTTCCCCCATGCAATGACTATCCTGTTCTTATCTAAATATTCCAGCTAACTCCAGCTTTTTGAGAAATTTTCTTCTGTATTTACTGTAAATAAGTCAATGAGGAGACGTTTCCAGAAAGTTATGGAGTGGGAGCTACACTTTGGTATTTCTTTCTGCAGCAGAAGCAACTGTAGGCCAGATGCTCACAACTACTTCACACAAAGCCCAAATGAATAACTAACAGTATTAGAAAACTTGGCTGATGAAAAAAACATACAGAAAAGGCAATTTTTGGCTTTAGTTAACTTGGGACATATATTCATAGTACTAGCTGGACATAAACTAAGCAAACTTAATAAGCATTTCCTAAAATGTGGATGCTGAGGAATTTTTATTAAAGGGTTCACAGACTTTGTTGTGTCTTGATTTCTGCATAGAGGACAGTCTGATCTAAAAATTTTCAATGAAGTGATTTTGAAACCAAACCTGAAACACAAGTTGGGAGAACCTTTGTGTAAGTGTACAGCTTTTAAACTGAAGAAGTTGAATATAAATGTCAGCTGTCTATGGATTCTCAGTGGATTTGAAAGAGGAAAATAACATCAGCTTTTTTTGCATGTATTGATAGATATGTTCAGGACATAGCTATCATGACCCTTTACTTCATATGGCAGAGATGTAACTAAGGTACTCATATTAACAGTGTCTTCTGTGTGGCAATTGCTTTTGAAGTATGTTTTGAATTTGGTTTAAAAGCCAGATAACCCAGATTCCTGTGAATACACAAGGGAGGGTTTATTTCCTGCAATTTCTGCAGTCATACAAAGGGCAAGATTTAGAAACACAAATATTTGGAAGTTACAAAGATTATTCATACAGTGCAATATTCTGTTCAGAAATGTGTATAAATACTGAATGAAATACTGTACAGTCACACTTATATGGCTTAAGGGTTTTTATAGAATCTGTGGCACTCTAGGGAATTATACAAGGGGTAAAAAGCCTGAAGTTTTTTGTTTCATTCAGTATATAGTATGTATCTTAGAAAGCTTTAGATATACAAATGACAGCACACTTTAACACTCAGACAATCGCATATGATTTTATAAAAACATGCATTGTGAATATAGGAAAAGAAGCCATGCTGTCAGTCTTAGCTTTAGCCTGTCTTTGCTGTCAGAAATAAATAATGGAGATAGTATTTTATATATGGTCACTATATTATTGATATTGATAGAAGTCATTGACATGACAAGTGAAAATACAATAAGATGTGATTCCTGCTCCATGTTAGCATAGGATGATAATGTGACACCTGAAATTTGCCATTGGCTGTTCAATGATCTGGGCTGTCTTGTTTGCTGGGAGACAGATTCCTACATCATTAAACCATCATAGCATTTTGTAAAAAGTGCTAAATGAGTGTTAAATATTCAGAACTAGCAAAGCCCCCAGTCAGACCAGCTTGGTGTACAGTAAGGCAAAGGAAACTGTAAGAGACAGAAGGAGGAAAGTCAAGAACATGCAACCAAAATGGCCATGAAGCTCCTATGTGTTACTATCTGCATCAATTACTGCAGTAATCACCCCAGTTATTCAATTCAGTATCTGCCCCCTGTGCTCTGTCCAATATTGGTTTTGTCTTTGCTAACAATGGGGTTAGTCTCTGAGGGTTGGCAGCAAAACTGTTGGTTAAAAACTGAGACACGCTGGCCAAACAACACTTTGTCTTAGCAGGCACAGAAAAGACTTCAGTTGCCAATATCAGTGACTCTTGGGCCTTTAAATCTCCAAATTTAATTTAAAGCATAAGTATTTATAACAATATTAGCAATAATATTGAAATTCAATATGAGGTCTGGTTATGCAGTTTAAAAAACTTTATTTGATGTGTTTGCAGTTATTTCTGAATGAATGATTTTCTATGACAATATCCATATTAGGAGTATGATATTAAAATAAACACAAGAACTTGCCTTTAGATTTGCTCTCATATCTGCAAGCTGAGAAGCTCATTACACTGTGTAGTAATGCTAATTAGTTTTAGGATCCTCAAGGAATTAGAAGTGCTAGGAGGTAGTAGGGCTTCCAAACAGGCTACACAGTTTGAAAAACAAGTACTTCAGTGGCCTAATTATTCACTTAGGCTTGTTTATATGCAATGTAAATAGCAAGCTGGCTCTAACTTCTTATAAATTGCTGCTACTGTACATCTCAAAGATAAATTGGAAACAGTTGCTAAATAAATCTCCCTGTAGTCAGTTCAATCTTCATTCCATATTTATCTGTTGAAATCCATCTGTTTCTTGTTGGTGGTTGTTTGCCTACTGAAGATCATGTCCTCTGAATAAGTATTTCTTTCATTGTGTCAGAACAACTCCAAGACCTTTGAGGCTGCAGGCTGCACTGAACACAGAAACAGAGCAATCATTTTATGCAAAAGGACTTAGTCTCAGATTTTGGATTTAGCTCAGTTCAGTACACAAAGAAGTGCATTGTATGAATTGATTTAGTGCTTACTGTACAGGAGGTGATAGTCCTCTTCCAGCACAGCTATAAAACTGAGCCAAGGAATAATTTTGTGAAATACTCTGAGCCCTTCTCTCTTATCCAATAAGAGCTGCAGGGTAAAGTAGATCGGTTTGCCTTTTTAAATAACAGGAATAGCTAGACAGATGGGTTAGGTGGCTTATTAATAAAGACATGCCCTTCTGCCAGTGACTGAGGGCTTGTGCATGCTATACCAAACATGTTCAATGATGTGCAGATGCTGCAGATGTTGTGATTTTTTTGCTTGGCACTAATATTAAAAGGATTTAAATTTGGATACTTCTCTTGTAGCTTTTAAAGCATTTCAAAGCAGTTTTCTAAGGTTACAAGGCAATTAGTTTCTACTTTATTACTATTTTGTAATATGTAAAGATTTGTCCTAGAAATAAGGAAGTCACACCTTGACTGAGATGTGCTGTTGCATCCACTACTCAATAAAAGTATTGTTCTTTCTTTTCTGCTAATGCTTCAATTCAATTTGTAGTTTTCATTACAAGTCCTGGAGAAGTACAGTCCAATCAGAACACCTAAATATTCTTGAGGAAAATCATCATCTCTACCAAAGTCTCTCAGAAGAATTAAGCTCTTATTTCTCTCACATCAGTACGGCACCCAAACAGTAACTCAGAACCACTCCTATAAAAATGTCAGTCTAAGGCCCCTGAGAAGGCTGAGATTCCAACCCAGCTTCTGATTTAACATAAGTCAAAGGCATGGAAGAAGGTTTAACAGGAAATGTGAGACAAATTTGCAGTAAAAGCTAGAATAGCTGAGATATCTGAGAATATGAGAAATGCCTCTTTAGGAAAGCAGGGCACTTTGATGTGTTAGAAGATGAACCAATGAGCTGGTATCGCACGATCCATGATGAGAACTGGTAGATGCTATTATAAAACAGAGTAAATATTAATAAAGATTGATCTCAATACTTTAAAACTGTCTGTTTACTAAATAACCTTTAAGCAACATCTGAAAGCTCATTAGGTTTTTTGGTTTTCTTTGGTTTGTAAAATTAGGCAAATACTGAAGTCAGGGGGGCTGAGAATGAGAATTTTCTGGGGTTTGACTGGTAGGGGGATAAGAACTTGGTAAGGTATACTGATGCACAAAAATCTGATGCAAATTTTCTAGTTCACTCACAAGTACTCAAACACTCAGAAAACAGTTTTCCTGTGAGCTTTATTCTTTCTGCCCACAAAACACCTAAATGGGTATCCATTTGAGTTACATTCCCTTGTTTTGTAAGACTGGCAGAAGAAATTGATTTGCAATTAGTTTTAACAAATGTGGGTCTGAAGTTATTTAGTGATAGCTGTAAGATGAAATAAGAAATATCCCTCATTGTATTTCAGAAATACTTCTTTATGCCTTGAAGCTGCTTATAATACAGAGCTGCAGCTCTGAGTGTTCTCTGATGCAATAAAGGCTATTGTGGCTCATCCACCTTTAAGAACTATTCTAAGAGTCAGGAGGTGATGGATGTGGAAGATGGGGTGGGGGCGTTGTTTGTCTTATAATTTTGCCGTAAAAGGATTCCCAAATTTCTTAGATTAGTTAGCAAGTACATCATCCTGTCGTCTAAACTGAACAATCTTCTAATTTCTAGAGTTAGATATTTAATTGTTTAAATTTGTAGATACAGAGGTGCCAACCTGTAATTCAATTTTAAATAATTTACAAGAACTTAAAACTGAATTTATATTCATGTAGTCTGTTCAAATCGACTCTTCTCTTTGCTCGTTGTTTCCAATCTTTAGTTCACAGTGTATCTCTGCCAGTTTGGCCAGTAATACTCTCCTGATATATATATTTCTAGGCAGCAGTGTGTTAGGAGTGAAAATCCAGAGAATATGCATTGGTATAAGGTTGTAAAAGTTGTAGTAATATGTGGGTTATCCTCACAGTGCAAGGAAAGTAATCTGCCTGTGTGGCATGCAGGCTTTTTTTCCCCAAAAGCCAGTTTAAAGGAAATAACATCTTTCAACCTACTGCCTAACTGATATGTGTTAGTGAAGGACTTGTTATTCAGGAAAACTTCTGGGTTGACCCCGGAGTTAGAAAAAGTATCTGCACAATTGAAGTTGCTACCTAACTCTCATAACTCATGCCTAGTGACAGAAGTGACTGTGAAATAGAGGCAGTGTCTCTCCTCCCACCTAACCCAGCTGCTTTGTGTCTCAGCAAGAACATAAATGCCTCTTTTCCTTCCTAGTCAAAGGTGTGAGTTTCAAAAGAAGAGAAAATCTTGAGAGGATGTCTGTGGTGCTATCACTCTGCACAGCAGGGCTAGAGGGATGGCAGACTTCTTGCAGGGCTCTGTCACTAGAAATGCTCATGTGAAATCACAGAGAGAGGAAGAGAGAGAGGGAGGGAGGGAAGGAGTCCTGCCATAGCAGGAGCATGTACAAGGAAGCATGTTAACAAAGGCATCTTCAGCATTGTAATAATAATGACAACAGACAGTTTTTGAGCACTAGGAAATTTAGCAAAAAGTATTATGAAGCAATCAAGCTCTTTATTGCTTAATATGATGGTGTAAATTTGATTAATAAGAGGTTGGGTTTTCTTCTTAGTTAAACTGGTGTAAATCACTTGACAGAATAATCACACCAATATCTGTGAGGATCCTCATAAACTGGAATAAGTGTAGCTTTTCTTTCCCTAATAATAATAATACTTAAACTGTTAGACAAAATTTTATTACGATGTAATGATTTTTATGTCGGTGTTTCAAATGTTTTTAGTAGAAGAAGGGTCAGCATTATTGCCTGTTCTGAATGATGTCTTATGTTGGTACTAGGTGCTTTAATATGCAGAGAACTTTATAAAGGTCACTAATCCACTTCACTGGGACGTTCAAGTGGAGCATAATTACAGAATCCCAGAATGGCTGATGTGGAGAGGTGCCTCTTGAGATCACCCAGTTCAGCCCCACTGCTCTAGCAGGGCCACCACCATGTCCAGACAATTTTTGAGTGTCCCCAAGGGCACCACAGCCACCATGGGCACCCCGTGCCAGATCTCAGTCATCCTCACAGTAAAAATTTTTTTACTGGTGTTCAGAGGAAACCTCTTGTGTTTCAGTGTGTGCCCGTTAACTCTGATCCTGTCACGGGCGCCACTGAAAATAGCCTGGCTCTGTCCTCCCTTCAGATATTTATGGACATTCACAAGATCCTTCTGAGCCTTCTCTTCTCCAGGCTGCAGAGTAAGAGGTCTCTCAGCCCTTCCTCATTGGAGAGAAGCTCAACTGTCTTAATCATCTGTGTGGCTTCTTGTTGGACTCTGTTAAGTGTGTCCATGTCCCTCCTATGATGAGTAGCCCAGAACTGGACCCATCGCTCCAGGTGGGGCTTCTCCAGGGCTGAGTAGAGGGTCTGGATCACCTCCCTCTGTCTGCTGCCAACACTCCTCCTAATGCCGCCTAGGAGAACACCATTGGCCTTCTTTGCTACCAGGGCACACTGCTGGCTCATGTCCCACTTGGTGTCCTCCAGAGCACCCAGGTTCTCTTCAAAGCTGCATTCAACTGAGTGTCCCTCATTATATACTGGTGCGCAGAGTTGTTCCACTTCAGTTGTAGGACTGTGACATATGACCTGGCACTTCAGCCACTCCTCCCAGATTGTGTCATCAGCAAACTCGCTGAGAATATTCTGTCCCCTTTCATCTCAACTGTTAATGAAGATGTTGAGCAGGCTTGGACCCAGTATAGGTGCCTGGAGAACACTGGCCTCCAATGAGACTTTGTGCCACCGATCATGACTCTCTGGGTGCCGCTGTTCTTCCAGGTTTTAATCTACCTCACTCTCTGCTCATCAAGGCCATAATTCATTAATCATCTCTGCAAGAGTCTTAAGGGAAACAGTGTTGATCTATTGACAGAGAGTATCCTCTTTATGCCTTGCCTCTAGTGCTTTTACTAGTCTGCGATTAATCTGCTCAACCAGTGGCCGCAGGATCAGGAAGTTTAATGCAGGGATTAGTAGGGATTAGTTGATGCTTTTCATTCTTTAGGTGGGGGTAGTCTACAGACACTGGCAAACACTAGTCTTAATATATATATATATATAGATATATAGATATGCAGTCATATTTTCATATTATTTTCTAAAAAAAAAACTTTTCAGTCTCATCATATGACCCTTCAAGCTGGATGTATGTCTGTGGCCTTCATCTAGCTCTAAACAGTGCCCCAAATTTTCACTATCAGGAGCCCAAAACACCCACCTCAGAACATGTCCTTCACAAAATGGAACAGTAGGCTGAAAGTGATGGCCAGTTTTGCTATTTCAGGTGGCTTTTACTCAGTCTTGTTATCACTGACAAACATATTCAAAGTTAAAGCATTGTGTCAGTCTATTCATGTGTATCTGCATCAGCTATAGGCACAACTCAGAAGACAATGGAAAAGTGGGAAGTGTTGCAGTACCGTGAGATATGACAAAACTCTGTAAAAAGCAAATGTTTTTTCTACATTATGTCCATAAAAAAGTAGAGAGATTTGAGTGTGATGAATGAATTGATTTAGAAAAAGTTTTATTTGTCTGATTTCACCAGAACAGCTGTATGAGGAACAGTGGAAGGGAAGCATGTTGGTTTAGAAATGTTTGAGGAAGTAGCATGAATTATAGAACGTTAAAACAGTATGAAATTATTTCAGAGGAAAAAAATACTAACAAAGAAGCGTACAAGTTGTCTGAAATACTTTGCTTCTCTATCACATAAGAATGACTGACTCTGATTTTACTTCAGACAGCCTGAGTAGAAGTGCTTGTAATTCCAGGCAGAGGCTTAATCTTAGATCTTGCTCCTTTCTCTCCATTACACACATTTCTTCAGCAGTCTTATCCCTGCATGTCTTGGGGTGCTTTGCTATGATCCAGTTGGGTGTGCCTTTCTGTATGCCAGCTTTTTTGCACAGCAAGCTGACTAATCTTGTTACCCTCTACTACTGTGAAGAAGAATAGTGCACAGAGACACAGGAAGATGTTCTTCCAAGCAAGGTACAATTTACTTTGAAAAAAGGAATGAAACAGGAATGGTCTCATTGCTAGAGGCCTTTCTTGTTCAGATAAGCCTTGAGCTTTCCCTCCTCATGTGTGGGCTGGTCTCAAACTTGGTATGCCAAGTTTGGAGATGAAGTTACAGTTCTTTTGGCTTTCAGACAATCTCTGTGCTGGACACAGCTGACAGCTCCCTTGATCTCTTTCTGCTAGGGCATAAATGCCCTGGCATAATGAACAGGATTTATTGGTTTAAAGGACACAGATTTAGTAAAAAAAAGAATCAGCTAACTTTACTGTCATGTGGAAGAAGCAACTGCCTGTAATGGCCCATTGTCCCAGCTGTCTTTGAGCTGCATAGCTGAAACTCTTCTAGCTCCGAAGCTTTTGCTTCATTTTCCACTTTGGAAAACAATCTTAGTCAAGAAAAACAGCACCAGCATTTTTTCACAGTGATTTTTAAAAGCTCAAGCCAAATTTTCAGCTGGTGTCGATCAGGCCGGCAATCTTGACTTCAAGGAAAATTTGCTAATTTACATGAGCTGATGGTATAGTTTAGAATTCTAAAGCTACAGTCTCTAAGAACTCACAGAAAATAAACACTGGCAAAGCTTTTTAAAAGGACATCTAAATTGGTTTCACCTCCATAAACTTATACAACATAGCATGCATGATTTCCTGTTCCCAGGCTCATTTCCTGGTCAGCAACACAAAATGGCAATGCAGGGAAACAAACAAAACTCTCTTTAAATTCATGGTGTTTATAAAAAGTTACTGTTTTTGAAATAAATGTTTCATGAATAAATGGTTATACAGTGGAGTATAAATCTTCCAGCATGAGGGTTTCAGGAAACAAAGCAGGAGAGGATTGAATTTGCTGCATGGATGGGACAGAAACTCTAGCTTGCACCATGGAGTAATTTTGCTGTCATTAATTTTCTTTGACTGAGAGAGAGGCTCTTTTGGCAACCCCTGCAGAGCCCCCCGCACACAACCTATTTATTCAAGCTGAACTCAGAGCCAGAGTTTAAGCTAAGCACAGTGAAAATAATGGGTAATGTAAAAAACCAGGTGTTTGGAGCAGTCTCATACAAACTAATAGATATTTGTTTTTATAGGTGTGTCCTGGTCAGCCAGTTCTAGATAATATTTTGCCAGACCCCAATATGTGCCAAATCCCAGGGGAGTGCTCTGATTTTTTTTTCCTCTGCATCTAGTGAATATTTAGGGGGAAGACTGAACAAGAAGCTCTTTAAATTAGTTTTGTGGATTTAGTCTTTGCTATTGTTTGGTGGAATATAGATTACATCCTATGAATATATATGGTATTGCAGAACCCAAATCTTTGCTCCTTAGTTCCTCTTGCTTCAGGAACACTCAGAGGGAAAAATACACACACCTCTTGTTTTCTATTAATCAGGGCAAAAATCAAATGATACAAATGGTTCTAATTGAACCTGAATGAAGTAACAATGGTAGGTTTTTATTAATATGTACATATATGGGTACTCATATATGTTTGTTGGTATACAACCTGTACATTTATGGACAAATTTTCTAAAAAATCTGGGTTTTGGAGTACAGGGTTAGAAATTACAAGTAGGTACATAAAATCAGACTAAAACAATACTTAATTCACCTAGTCCTTAGAAAAATCTATCCCTGTAGAAGGCACTTGTAGATAAAGTCAGAGGTATTTTGAAAATCTAATCGTTTTAGTACATGATTCTGGGGGAAAATAGCTACTAAATCATGAACATATTTAAACTACATTATGAAACAATGTGTTAGTCATGTTTTTTCTTGTGTCCATCAGCCTTTTAGAAAACCAGTGTATGTATATATATATATATATATATATATATATATATATATATGCATATGTAAATATGCAGAAAATATTAAAATATTAAGGAGTAGGAAGAGAATAAGAGAAATAGAGAAAAGAAGGAAGTATCTCTTTTATAGATTGGGAGAATTATTTCTATATTAAAATAGGTGTGACATGTCTTGGTTTGGAAAGACAGGTGTCTTCTAAGGAAGGCAGGAGCCTCCCCTGAAATGAAAAATGTAAACCCCCTCCCTCCAAATTGTTATAAATTTGAAATTAAGGGGAGCTCTCAGGCAAAGATATGGGAGCAGGAATAACAGTTCTTTGTTAGGAAGAAAATAGAAATAAAATAAACAATGCAGTAAATCAAAACAACACTGATGGAGTCAGAACACAACCTGACACTGTTGGTCAGGGTGTTGGTAGCAGTCCAATTGGAATTGTGGCTGCAGTCCTCCTGGAGGAGCAGGTGTGGTTCTGTTGGAGCAGGGATCCTGTAGAAAGGGTACGGCCTTCCTCTGAAGGTCCAGTGGAAGAGGCAGCTATTCCTCTGGGAAATCCAGTGGAAAGGCTGATTTTGCTGTCCCACAATCTCAGATTATATCCATGTAGGAATGCTTGGCTCCTCCCTCTGGGCTGAGAATCTCGCAATGGGATGCTATAGTTCTTATCAGTCATGCAGTGACATTCAATAGCCTATTAATAGCAGATGTCTCCCCCAAGG
Organism: Haemorhous mexicanus; assembly: GCF_027477595.1. Lineage (NCBI taxonomy): Eukaryota > Metazoa > Chordata > Aves > Passeriformes > Fringillidae > Haemorhous > Haemorhous mexicanus. The sequence continues at coordinate 127,122,899 of NC_082341.1, forward strand.
GAGGATTGGTTGTGGAAGAGATAAAGAAAAACTTCCCAATTAACAGAAGGTAACTGCCACACTTCAAACAGCAGGCAAATAGAATACATCTTGCCTTGCAATCTGGGACAGACAATATTTGCATTCTGTTGGGATGGATAAGCAGAGCCATTTTCTAACCAGATAGTAAGTAAAATGTGCTAACAATTGGCCTGGCATTTACTTGTTTGAAATCAAACCATTTGAACTCTGGAAAAATATTATACTATCATCTGCCAAGATGGTTGTCAAATTTCAGTAACAACTTTTTACATGGAATACTATAATTCGTATAAGCACAATTAATGTCACATTTCACAGAATCACAGAAGGCTGAGCTGAGAAGGAATCTCTGCAGGTGTTCTGGTCCCCTGCTCAAGCAGGGCCATCTGGAACCTGTTGCCCAGGACCATGACAGCTTTTGAATATTTCCAAGGATGGAGGCTCCACAACCTCTGAAGGCAACCTGCTCCATCATTTAATGCAGACATACGATGGAAAATAATGTATATTGCATACACCATTTTCAAGGGGCAAAACCAAAAATTGCCCTGCTTGAAAAATAAGTAGAAGTTCACGATCAGTTTTGAAATAAAATTTTCCTATTTTCCTATTTTGTTTTCCATTACTGACTATACTCCCATGCCAACATTTGCTTTTTCTAAAATGTCATCACTCACACAGTCTTTTGTCCATATGTTATTGTTTAACCTCCTCTATATTTGGAGGATCCTGAAGGGATAGTTTAAATTAGCAGATGATTATTTCTGTCCCCACAGGCAGGGTTTCCTTTCTATTTGTATGTATAAGCAATCTAATATAATTTTGATTTTGTTGTTGCCAGGCTCAGTAAAAATAAAATTAGAGCTGCAAAGTATATGCACAGCAAAACCAGATGTATTAATATGAGAGGTAAAGGTGAATAGGCAAATTTGAATGAAGGCAAAATCATTTGTCAATGGGGTGAGATGAGACTAACAATGTTTGAGGGGCAAAAAGTGTGCTAGCCTTTATAATAATCTTTTTAAACACCTTAAATTTTATACAGGAGAAAAATCTACAGTTGCCTCATAAACTACTACTTGTTATTTAAGAAGAAAAGGTATTGAAATGAAAATTGACATTTGACTGGATCTTGGCTGGGCAAAGTTTTATGGGCTACAACAAAACACTTATCTTGATATATTTTAATTGCTAGCATCTTAATGTATTTCTCCCATCCTTATCTGAGAATAAGATTCCTGAATTTGGCATAATTAAAATTATCTTCAATTACTTCAAAAACAATACCTTTAAAGAAGCTTGGGACGGGATAATATGTCCATCAGGTGTGTCATTTGAAGACACGCCTTCCCTTGGACAAGCATAACTCCTCCAGTTAGAAAAGGTATCACACCCTGGTGGTGGGTCAAAAGACTGCCACTGGTGTTCACCACTCCCTTTAATCCAACCACCTGGAAATCATCCACTTCTGGACTTTTAGACTGTTAGCCACCTGTGAGCAAGAAGATCCCTTGATCCAGGAGGCTGAGGGCAGTGGGGCTCCCTGGGGGGCAGGGCAGTGCTTGGAAACCCATCCAGGAGCAGGGCATTATCAGGCTGGGCATGGTGACAGTGGGGCTGCAAAGTTTCTTGCACCATGATAGATTTCATCCCCTATGCCTCAGACCACAGGTGTAATGATCTTGAAGCTGTCTATGAAAGGATTTCAGTTGTTCCCTAGAGACTGTGCTAATATGGAGGCCCACAAAAAGGCAACAAGCTCATGTGTAGCTGCAGCAGTTTCAAAATGCATCAGTTCTAAAACTTTTTTTTTTTTCCCTGCCATAAAGAATTTCCTAGTAAAGATTTCTCAGTAAAAGTAAGTGCTTTGCTTTTGGAGATCAAATGTTTCCATTCTATCTGCTACAACTTCTACAGGATATAACTTTTGAACAGAATCCCTTGAAAAGTGCTTTAGTTCTGAAACTGAACCAAGTCTAATATTAATATTTACCTTCTACTATCTTCTTGTACTTCATGCAAGACTAGGAAACTTGTTCCATATATAAATCTACACTTCCTTCCTTTCTCTCCACTTCATTCTATCTACACTCTAGCCTCCTGTGACTTATGACAATAAAGAAAAGGGAGGATATATATGACATAGAGTCAGGTTTTTCAGAATGCATTATGCTATGGGAGATGCAGTCACTTCTTGGAATGTGAAAATATTAAGTATCAACCAGGCCCTTCTTCAAGAGAACCAGTCACTTTCAATGCCATGTTCAGCTAGCAGAAGAGGTGGAGTTTTTAAAATGCTTGTTGAGTTCTCAAGGAATGTAAAGTTTCTCAAATAATGTTTATGTTCCGGTCCTTAAACCCCTCTAAGACTGATGAAACTTCAGTAAATAAATAAAGCAAACCACCAAATTGCACTGAAGTGGTGAAGTAACTGGGAGACAGATTTGACACTACTACTAGTTTTTCTTTTCCCCTCTTTGCTACTTTAACCCATAAGGTTGGAGAGTGTGCATTGAGCAGGCATTCAGTTGTGTTCAGCTCTATTGCTTTGCGCTTCTGAACAAGCCAGCTACTGGAATATCATTGAAATTCCTCTCAGATCCATGGACCTTTACAGATATGGGGCTGTACACTAAACATTTAACATGGTCTTTGGGAAAGAAGAGTCAATAATATTGCCATATGCATTCATATAGTTGGAGTAGAATTGGCTATCACCTATGAAACATGTAATTCAGAACCATTTTTCATAAGTAAGTCTCCTTGCAGCCCAGCAAATAAGGATACTTACTGACTACTGCGCTCAGTGCCTGTTTCAGAGATCTTTTAGAGACAAATACCAAGCATGTAATACCTTATAGTAAGACCTGTTTGTGATATAGGGTCATTTAGAAGTAATGAACAAGTTTCTTGTTTAACAGACAAGGTTTTCAGAGTTAGTTCATAGTATGACATTTACTGCTTTTAGTTCAAATATTTTTGAGTGGTCTGAGGTGGCAGTCACATCACTAAATTGGGCTTTTAAACAGTAATGTGAATACTTGGGGTGGGGGCAGTTGTGGTGAGTTGCTTCTCTTAGATTTTCGTTAAGAGTAGTTAATGGAAAAGCACCAGCTGATCCTTGCTTTTGAGCAAGACATTGACCTCACTTTAAACTCTTAAAGTAAGATACTGACACTCACATTTTCTAAAAGAAATGTTGAAAATTACGTATTTGAATCCATATGTGGGCAATTGAGTGATTTACTCAACATTCACTGCTTTTGAGCAGTGGGGGTTTTTTGTTACTTTATATTTTTATGGGAACACAAAAAAGAGTAAGCAAATCTAAATAAGCATCTATTTTTCTTTGATTTTTTAAATTTAGATTTGTTTTGTGTATGTTGTGTTTAACACCAGTCGGCAGCTATAGCACCACACAGCCACTTACTCACTCCCCTGCAGTGGAATTAAGGACAGAATCCAAAAAGCAAAAGTGAGACAACTTGAGGGTTGAGATAAAGACATTTTAGTAAGGGCAGCAAAAGCCACAAAAGAAAGCAAACCAAAACAAGGAATTAATTCACCACTTTGATCTCCATCAGTTATGTTGATCACCTGTCACAGGAGAGGTGATGTGTTGCCCTAAAGTTTTTGGGCAACAAAACCAGTTCTGGTCAGGCCACTGCTGCTCTTGCACTGCTTCACATGAGGCACATTCTCCATTGGTGCCCATGATGTTCTGTCCACCAAAACAGAAAGCGCTAGAATTTCACAAAAAAAACCCCAGAATTCCTGGCCAGGAGACAGTAGTTCTTGACCATAATAGATTTCTTCTTTATCCATGCAAAAAGGGCAAATATATATTCTTAATCTCTAAAAATTCTTTTTCACACATAGAGTTGATTATAGAAGAATGATGGCTCTTCAGAAACAGAGTGAATTGTTTAGACAATGTATAAATTGAGTTTTTATAAAAGGAATGTTCACAAAGGGCACACCTATATTAGTGACAGAGAGCAGAGAAGGGTTATTTCTGATGTGAATTTTCCTTATAGCTCCACTTGGAGTCTTTCTATATACTCTGAAATGTATTACTGTAGCTCTGAAGATGCACATTTTGATGGAAACAAGATTGAAGCCATCTACCTATCTAGAATGGCCTGTTTCCAATGTGTGCATAAAGTTTTTCATAAATTTTCTCATTATTAATATATAGTAAGAAATAGAACTGGGAACTGGCAGAAACTTCCCTGCAGGCAAAAATGTGATACAGACATTTGATTTGAAATGATAACAGATCACAGTTCTCAGATCACAGATCACTGTTGTCTGCACCATTTGCAAAGTGAAACATCCAAAGAGTACCAGTGGGGAACTCCTCCATTTGGTTCAATTGATCATGAGCTACTGGTACAAAGTTCCATTATATTGGACTGATATACTAAATCAAGTGACCATTTGCAAAGATAAAGTCAATTTCGGCATTAAATTACCAATGTACAAAGCAGAAGAAGATCAAAGGAGAGCATGCTCAAGATTCAAGATCAAAGGAGAGCATGCTCAGATTATTTCTTTTTGAGCGGCCAATTCTTTGTATTCCTGTAAAACAGGACAGTTTCCCATTACTGCTGCTCTGAAAAGTATTACAGAATCCAGGAAAATGAACTCCAGGAATAAAGGCTTTAGGATTTGGAAAGCTCCAGTTATTGTGAATGCTGCTATGTGTAAATCGTTGAAGAATACAGAAGGTACATTGTACTCTTCCTATACTGTTTGCTGTGCTTTTAATCAGTTTTATAGAACATCATATTTACGTGCTTGTCTGCAAACTGAAAAACTTTTCCTTTGGAAAGTGAAAGGCGCTTACAGAACACACTAAAACATAAAAAGCTTCTCTAGAAAACTTTTCTTCTCTCTCTTGGAAGAATCACAGAACTGTAGAATTGTTAAAGTTGGAAAAGACACCCAAGATAATCAAGTCCAACCCTAATAAAAGAACAAATGACACAAACCAGAAATTTCTGATAGCAGATACTAATTGTATCAGCTAATGCTCAACTGGAAGATACTCAGATACAATGAGCAGGGCATCATTTTAGAACCTGTTTGAAACAGAATAGAAATATAATTAATCAGGTAGAAAGCATATTTCTTAGCTGCACAGAGGAGATGACTTTGAAAAATTCCTTATTTTGTGGATTTTGTGCAATTTTATCCAGAAACCACCCTCGAACACTAGCCATCACTGTTTATGACTCACACTTTGCCATGTAATTTTTAATAGCCTCTGTTCTTGTCAACAGCTTCATTTAGTAACTGCCTCATTACTTTTCAAATTACAGGAGAAATTAATTCAATTTAATGAAAGCTACTATCACTTTGAAGTCAATATTGATGTAAAGCTGCCGGGGAAAAGTAGCTAAATTTAATAAAAGCAGCAGTTTCTAAATTAGGCTCTGTGGCATCTATGCTTTTAAATTGTGTTATGCTTATTGTAGATGTAAAATCAAAGATAATTTTCAAGTACACACCTGGATACCAGCTCTGGAATACAAAAATTCTGAACAAGGCACAGCAGTGCTGGTTTTTCTGGGTGAAGTTTCTTGATGAGATTTAGTTCATCTATAAAGCTCATATTTTATAATAATATAATTGCTAGGACAAAAGGCCAAGGTTGCCCGCAGGTGAATTCACCCCTGTTTAGACACCAAGACAGAATTGCTTGCAATGCTGGTCTTAATAAGCAACACAATCATCTGTGGTCCTTTTATTGTCCCATGAACAATGCTGAGCAGTGATAGCAGAATTCACTTCATTGCAGTTATTGAACATTTTGATTGGAGAGGACAATCAAACAGTGAAACTTTGACTTTGCCCCTTGCCCTTTTTATATTAATGAAATATATACTAAAACATCATTGAAATCTTATTCATTCCATAAGAGGAATTAAAGGACTGTTAGAAAAATCTCCCTCTGTGAATCCACTTTGCCTCTTCACGTGCTGCAGCTAAGGTTAAAAGACATAACAAAAATTATTATTCAATACCTGACACTGGACAATTTTACAAAAGCAGTCTTTCACACTGTTTTATGTCTTTCTTTGACTACAACTAAACAGATTCTAGGGTAGGAAATACAAGTTATAAGAAATACATTTTTAAAACTTGAGTGCCCTCTGTGAGACTTGCATTTATTACTCTTCACACCTCTCAGCATAAATCCTTACTTACCTAGTGATTGCTTGCATGCCTGTTTGTATGCCTTGGTATGGAAAACATCCCAAAGCTAAAACTTGTTTTTATTTCAAAACATTTTTTCTTGTTTTTATATGGGAGAAAAGAGTGAATCAATAGTTTATGTCTTTTTATTTGCCTATTTCTGTAATTTTTATACTATCTATTGCCTTGGAGAGTGCCTCTGCCTCTTGTTTTGTATTGTTGGTAAAGACTGATAAGTTCCATTCTTATCACAGCAGTTGTTTTCTTTTCTGTATTCTCTAAAGATGATTTATTATACAGTTTAAATGACTGTGGGGCAAAATTAATGTATATTTAGATTTGTGCATGAAATCCCTTTATCTACAAAGGTGTGAGGTCCAAAGCCCCTTACCTTGTATTATCTGTTCTTGGGCTGAGCTTAAGTATTTAGTTAGTCTTAGACTAACTTGGTTCAGTGATAAATGTTGACATAATTCTAAATAATCAATTCCTTTTGTGTATCTACAGGTAAACATATTCTCTATACCAAGGGATAATGATATTGCCATAAATTTCATTCTTAAATAGCTTTCTGTGGGGAATATTTATATAGCAAATTGTTCACCATAATGAAAAAATACTGCAATAAAAAAAAGTGTTTAAGGATCTGGTGAATGACCCAGATATCATTCTTTTCATATTAGAACTGTCTTCACATACATGTAATGGAGACATAGTGCAGAGAGTTATAGCTAATTATTAACTTATTAACAAGTTCTGCTTTATGTTTTAATTGTCTTAAAAGAGTTTCTTATTATTATGGGCATAAAATAATTAAGAAAACCCCAAAACCAGCATTTATAGCAAGCCGTACCTCTCATACCATGTTTGTAAACATGCTCAGTATCCCCAGTAAGAGAAATAATTACTATGTTTGTTTAAACTCTTGCAGTTACCCAAGATATTCATCTTAACATAATTGGCTTGAGATTGGTATTCACTTGATTTAGCCTCACGCAAGGTATAGAATTTCTCTTGTCCAAAAAGATGTATTGGGCTGTATCATTTTATTTCTTTAGACACTCGGAATGAGTATATGGGGAAAAAACACCAAATTTAACCTGACAAAATCTGGATGAATAGAGGAATGATGGACATGCATGTAACCAACTGAAAAGGCACCTGAACAACTGCAAATGTGTGTTCTTAGAACATCTTTACCTTTTGAATAAATGGTAAAGGGTAAATTAAATAAATAACTAAGATGTTCTCAGAACATCACTCACCTTTGAATAAATATGAAACTTTGCAGGACCAGACACACGTAGGCAAGATGTTGAACCACATTTGAATTCCAAAAGTTCTGTAGAGCAAAAAGGGCTTAAGAGGTTTATATCATGCTTGAATTTACAATTGTCAGTTACCAATTTCCTCTGCCATTGAACAGATGTTTTCAATCAGTCATCAGTATCAGTCACTTGGATATCCCCATGCCTGGAAGCGTTCAAGGCCAAATAATCATACCTGAGAATATCCGTGGTGCTACCTAGATTTTGGGGGCTTTTTTTGAGGGCAGGGAGGACAACTTTAAGTTTAAGAGAAACCAAAATGTTCTGCAAATTACATTATTAGAAAATTGTTCATATTACAACGTGACACAGGTGGAAAGCAGAGCAGTTAGGACATAAACCACATTTCCCAACTCCCAGTCTGTTATGATATTCTCCAAATCTTGGCTAGTTTTACATGCCAGTACAAGGCTTGACACCTCTTGCCAGTCACACTTGATTGAGTTTCATATTGCCCACCCAGCAGTTTCAAGGACCAAAAAAGTGTTATGGTAGTGAAGGGTTTCATTTCAATCCATTCTTTTCCTATATTTAATCTATCTGAAAATATATGAAATTATTTCTAATTCTTTCTATATAGCAAATACTATTTGAGAGTTTTGTTAAATTTTTTTATTTTTTTCCAATGAATTCTTTAAAAGTATTATTGTGATTATGCATATTATTTTCAATAGATTCACTTATTCAATTTTCCATGACAGGCGAGGCAAAGGTAAGTGACTGGGAGAGACACATATTCCTCCCTCTTCCTTTCTTGATCCAGAAGCAGAGTAGTTCAGGCAGAAATTTTCCCAAATGGGTGATCTGCCAGATGTTTCCTCTCTTCAGAAGAATATGTTGGCAATTCTTGGCTTACTCTATACTAATATGTTCCTGCTTGTTTCACTGGAAAGATTTCCCTTTGTTCATGTAAAGGTGTTTGATGTATCTCCTAAGACAGTGCTCTACACTCTGCCCAGAAGGTGACTGGATTTTTTCCAGCTCCCTTTACCCCAGAACACCAACTTTTTGAAATGTGTCCCTTGAAAAATATTCTATAATGTCCCAGATCTACAAAAAGGCTTTTCTGGCATAAAAATGAGTTGCATTCAATTGTGGTGGAAGGAACTGGAATCAAACAGATTTGAGAGGCAAATAGGGCACGTACAAAAGCTTTCCAAAGCTGGCATACCTCTGTCAAAGTCTGAGGATGTAATGACACCTGAAATTACTCAGGAATGTTAAAATAGAAACCTTAGCCTTGTGCATTTGTTCTCACACTAACAGAGGTGTCAGTTTCAGAACTTACTAAACTTTAGTTTTAGTAATTCTCAGTATTATTTCCTAAATTTTAAAACCAAAATAGGACTCTTTTTTAGCTTTTTCTTACTTATTTTTGCCTTTTCCTACGTAATAGTAGAATCAAAAGCCAGTTAAATGGAAAAGGGTTTAATCAGTGAACCAAGAGGTATTATCATTCAAAAGAGCATTTAAAAATTGTCTATTGATCCTTCTATGCAATAAGTTCTTCATTGAGAGAAGGAAAGATAGTCTGGATGATGTTTGAAATAATTAGAACTCTTACTGTTATCTCAGTTGATCTGGTTTGGGAACAAGCAGATTTAAAACAACTGCAGACTGCCTTTGCTCCCTATATATGCAGGGAGAACTCACAGTTGTGCCATTTGAAACCACTGTTTGTCTTCTTCAGTCATCTGGCAAATTCCCTTCTAAACTGGGTTCATACAGTGGCTTCAGTCTATCCCATTGTCTGCATTTTTCCATTCAGGATCTCCTCTAATTTATGAGACCATTTAATAACCAGTCTCTCTTTTGAACAATAATCTTACTGTGAGCTGCCAACTGTACACAAAGTCTTACACAAGCTGTGGGCTGTTATCACTACATAGCTACATGTCTTCCATTCTAGTCATTCTATTCCCATTCAGAGAATGATCATCAATAAAAAAATCTTGCACCTTTTAGACCAGAAGACTATCAAGGGTTTTACTGCTTAATTTCTTAATCACTTTATCCTGCCAGATGTGAGAAAGTATTTACTAGACAAAAATGCTGGACTAAAACTGTGTGCTCCATGAGGTTTAGGTGGGTGTGGTGCATTATGCCACCAAGGATCTTGTGCTTATGCTTGAAGTGTTTAGCACCTCCAGCTTAGGGAAACAGGGTCAAACACAGCAATTCTGTAATTTAAAGAAATTGCAAAAGTCAATAAAATTATGATGGTTTATAACCTCTGAATACATTGCCTAATTTGTCTCATTAGAAGACTCAGGGCACATTTAGATCAGTGTTGCTTTCTGCCACATTAAATACTATTATGCTTTACAGATTATATAGTATATAGCATATAACATATTTTATATATATATAATTTTCCATTAAATATTAATTTAAAAAAAAGTTAGAAACTAAGCCAAAGCTAGAAACTCAATGATAGTTGAAAATAATATGGATACTCTCTTGAGAAAAATATTTCTTTGTGTTGAATGATTGCAGGTTTTTTTCATATCCAGACCTGTTCAGCTGAATTTAAAGAGCTATAAAAAGCAGAGTATTCACTATTTTCATTAAGAAAGACATGAAACAGCAGTTGGATTCTGTATCATTCTGTTTGTCCTCATTTTGTGAAGGAAGACTTCAGGTTTCATGTCTTAGGCACAAACCAGATAATCCTTATACTAATTGTGGATTGGATTAAATTAAACTGACACAAATTTAGGTGTCTTTATGAAGACTTCTTCATACCTGCCAGGTCCCACTATGAGCAAAAGAGAACTCATCAACATGTCTAATAGGGCCACAAAAGAGATGTGGTTGACCCCAAATGCACACCCACTGCCTTGTTCCCAAGGAGGAGCACTTCGGATACTTTGAGCTTCCTGGGCATCCTGAAGAGGAGGTGCAGAGTCTTCCATAACTCCTGTGTGTAATCTACCACTATTTTTATTTTAACATGTTATATAAACTTTAGAAGTATTATGTGTTTGTTATATACCAAATGGTATATGCTGCACTATTTTTGCAGATGTAGCTACACTGTGGTGAGGTCATGGGCTCTAGCATTGCTCTTCCTAACATTTGATAGGACCTTTTTAGATACTGTCTTGGCAAAATATTGGGAAAATAATTGTCCAGAGGTAATTCCCAATAAGAAGTGAGAATAGGTCTTTTGAAAGGAAAGACATACATATTTAGAAAACACAGGAAAGTATTTGTACTCAGGCTGAGTCGTGCTGCATGCTCTCAGTGCTAGAGAATTAAACCTGGTTCCATATTTAGTTTACTAAGGAAAATGCTGCATTTGTGTCTCATGCCTTTGAAGTCAGATTTAGATTGTGGATGATGTAATGTTATCATAGAATCAATTTCAGAATAATTAGGCTGGAAAACAGACTCTGAAATCAAGTCCAACCTTGATGTCACCTTCTTCTAGTTGTTTTAGTGTATTAAGTGAAAAGCATTGAACTGACATGGAGGAAAATCCTTGTAATGTATCAGCACATCTATATTGCTGTCCAGAGGAAGGACCAGTCATCTACTAGAGGATTTTGGGATAAAAATTTATCCATGTGTACTGAAAACCATTAATGTCCTTAAAGACAATTCTGTACTTCTGCCAGCTTCCATATGAAAAACCTGTCTGGCTTTTAGATGCTTTAAGATTTCTAAACTGCCATAAACAAGCATAAGAGGATAAGTTTCCAGCTTTAAGTACCTGATGAATTATTATTTTTTTTTATATGAGAAAAACGGTATTTTGATATCAGCATTTGGTATCTTCTAGGCTTGAAAATTTAAACATAAGAAAATTTCACCTGATCATTCCTTATGCTTTCTTTCACTGAAAGAAATTGAGTCATTATTATATATAACACAAAGAATTTACCTGGAGCTTTTGCCAAGATCTAATTCTATGGAGTGCCTGTTGGCTTTGCATTTAACAAATCATCCTGACAGCAACCTAGTCAAGAATTGGTGCAATGACATGTGTGTGCTTTAATTCAGATATTCTGCCACTTAGCTGTTTTCTATGAATACTGGACCTATTCCTAATGCATTTAGGACCGTCTGAAGAAAGCCTAGGAGTAATATTGCCAAAAAGCCCCCTAGTGAATTATAGTATTTCTAAACAAGAAATCTAGCTAGGGACACAAGCATACTTTTTCATTGAAATGGTTTTAATCTTACTCTCTGTAAATAATTAAGACATTCAAGCATTTTAACCAAGGACTTCTATCAATCCCAGCTTCACCCTTCACACTCTTGCTCATAAATAACCATACAATCAAAATTTTAGCTAAAAATGCAATAAATATAATATGGATTTTGGTTGTTTACTTGTACCTTATTGCCTTAGATTAACCTTCACAGCCTTCATAAATCCATAAATATAAATAAATAAACAAATAAAATATAAATATAAATATAAATATAGATAAATATAGATTAACTATATGAAGCTGCTTTTCTGTTACCATTTTATAGGCATGGCATTCAGGGTACTGTGCTATATACTTCCAGAAGGAAATCTAGCTGGCATTTGGGAATATTTCATGACTGTCTCAGAGAAGCTGGCTTTCAGCAAACCTACAGTAATCTCTTCTAGGGGCTTTTAATTATCTCTTTCCCAATATATTGGCTGAATGGGTAATTTTCAATAATTTTTACATAGTTATAGTGAAATATTAAAATTCCTAGGAACTAACTGAAATATGCCCTGGATCTAGGTAATCCTTAAAGAGCATAGGAATAAAGCTGGAACAGATAGAATTTTAGTCAGTTTCTTTGAACTGTTCAAAAAAGGCAGACACCCTGAATGAAATTCCAGCATTACAAATAGAGAGATCATATCTAATTATTAATTCAATGAGTGAGTTAGGTGTATTACTGTCTGGAGCTGATCTGTGAAAAAAGTTTGTGTGTTTGCTGAAAGCTTTGTTTTGTAACCTGTGATGTGGTGCCAGGCCTTGGCACGGAAGTGTGGCCCTAGTGCAGGCATGCTGATGTGTTTGTATACCTATGAGAGCAGATAGTCCCAGACAGAGACAGCTCTAACTCTGTGAATACATTTTAATAAGGGTTTATTTCATATTAACTCTGTTCACTGACTTCAGCAATGAGAAGTATGTGTGTAATTCAATGCCTGTTCTTCACTGTTTTGTCTTTATTTAAATAAATAAAAAAAATTCCTGCTGAAGTTTATAAATCTTCTACCTAAATCAGGAAGATATAGATATACTTGTCTCTGGTTTGTAAATAAAAAACCTGAGCATCTCAGTTTGGTTTATATCACTTCACAGAATAATAATTTTCCTGGGAAAGAAATAGGATATTCTATTTATATGCATTATATTTTCCATTTCCAGTTCCATTCCTCAAAATATTAAAATTCACTGCCTATCAGGAAGCATCACTAAGAAATTACTACTGCAAGACTCTGCTAAGTCATTTCTATGAGTGGTCCTTAGTTCAATGCTTAACTTCTATTTTTTCAGTTGGAAATAGGAACTGTATGTAGGTGTTAGACCTCTAAGCATCATTGATGTTGAAGGCCTTGCCTAATTTATCTAGCAAACTCATTGCGGACTCTGGACATGTATTTTATTCCTAGCACATGAGTTAATCACCACAACTGCTCTCCAGAGCAAGTACTGAAGAACAGCTGCACATTAAAAAAAAAATCTTATGCATCCCTAGAGCATATGATGTGTGCATCATGCTTTCTCACAGATATTTAAGAGAATCATTCTCAAATGGCTTTTCCATTCCATTTAAAATCTCCTCTTGCGGTCCAGATCCCATCCTAGAAAACTACTGCCAGAATGATTTTTCTGCTGTCAATAAATTAATGATAATTTTCCAGGGCACACAAGAAATTTCATTTGGGACCAGCATTTGTAATGTGTGGTGTGTGTAGCAATTAAGGGCCCTGAGGCAATCGAGGGGAGAGAACCCAAACAACATGACCCTGAAAATGAAAAAAATTACTTGCTAAGAGAAGACTGTGCACAGCAAGAACAGAGGGAGTCGAAGCAGAAACATTCCCTAAGCTGCAGAGACCAACTCTGAGTAGCTTGACACCCAACTAAATCTCTTTCAGCATGGTATTAATTAGCAACTCACTTAAGTAACAATGTGCATGCTAGAAGCATTACATCATCTGAACTTGTCACTGGCTGTTGAGCAAATAGCTGTGAGGACCGGATACTATTGCATTACAACTTCTTTGAGTCCTTTCATAAAATTCCAGGCATGGATTTGAAAGAGAAACTAAGGGTTTTGCCCCCTCTCCCCCTCCAAGTTACCTCCTCTCCTCATTAAGAACACTCTTCTAGCATACATTGAGTGTCAAGTGATGAGGGAAGTGGTAACATCTAACTCTGCATGCAAATACCAAATTCTTTCCAATTTCCCTTGAAGCTATTAAAAGACTCCCACTGAAGAAAATGGGAGTTACATAAGAATCTTACACTCTAAAAGAACAATTATTCTAGACAATGAGCAATCATAAAATTATCGTTCAGCAGTGTTTATGCACATACTTGCCTTTAAGCAAGGGCATAAATACCTTTAATTTTGTAACCCATGTAAGCGTGTACGTTACTTTTAAAACACAGACTTCAACAGGACCTTTAAGTTCAGGATACTTTGCCACAAAGAACATTAATGAGCTTGTCTCCTGCAGACTTTCAAAAAAGAGTTCCTGCTTCATAGGGGATTGAAACAAAAATGAAAACATGAAGCATTTAGTTAGAAGAGTTTTGTTCACTCAGTTAAATTGTTTACCCTATGAACATGATCTACTGGGTTTGATAGGAAGCTTAACAAGATTTCAGAAGTAAAGCATGCCTTTTTTATTTTCTCTCCTTTTCCCCCTCACATGAAACTCTTACATTTTTTTATCAATATAGAAGTTCGCAACTTTGTTCTGAGAAATCCATAAGGCTCATCTAGCATTTACCAGTGATGAAACTAGTAGAAAATTATTTGAAAAGTACGATTTCAAAAGCTCTGAGAAAAAAAGCACCACACCTGACATCTTTGGAACATAAAGTGCTATGATAGATTTACTTAGGATTCTGCAAGGGGAAGTAATTTTCTGGAAAGTCTATAGTATAATGATGATGATGATAGTGATGTCAGGACCTGCCTATGCTTTCTTTCTCAAGGAAAGAGAGGTTGTGTTCAGAATCCCCATCTGTGTTGGTACTCAGTTAAGAAGTGAAATGTAACTCTGCAAAGAGATTCAGGTGAATGTGCAAACCTAGCCGGAAAGACTACAGCAAAGTGACTCTGGTATTGAATCATGAATGTCTGGCATTCAACTTTCTCACAATAAAAGAGACTTGAAGTATGAGATCTGCTTGGCAGAGATCTAATATATTTTTCTTCATTTCTTGAACCCCCAAATTATATCAAATAACTACCCAAAAACAGGTTTAGAATTTTGCAATTTTTGTTTGCTTATTTAATAATTTCCTCAGTTAAAAAAAAAAGTATATTGTTTATTATTTAAAAAGCAGTCAAAAAATTCTTTCTTTATAGCTCTTGACTGATCTGACTAAAACTCAGAAACTTTAGCTGAACTAGTCTCCTTCTATGGCACAGAAGGTATATTCTTTCTAAACAGCAAATTTCAAGCTCTTCTAACTTTCTGGGAAGGTTATTCTCTAGGTTGAAATTCATCATGTTTATTTCAGTGTGCAGCCATTTCAGAAAGCATTGAGCAGAATGTCATGTGGATGCATATTATCACATTTGAATCTCACACTGCACATTGAAACAAATTACTCCATGCATTTATATCAATTTGCAATCAAGTGAGTTGTTTGGGTGTTTTTCCCCCTTGCTGGATTTATCTCTTTTTTAATATTTTAATATTACACACACTCAAAAAAATCACAAAATGCTTTTCTGTTTTATGTGCAATTACTCACCACAGTTTTTAAGAGCAAAGTAATTTTGTGCAAAATAATATGTAAATGCAGCATTAGTCATGAGATTTGTTGAGGACTTAACAGCATAAGTCAGAAACTTATCAACCAAATTATGCCTCTTACAGCAATGTTAAGTTAGTGCATTATGCATATATATGAGACATAAATAAAAGAAGGTACAGTTTATAGAGATATAAAGTGTTATGTATAAAGAAGATGATGACATTTAAAATTACAGGTCCTGATGCATCTCTAACTTGCCTTGGATTAGTTACGGCTGCTTTGGAAAGTGTAATATGAAAATATGCGATTTCTGTCTGATTACATTTTCATGATAGTGCACATAATGAAGACTATCCCCAAGATATTATATACTGCAAACTTCTCTGAAAATGCTTCTTGATTGGTTTGTCAACTGATGGATGATAAATAATAATTTGGATAAATAATAATTTTCTCTGAAAATATTCTGCCTAATTTTTTGGGCCATTTTGCAATAATTAAAAATTCTGCAAGATTCAGACAAGGAATTCGAACCTCCAATTATGTTAAATGACACCAAAATAAAGCCACATTTTAATGCTCAATTAGAGAAAATTGAGATCAATTAAGATAATGTTTTAGAGTAACCTGCCCATTATTCCTAGGATGTCTGTTCCTACATATGCTTGCTCACTGGTTTCGATCAAAAGCATGGTAACAAAAGTTGCTGATTGTGCAATGAAATTAAATGGACAAATTTTTTGACAGATTAATGCAGTTTTGGCTCTATATGTGCCTCAGTGGAGCCTGTGATTAACTATGGCTTAGGCAGAGCTGACTGCATTGAGGAATGATCTTTCCTTGAGTGCACTTTCAGTTTCAAGGTCAGTAGGGGCCATAAAAATCGACAACTAAATATGTTTTAAGTAGTAATGGTCAAAGTTTTCTTATTGCACACAATTGATTAAAACAACCAAAAAAGCTAAAAAATAAAGTCATTAATTTACTTTTTCTAGTACCTTATTTCTGAAAGTTTTTTTTCATACATAGACTGGGTTTCTTTGTAAAGGTCTATAAATGCAGTAACTCTGGGGCAATAATTGGGAAGCTCTATATCCAAGCGATACTTGGTTGCTTAGGACAATGTAGTAAAATCATATAGGAAATGATCTGTCTTTATTATTTCTTCCTTATGGGGATTTATTTGAATGACACTGGATAGGATTCTTGAGTGTTATTTCTGGTTTTTATTTTCACCTTTCAGTTGAGCAGCAAAAACAGGCTTGAATGGAAAATCATTTAACCCATTCAGTTTTTGTGGTTTAAGTATTTACTAAGTGTCCAACCAACATTTCTTGGCTTACTCCTATAGCACACCACATCCCCTAGAGCTTTTGTTCCATTTACTAAACAAATCTGGGTTTGACTGCTTAGCCACCATGGTTAGACAAAAAACATTAATTGCATCACCATGGACTATTCTGAATGTAACTTCCATGTAATAAGTAAGTGGGATCCTGAAAGATATAAAATATCAAATTGTGATGGAAAGATACTTAGACTTACAACTTTTTTTTGGCAATTTGCATTACACAGTAGTAAGGTTTAACAAAAATCAAATAAATAGTAATTGAAAACACAGATACAGGACATTTTCACTGGATGTTTCTCTTCACAGTTTTCTCAATAACTCTGTGCATGAGAGGATTTATTAAATTATAGGTGGGACTAAAATATTTTAGCTATGGTTTTACAGTTTGGTGATAAAATGTTGAAGAGACAGTGCTAACCTGCTTACAGTTCTGATTGATAGTGAAGAAAAAATGGGAAAAATATTATTAAAAAAAAACGTATCAAAGGTGTATTTCTTCTGTCTGACAAATATTGACAAATTTTGAATAAAGAATTTAATTTCTGTATCTTTACCTATGATTTATCCATTCACTATTGTTTACGTGATGCATTTCCAATCATTATTATGATTTTTCTTCAGCTTTGATCTATGTTATCGTTTGTTGGTGTCCACTTCCAAATAAACTAGTTAATAGAGTTGTACTTTTTAAAACAGTTGAAGAATTGCAAAGTAATCCTTTTCTGTCTTAAATACAGCTGATCTAGATAGAAAATAGCATTCTGATAGATGCTGCTTGTTGCACAATCAGGCTCAGATGAAACCACTGAGAGCCTGAAGAAACTAATTCTATACAGTACACTTCTATTTTAACTGTGTTGTGATAATGGTAGGGAGTTACTACTGATCCCCTAACCATCTTCCATTTGTGCAGTAAATACACCAGCAGCCTTAGTTAGACTAAAGTGCAGAGTGGATTTTTTATCATAAAAAATTTGAAAGATATTGTTGCTAGATTTTGGCCCACAATGAGGCAGTTGCTATGAGATTGCTTTTGTCAGCTATTTCCACCATTATGAGTGCAGTATTTGCAATATAACATTAATCACAACATTTCAGGAATTTTGGGGATATTGGGTATATTGAGCTATATTTTGAAAATGGACAGAAACCTCTCACCATGTCAGATGTCCTTTTCTACTCCATATTCCCTTCCTAAACCAGGATACATTACCCAAGTAAACATTATTTTCTGATGGGGATATTGCAATATTCCTGAGCTGGTTTTGCCTGTATTTACTTTTCCCATCTCCTTAAGTTGTCAGGTTTTTTTTTCCTTGTGTTGTCCTATGTCACTTGTTACATTATATCTATTACCCTTTATTACCAATGAACATGCAAAATCAGTAATTTCTTTTGTTTCTACGGTGGCCACATATTTCTTATGTCTCTCCTATGCCTTTTGCTCTTTAGCTGTGTCTTTGTCAATGTATTGTATTTTTCAGATAACTTACCATTCTTCTAGAGGCTTTTTGCTGGTGCTGCTAGCTGAACCCCACTTTGAGGCTCTTCTCTCTGGTGACCACATCTTGAGTTTAATGAAGTAGATTAAATTTTTAAAAGACATCATTTTAAATTAATAGATTTTGGATAATAACTTCATCACAATGAATATGGCCCTGATGGGAGCCTCTCTAAATCTCCTCCTGGTCACTGACTATCTTGTTGGTTCTCATTGTATATTCAGCTGATATTCCAGCCTAGGGATAGCACTGGTTCTCTTGTTCAACTGAATCCTGTTTTTTAAAATCCACTTCTGCTAAGACAACTTTGAATTCAAATCCTGCCTTGCCAGAAGCTTGTGGGTTGTGTCTGCATAGTATTTTTTGTAAATTGAACAAATATGTTCTCTATTTCATCATCTATGTCTCTAATGAAAAATAGACCACACCCAGAGCAGACAACTGTTGGAATTATTCTGAGTATATTCTGCTTTCTTGATAGTAAACTGGCAATAAACTTATTCTGATGAGTTGTTTACATCTATACTCATGTTGCACTTGTGTAATACTCATCCTCAGTTGTTAGACCTAATTTTCAGTTTGTAGGACTTGCTGAATTTCAGTTCCTGGAAGAATTCTTTTTTTCTACACAATACTTGCTTTCTATGTTTGCTATTCTAGATATTGTTCAGAATATCCCAAAATGGGAGAGTTTCTCCCTGGTAGATGAGCAGTTGGTTGCATTCATTGTTGCCACACAGGCCTGTGCATTGAATGACTGTGGTACATAAATGGCTCTTGCTTATTTTGTTTTCTCAATTCCATGAGCAGGTGTGGACTATCTATCACCTCTGAAGTGATTTTGTTTCAGTTTATTTCTTCACAGAAGAAAATAATTCCCATATACCTTCCAAAATACATGTGGCAAATTTTGGCATGGATTAGATTATTCTTTAAAAAACAGAGCCATTGATGATATATTCATATAGGCCACTGCTGACTCACCTGACTTCATCTAACAGAGCTTGTAAAAGAAAGAAGCCAATGGTGAAGAATATTAAATGAAGCTTGATGATTTTTTGGTAAAAATAGAAATAACTGGGCCACAGGTGTAGCACAGATGCCAAGTATTCAAATACTGAAGGAAAAATTTAACTTTCATCTCTTTTATGGTATGCTACATGTCCTTGTGATTATGGCTGCAAATGAATTCTTTCTTAGTGCCTGTATAATTACAAAGGCCAACTTTACGCCTGGTTAAAATTTTGAAAATAATAGAGTATTAAAAATGCAGCTTGAGAAGTTATGAAATGAGAAGATTTTATTTTTAAATCTGCCAAATTCTTTGTGACAAAAATAGAGAAAAAGAAGCTCCAAATGCAGCCCTAGTTGCTGATGTACAGGTTGATCAAATACTGAAAGATTTGGTTAATCTTGAATTTGAGCTTAATGTATTGGTACCTCTCAAGAATACAATATAATAAAATTTTGTATTTTACTGTAAAAAATGAACTTATACTTTAGGAAGGAAAAGGTTGCATATCTGGAAATGCATTCCTAATGTACTCAAGTAATCCTGTATCTACTTTGCATAAAGTACCTGCATATTACTCTCAGAAAAGTAGCAATTTTTAGTCACATTGCAATTAAGTAAATGAATGTCAAAAGGAACCATTCTTCTGACAGTGAAATCCATGGAATAGAAAAGAGGGAATTTACCACTGCCAATTTTGTTTATGCTGGCAAGCTTTGATGCAAACTCAAAATATTTTTGTTTACTTTTAGGGCCTTACAGGGCAGAATTTATGTTCTTAAATTACTTTATGTATATTTTCAAAATTTGCTCATGAAGTCTGCAAGAGCTAGGTGTGTTTGCAGTAAGGTCATTTTGAAGGTAAACATGCATAAACATAGCAAGTAGAAATGTAAGCCAATGCTCCTGAGTTTATTCTCAAATGTGCAAAAGTTTTGTTTTATTAAGTTTTTTTATAGCTAGGGTGTTTTCTGCTAGGTACATCACTTTATAAGAAAGCTTTAAAGAGTCTTTTACTTTTAAGTGTGAGAAAGTTATTTGAGTTTGGAAGGAAGATTACAGCATGTATTAACAAACCCCCTTTCTACTTCAGTTTTGGGCTACTCGGTCATGTCTGTCTCAAAAACAGCATTTCAAGTTGTTATTTAAGCCATATATGAAACACTGAATCGTGATTTTTTTTAAGAGGCTATAAGCCTTTTTTGTCTTCACTTGATCACTCATTTATTCTATGTAAGTGTAAGTTTATATTTACTCATTCTGACCTACTTTAGATCTGTGTAATTGATTTTTCATTTTGAGCGGTGCATAGTCAGGTTTAGCTGACTTTGATCTCTCTTTTCTGTATTATCTGACTTTCACTGAATAAACCATTACATTGTAAAAAACTTTTCAGTGATATAAACAGTCAATACTACTGACTGAGCTCAAAAGAATTTGATATTTTTAGGCCAAGGTTTTTGGGTTTGAGCCAGAAGCCTTTTGAAAGCATTCCAAGAAATCAGAAATACCAGACACTTAAAAACCCAGCATCTCAAATAGGAAACAAGTAACAGCAGATCATATTTAAAATCATCTCAGAAACTGCTATTCTCTTAGAAAAAACTCGAAAAGTTTGGATATCAAAATCAGACATATAATGGGACAGTAATATCAAATGTAGACAGGAAAACATCAATCCCCTTCCATATGTGGATATTTTACTTGCTACACTTCCATTATAAAATAGAGTGGGACTCTTGCATTCATACCACATACACATATATTTTTCCTTCATGAGTCCACATCCTGAGCCTGACAGGCCAAAACTGCCACTGAAATCAGAACTGGATCCAAGATCTTTCTTGTTTCTTTTTGGCAAATGCACAGAAACATGCTTATTCCAAGTTATGTATACGTTCCTCTTTATTATAAGAATTCCCTATTCTCTTAAGCATGGTGTTTTACTGATGTAAAGTGGCCTAATTGACATAAATAGATAGGAAATGTCACCACATGATGCGTCACTGTGGATATAGAAACAGATGTGCTGTTCAGAAATCTGTGGTTAAAATGTCTGTAATATGTGATTCAAGAAATATTTATTTTTCAAAAGTAAAAGATTTACTCCCCACAAAAATGTTGCTCTGGTTAAGTTCATGTCTTTCAATACTTTATGCTTTTAATAACTCTGGTGAATATTATACTACAAAGATCCCATTAGTTAAACTGTATTAGGATCACCATAGTATCATTCAAAAAATGAAAGCCACCAGAATATATTTCAGACACCTATTTAATTATTTCACCCTTGTAGTTGCCTTTACATTAGGAAAATATGCCTTCAAAAATAAAGCAAACTCAACAAAAGCTGTGGAATGGAGTTTAATTGGTACACTTATATATCTAAGTAAAATTGAGGGCTTTCCAAAAAAGAGAAAAAGATCTCTTTTCAGCATTCAAATCTTTTTTGCAAGATCTATGAAACATAACTCAAATGAGTTTTCACACCAATTTTCTTTAATAATCCAAAGCAATATTATTTCATCCATTGACTGTAACTGAGAAATCCATTGGGTGTTGAAGAGCGGTAGAGTTATAGAGTCTAAAACTTTGAGTTATTGAAAATAAATGCGTGACTCCCATGAATTTTATGAATAGCAAACTCATGCTTATTAAGAAAAAAATGCAATCGTTGCTTATTGATGTGTTTTGTAGTTTTTCTTACCCATAAATAATATTGTTGACTAATTGTGTTTAAGGATGGAGCAAATAGTGGCGTATCTAACTGCAATTTCTCTTGGAAATAGGTGAAAGGACAAAACTAGAAGGGGAAAGAAGATAAAAGCAGGGATTTTTTATTTTTAATGGAGAAAGAATATTGATCAGGCCCTAAGAAAAATGTTGGTTTTTTATTCAGCATTATCAATACCTTATCCTCTGTTCTTGTAGCTGCTTTGCACAGAAATATCAAAACACAGACACTTGGTTTCTGACAAGAGGAGTGAAGAGCTGTGACCAAGCCATGATGGCAAATATTATGTTCCAAGTTTGACAAGACCTAATGTAAAATAGTTATTGAGATTTATGATTCAGAGTGCTGTGCCCTAACATTGCTGGAAACAAAAAGAGTTTTCATGTCCTTTGCCACAATGCCTGTTAAGTCCTGAACAATGGAATTGTCTTGCTTGGCAGACAGAACAGACAATCTGAGTTGTCTTCGCTCAGGAATGAAATTGAATATTTCTTGCTGTGAAGAGTTTTCCATTTACTCCATTGTTCGGACTGCATTGATTCAGACAAATTGATTGTCTCTGTGGTAACAGAATCATGCCAAGAGATGACAAAAGTTAAGTCATCTGTGACTAAAATTCAGTCAGCTTTTAACACTGAGTTTCTGGAGGCACTCAGATGAACTTCTGGAGGCATTGTAACTGCTGAAACACAGAGGGTGCACATTGAAATTCTTTGTAGTACTGGCTACAAAATGCAATTAATTTTATTTTTATGATTTAGATTATTTGTTATGTAGCTTTAATTTATGAACCCATATGCAGATTAATTCCTGGGTATGAATTCTCTCTTCAAAACCCAAACTTTTATTTACACATTTCCAGATATTGGTCAAATGGCCTTAAGCTTTGCACTTCGGCAAGGTATTCTGCCAAGCCTGTCTTTGAATTCATCACCTCCATAGATCAGCATCATAAACATTGACCAGTAAGGCTCAATCCTCTTTTAACCAAAAGTTTAATGTAGTCTTCATTTACAGTGTGGGTTTTTTTTTTTTTTGTGCTGTGTTTTCTTTTTAATGTACTTTATATAAGGGAACTTATGTGAATATATTGTAAAATAAACAATAAATATGTTTTGTCCTTTAGGTTTACTTACAAACAATTTCCACTGCCTGGATACAGACTTTGTTTAGAAGAAGCACACCCTAGATATCTTTTTATTGAGGAAGCAGGTCTCAGGTTAGTGAATGTAACCTTTCAGTAAGCATATTTTTATTAGTTTCCTTCTGTGGGTCACTTGTGGTCCAGGGACCCCAGGCTATAGTTTGAAAACCACTTATTTTTGAAATGAGAGGGCTTTGCCAGCCAATAGTTTTAAAAGAATTTGATATGATGGCATTACTTTTCTGGTCAAAGAACATCATATCTTTCCTTAGGAAGAAAGATGAGGAGGGACAGCACTGTCTGGAAATATTTGTTATGCACAGAGGTATTGAACATCCACATTAAACTTTTATTATATGAATGAGGCTGAGCAATTATGATTTACATTTAGAAATTTTTGTTTGCATTATGTTTTACCAATAGAAAAATCCTTTGACCAGAAAAAAAAAAAAAAGAAGAAGAAAATCCAACTCAAAATACAGAAAAGCATGGAAATTATGTTAAATCTTGGAGTTCCAGAAAAAAACATAAAAATCTGAGAAAATCACACATTTAAACCTCAGGCCAATAATTTAAATTGTCATTTTCACCATTCATCCAGCTTTAACTGAGCATAATTAGAAGTACTGGAAAATTAAAGGACAACGTAGAACAGAAAAGGTTAGTTTTTCCTCACTTAGTGAAAACATTTCATCAAAGTTCTCTGTAAATAGATTTAAAAAATACTTACTAGCACAAAAATAGATTACTCGTAGTTCTTTTGGAAAACTTAAGTATTACTGAAAAATTCTGAGAACCTTGTGGACTTTTCCTTGTGAAAATTCAGAGATGAGAGCTTTGCAAGGGAAAAAAAGAACTTTTGGAAGGTTATTAAATGTCTTCTGCAGTTTCTGTGAGTTAGTCTAGAAAAAAGTCTGAATAAGTGGCAATTTTTTCTACTCTTCAGTGCATCTCAGAGAAGGTTTTTTAAAATTATTTTGTTTAAGCAATAGTCTAACATTTTCATAAACCCCACATTACATATTTTTGCAGAGTTGTCACATTTTTTGCTTTTTACAGCTAAAAATTAAGTCAATTTTTTTTTTTTTTTTTTAACATCATTGTGTGTGTTGACTTCCTTGTTTCCTGACTGTAAAGAAGCAACTTTGTCACTTCTAAGAAAGCTTGTGTCATATTGGGAATCCAGAAGTTGTTCACAGACCATTTCAGAAAACTTAGCTTGGAAAAATGTAAACCAAATATTATTTATCTGTGCCAGTAACCCTTCTTTCTGTGTTGACACACAGCCAAAGAAAGAAAGAAACAGTCCAACATAACCTGTCAATATCTCTTTTTTTGAGCTCATTCTCACTCCTGGAGAAGCTAAGCAGTAGATTTTGGGAAGACAGAAACACAGGTTAACTGAAGAAATTTTTGATCCTTTGTTAATTACAATAATTCGATTATTTTTGTGTGGAGAAAGGTAGGAGTGGGCTAAGGAATACATTGTTTCAGATGTTCAGGGCACTTCAGCTATAAGCTTAAAACACTCTGCAAAGGTAAAGGTCCAGAAATCTATGGGTCCCTTATTAGATGTAAAAGAGAAACGAAGTGGAAAGATGTTATTTCTCTGCTAAACATTGAACAAAGATCACCTTCCAATATGGTTTATATTCCAAAAGTGCCTAGAAAATCATGGGGTTGAGTGTGTGGTCACTTTTGCATATTTTTCCAGTTCTTAGGTTTGTAGGTTACTAAATGGGTAAAACTCATACAGGACACAGTAGCAGATACCACATGATAATTTTGGTTACTCTAGCAAGGTTCTGAACAACCTGTTTTGCTTTCAGAAAAAGAGATAACTTATACAAAAAGAGTACCCCTCTGGGTTTTACAGCTAGAAGTAAAAATTTTTCCCCTATAACAGTAAACAGGTCACATAAAAGTTATCCAGTGCAGTTCAGAAGTTAAGCTTCTAAGTTAAATAATCAAAATATATGAAATTAGGAAGCTAAATTGTTTCATAGCCTTGAATTTATGGTATAATAATTCAAAGCAGCTTTATGCAGCCTGGCATCCTTTGCTTTTCTTCAGTGAGAAATTTTAGCCTGTTCAAAAAAAATGTAGTCCATCTGTTTCAAGGTCCATAGACATTAAAATTCAACCTGGTGTGTAAGTGATTTTCTTCCTTTAAGGTGCCAGAATGAAACACACCTGCCTCTTTCCACATGGACCGTTAAGACAGTGAAGTCAGCATCCTCAGGATGCAGTTTTTATCTTTAACTGCTCATTAAATGAATGCATGTTCCTGGGAAACTCAAACTCTGCTGACCTCTTTAAACCTTTGTTCAGATTATAATCACTAAATTCATTCATTCAGGAAAAATAGCATGTGACATACCAGAATAATTACAATTAACCAACACAGCATTAGCTTGCATTATCTAAGACTGAAATGAGTGATCAGTCTCTGGTGGGGAAATTCTCATCAAATAAAAGTGAAGTATAGATGAATAATGAATAAGAAAAGGAAATTACAATTAACTAATGAACACTAGATGAACAGAATAATATGCTTGGTATGTGAGACAGTAAAGAGTTCATTTGGGAAAATGGATGTTTGAGAATGAATATTTCTAAACCAAAACACTATCCTGCCTGGACATTGTTGGAATAACCCATGTCTAAAGCAAAGACTTACCTTATTCCTGCCTTGAAAATATTTTTCAGTACATTTATACTCTATTTCAGTTGATAAATTTTATTGTCTTTATTTAGTCTGATAATGTCCTGTATTGATTTATCTTTAAAAGAATTGTGGAGAGGAGATTTGTCATGTAGAAAACTTTAATTTTGGCACAGACAAAAAATACTATTTAATTGAGACTGCTAGAAGATCTGGTACATCAGGCACAAGGTATAGTTTTCTTCTGAGATTGAAGAAGGTGGAAACTGTGAAAAAGCAAGTTTTAGGCGGTCTATGGAAAAGAAGGGATTGTATGCAACATTAACACTTGATCCTCTTGCATATATTGAATTTCTTACATTTCTGTCTGTGTAAATGCTTTGCCATAGAGATCATACTACAAAAAGTGAACCTCTGCTTCTCTCAGAAATTCATCTGGTTCCCTTATTCAAAAACATGCCACTTTGGCTTTAGGGTAAATCTTCTGGCTTTATATAACTCTTTTGTTTACTAATTGTTAATTTTACTTCTGTATGTTAAAAATTCATTATGGAAAAAAAACTTTGATTGAGTCATTGCCATCTGTTTTTGAGTATAGCTGGTACTGACTATGCATGGCTTATTTATGCTTATAAACTGCTTATAAGTATTCTTATCGTTCCTTTGATTTACAAAACCCAATTAAACCAAATAACCTCAAGTTTCCACCTACAAGGTTTGCTTAAAAGAGGGGTTTATCTCTTCTCAAGCAAAGAAATGCATCAGAACTGGTGCAGTTGCAGTCTATGGGATGTCAGAAGGACAGCCACTGCGGGGACAGGCAGACGTGTCTGAGCCATGGAGGTCTGTCCTCTGGGGCCACGTTTGGTGGCAGGACAGAGGTGGTGAATGAACAAGGGGGATCATCAGTTATTGTCCCCAGTGAAGCATAGCTACTAAGGCATGTATTTACCAGGCATCCAAGCACTACTCAAATGAGCTCTGCTCCAGGCCGTGTGTCCAGGGCAGTGGGAAGACCCCACTGTGAACCATTCATGTTCTGTGACTAGTCTGTAGAGTAAAACAAATCAACAAAGAACTTGCATGAGACAGGCTACCCTTGTATGGATCACTTAACTGCCTGGCAGCCAAAAGCAGCAAGTTTGGAATTAAATAGCATGAGAAACTACAAGAGACTACTTAAAATGCTTTTCAAATTAAAGATTCAAACCAATTTGAATTGTGTAAACACTTGAAAAGGAGATTTACTTCAATTTGACACTTCAGTCCTGCCAGACTCCTGCTTGGAATTCCTCATCCCGACTCCTTGTAGTAACCAAGGAAGGACAGCGCTTTCAGGAAAAAAACAAAATTGACATTAACTGAGTTACAGGTATCCATCTGACACAAGCAGTGAGCTCTGAACACTCACTCTCTGCTTTGTTATGGTTTAAAAATGCTGTAACCATGCACCAAGTTCTCACCACAGCTGGGCTATCCCTTTGCAGGGGTACAGTGCTAAGGAAGCTGGAGACTTCAGCCAGTCTATCTTTAGACTGCAGTCGTAGGAGAGAACCTCTTACTTTCAAAGCTGAGTTATTTGAAATGCAATGAAAATAGGTATAAATAATATTATATCCACCCTTGAAAGTAGTGGTTTTTGATAGCTTAAATGAAGACAACATGCACGTTGTATGGTGCACCTCCTCAGTGCTGAATCAGCTTTTATCAGTTTTTGTTTAAAAAAACAGACCAGGTGCCAGTTACTGGAGACAGAGGTCACTGGTGTCTTTAGTTCAGCAGGGTACAAATATACCCTAAAATTAAAACCCAGTGCTCTGTTTGTTTCTGCTGTTCATGAAGCTGTCAATAAACTCACAACAACATGCTCTCTCTAGTGAAGTTCCAATGTCAGCTGCTCCTGTGGCCAACTTTAACCTGCTGTGAAAGGGTTTCATTTAGTTTCCCCATCCTCTGTATACAGTAGGTTGGCTATCCAGGAAACATATTTTATTTTCAGATTCAGTTTCTTTTCCACTGAAAATAAAAACCAATAATGTATTCATCCTTCTGGGTTCCAGTCTTAACATGCTTTAAAATAATATAGCATTTTGCATTTATATACTATCAACCAGAGGACTTTTCAGGATCTAATACAGAGGTACTGCTTTACACCTCTCAGAAGAACAGCCAGTAAAGTTCAGAGACAGGATCACTGCTTCAAGAGTATTGCATCTGTGTCTCCAGGAGGACTGCAGCCACCATTTCAATTGGACTGCTACCAACACCCTGACCAGCTGGGTGTCAGGTGGTATTCTGGCTCTGCCAGTGTTGCTTTGTATTACTGCATTTTTATTTTTATTTTTCCTAATAAAGAACTGTTATTCCTACTCCCATATCTCTGAGATTTCCTTAATTTCAAAATGATAATGATTTGGTGGGAGGGTGTCGGAACTCAGGACATTCCTTTGGGAGTCCGGAGTTTCCTGGGACCCTTGCCAGGGGGCTCGGAGACCCTGGCACACAGCCCAGAACACCAGTGGGTTCGATTATGAACCACGGAATAACTTGTCACCTTTATAGAAAGAGATAAAAGCCACAATAGTGTAAATAGTGTAAGAATAAATAATTACAGAGTCTAAATGTAGGTTTTAGGATTTTTGGTATAGGGGTTTCTGGTGACAAGATGGAGGGATTTGGGCGTGTCTAGCCTTTCTTCTTCTTCTCTACCTCCATCTTGTCTGGTGATGTTGGCACTTTTAGATTGGTCTAAAGTAGAAACTCACTGTCTAATATAGATGATAGGTATTGGAAAATAACTGTAAATATTGTACACGTAGTTTGTAGTATATAAAGATAACACCGCCCTGGAGGACGGGGGAGTGCCTCTGGCTGTCCTGCCAAACGGATCTCGGCTGGACAGGGAGAAAGAACTTTATAGATAAGATGCAATAAACAATCTTGAGACCGAAAAAATGAAGAGCCCTGACTTCTTCTTCAAGTACCGGGCTGGGAAAAGAAACTTTCGAACTTTAGTCGGGGTCACTCTGACCAGCTAGAAAGACAGCCCCCGGCAGGAGGGGATTTACATTTTCCATTTCAAGTGAGCCTTCTGCCCTCCTTAGCAGACACCTGTCTTTTCAAACTGAGACAGAGGGAAAGACAGAAGAACAGACATTGTGGCTCCCAGGCCAAATGCAAATTTTTCCCTCTAGGTATAGGTACAGTGCTAGCTTTTTCATGTAGGCTATAAGGTACAGTGGCAGAAATCTCTGCTGGGTGCATGACAGGATAAGTAGGATCCAAGAATAAGAAGACAGATTGTTGCTGCCATGCAAGTACTTTGCAGCCCTGCACACACCACCGAGGGAAAGCAAGGTTTAGGAAGAGAAGCTGTTCCTGATACTGGAGGAACAATCCTGACAGGGATAGTGAAATATGGTCATGGCAGCAAATCCAGTGAAAAGGTAACACAAACAACTCCTTCTTAGTCTTCTTAGTGATTAACACAAGTATCTGAAAGATTAGACACTTCTATATTGATCCTTAATAATTGATTTCCCCTGGCTATGACAAAAAGTGCTCTCAGATGCAGAAACACAAGTGCAGGTCATATGTGTCCAATACTATAAAAACCCACAAATTCTTTAATGATTCAAAGAACACAAAACTGCCTGCAATCACTTAAACCACTTCCTGCAGCCCCCTCTTACTCTCAAGTGTAGCTCAAGGTGGCATATTTTCCATGTGCTTCTGACTCACATAATCTCCTGGTTGCAAAACCTTATCCTCTGTAATTATACTGTTTCATCCTTGCATAAAAAAGCCTCTTGCATTGTACCTTGTCACCAGTAGTCACAGAGTGAATGATCTCTGATCCCACTGTCCCTTGAAAATTTACTGAGAAATGAATAAATTCAGGCAATCAGTTGCATACCTGGTAAAGCACAAGGAAACATAAAACCATACAACTAATTTAGATAAGCTGTGTCTGAAATTGTACTGCCAGGGAGAGAATGATGATGAAGATGAGTAGCTCCAAATCTCATGAAAATTTAAGTGAATTTTTCCCTACATGCTAATATCATGATGCTGATTGACTATGTCAAGATTTAAAAAAGTAGTTTCAGGCTTTTTTTGCCTATCAAAGAGTAGTGCAACAGGCATTTGTTGGCCTAATTTTACAAAACTAAATGCACATTGCTGTGCATTCTCATTTGACAATTTTGCTGTGGTGGCTAAGAACTACAGCAAGGTCCTGTAGGCAAACTCCATCCTTATCTCTTATTGATGTGAGATAGATGAGAACAATAATATGTGTTTCAACAGAATAAAGAAAGTCTGGCATAAAGAGCTCAATTAAAAATTGCTGTAATTTTACTGAAAGGTTCTTTCAGAAGATTTTGTTCAAAACAAGTTTGACTTACATTATGCAGAACTAAAGGCTCTGCAGCAGTTTTGAACTATAAATATTTTTGGTTTCCTTCTGTTCAGTAACATCATCTAATAATTTTGCCTTTTACAAGATGGAAGGGGAAGAAAAATGCAATATATTTATATGCAACCTGAAAATAAGGCTGAGAAAAAATCCCACCAAAATCTCTGATGAAAAATGATAAATCAAAATAATAGTAAAATGTTTTCCACAATTATTTTTATTAAAACTGGAATGCCTAACTTTAAATAAAAATAGAAATTTATACGGTAAAAATTTTGGAAATTTGATTTTTTAACCTTTGATTTGTGAACGAAATACAAGTTTATTCAACCACACATTTTACTGTGGAAATGATAACTGTCCCTTCCAAACCCTTTTGATAGGATAATAAACAATGACATAGCCTGGTGACAAACTGTATTTACCAAGCCAGCTTGCAGGTATGTTTGGCAATGGCCATGGCTAAGAAAATTAATGACACATCAAATATCCTGGGAAGACAGCATAAGGAATAGGTCTGAGGTCTTGCAGTGTTTTCTTTTTTACTTTGCTTAAATTGACTCACAAGATTTTTTTTTATGTAGAAATATTCTACATAAATTTCCTCATGATTTTTCTTCCATCACAAAATATTTTGTCCTACATCTCTGATACATAGTTTTGATTTAAATTCCTAATGTTAATATAAGTCTTAACACCATGAAATATTAAGTCACTTTTGACTGCCTTTTTGCCTTTTTTCATTTTGAATGATATTTGAAAGGGGCCTGGTTTAATGGAACCTGGAACAAATGCTAATTCTTTGGTGTATTTTTATTTTAATCTGATTCATCCTTCCTCATTTATTAGTCATCTATTTCTATAACATTTATGAAAAAAATTTAGTAAAATGCAATGAAATTTTATGATGCATTTATTTGTCTATATTTTAACTTTAAAATAATTTTTGCAAAGTCTCTCAGTTATGCAAATCTCATCTCATTATGTAAAACTTCATTTTGAACTGTATTTCATCATTTCTAATAAGAAAGTCTTAGGTAGAATGGCAATGAGAAAGCTTCTGTTAAGTCTTTGTAAATCTATCTTGTGGCTTCAGAGTTAATTCTTTACAGGATGCCTAATGGCTGCTGTTATATAAGTGAAGTAATAAAAAAAAAATAAAGAAAAAATTCTTTGGAATTCTAACCAATATTCGGTGTGTCTCCAGAAGATCAGGAGATTTTTTAATCTCTTTTAAATTTTCTTTCATTTCCTATTGATGTATCTGAGATTAAATTTTTGTGGCCAGAGGAATAATGAAATTTGCACCAAGAACATTAGGTTGGACATGTAATATTTGGATAGTAAAAACTTATGTAGAGTACTGGAGTGTAGAGAAATTGAAATACCAATGAAACTTAAAATAAGATTTATTTTAAATTTTTTTAATACGTTTTTTTAAGGATACCTGTAAAAAATTGGCTAATCTGAAGTGCTGAGTATTTTAGCTGCATCTATAATTGTAAACCTTAGGAAAGGTTCCCTGAAATTCTGGTTATTGGTTAAAAATTTAGAATCATTGCTGGGAGGAAGAAATGGAGTCACTAGTGTGCTTTGCAAATGAATGCCCCATTCAGTATTCATTTGACTTGTCTCTTAATTTTGACCACAAGAGCAGAGCATCAGCCAGCTTTGAACAGGTGGACAGTGATAGAAGTGCTTCACTGATGTGCTTGCTGATGTTAACAGGATGTTCCTCAGAAAAAATGAATGTTATTCTTTCACACACATCCTGACATGGACCTTATGTGAAGGAAGCCAGCAGATGGATGATATTTCTTCTGCTTGTGTTTTAAAGTAGATGGAAGTGGTTCATCAGGCAAGGAACCCAGCCTTAATCCTGAATGTAATTGTTTCCAAAGGACGTACAAATGATCTAGGGCCATCAGGCTGAAGAAGTCTCATTTTTGAGCCCTAGTTAGGCTTAGCCCTCCGGTCACAGTGCAGAACGATCCTGTCTTATAAATGGACAGGGAGCAGGATGGGGTCTGAGGGGGCAAAATCCTTCCCACTATAAGTAAAATCAGGCCCATGACCACACGAGGAACATGAACATATATAAGTCTAGAACAACTGATGAGTTGCATCCCAGAGTCCTGAGGGAGTTGGTTGATGTAGTTGCCAAGACACTCTCCATGATATTTGAAAAGTCATGTCAGTCAAGTGAAGTCCAAGGTGACTGGAAAAAGGGAAACATTGTACCCATCTTTAAAAAGGGTGGAAAGGAGGACCCTGGGAACAACAGACCTGTCAGCCTCACCTATGTGCCTGGAAAGATCATGGAACAGATTCTCCTAGAAAGTGTGCTAGACACAGGGAGGACACAAAGGTGATTTGAGACAGCCAGTACAGTTTCAACAAGGGCAAGTCCTGCCTGACCAACCTGGAGGCCTTCCATGATGGAGAGACTACATAGCTGAACAGGGAAAGAGACAGGTGTAATTTATCTGGACTTCTGTAGAGCCCTTGAAGCAGTATCCAGCAACATCCTGCTCTCTGACTTGGAGAGAGATGGATTCCATGGATGGTCTGTAGGGTGGATGAGGAATTGGTTGCAGGGTCACGTTCGTAGGGTAGCGATCAATCAGTCAGAGTCTCACTGGACACCAGAGACTAGTGGTGTCCCTCAGGGGTCTGTGTTGGTACCAGTGTTTTTAATATCTTCATTAATGGTGTAGATAAAAGGATCAAGTGCACCCTCAGCAAATTTGAACATGAAACCAAGCTGAGTGGGGAGGGATGGGATGACACCCAGAGGGACCTGGACAAGCTCAAGAAACAGGCCCATGGGAATCTCATGAGATTTAACAAGACCAAGTCCACAGTGCTGCACCTGGGTCGAGGCAACCCCTGGTATCAGCACAGGCTGGGGGATGAACAGATTGAGAGCAGCTCTGCCAAGAAGGACTTGGGGGTACTGGTGGGTGAGAGGCTGGACACGACCCAGCCGTGTGCACTCACAGCTCAGAAAGCAGAATATATAAAAATGCATCAAAAACAGCATGGCCAGCAGGCCGGGGAGAGGATTTTTCCCTCTACTCTGCTCTGGTGAGACCCCACCTGCAGTGCTGCATCCAGCTCTTGGCTCCCCAGCACAGGAAGGACACTGACATGATCTGTTGGAGCAAGTCCAGAGGAGGGACACCAAGTTGACTGGAGGGATGAGGCACCATTCCTGTAAGGAAAGGCTGAGAGAATTTGGTTTGTTAAGTATGGAAAGGAGAAGTCTTTGGGATGATCTTATTGTGGCCTTTCAGTAACCTAATAGGGGCCTACAAGAAAGATGTAGAGGGACATACATTTCACAAGAGCTTTTAGTGACAGGGCAAGGGGGGATGACTTCAAACTGAGAGTAGATTTGGATTAGATATTAGAAAAAAGTTCCTTATTGTGAGGTTGGTGAAACACTGAAACATGTTGCCCAGAGAACTTGTCGATGCCCTCTCTCTGGAACTGTTCAAGGCGACCCCAGATAGGGCTCTGGGCAACCTGCTCCAGTAGATGTACCTGCACATAGAAAGGGGATTGGGACTGGATGATCCTTAAGGTCTCCTCCAACCCAAGCCATTCTATGATTATATGATTCTATGACCTTCATCATTCTTTTTGGAGTGGACACTTCTAGATGTCCTTGCCCACTGGTGCCAAGTCTCCCAGAGTGTGGCTGAGCAGGGAGATGAGCACTGATCTCAGGCTGGCACTCTCAGCCAGTACTCAAAATAACCTTCACACAGTAAGCATAAGTTGCAGTGTGATAAGAGGATATGGAGTATAAATAGCTTGAATTTAAGATCTCAAGGTAAATTTGCAAGGATTTAGCTGCAAAAATATGTATCTCTTGCAAAATTATGACAGTGAGGGTCATGGACCTGGGACTTCATACAATTACTAGAATTTTAACACACCTACACACAAAATACAAAGTAGATGGGCTTGGCTTCCTAAGCCAATGAGTATCTGAACAATCCAGTTATCTATTATAATGCCTGCACCTTTCAAAAAAGTAATTTCTGTACATAGGGAAAGGAAAATGAGACTAATGCAAAGTATAGAATGAAAAGTATGCAGCGGTTTCATGTGCATCCATTTTCATGGTGAAAAGAGTCGGCAGTAACTCTAGAATGGCTGGTTATCTTAGGAAGGTTGGTGTAACTTTAGTTGTTTACACCGTTTAATATTGAATTATGGCATATTTAGCCTTTTTTGGTCAAATGTTTTCAACAATAAATAATTTCACAACTGGGAAACAGTCCAAAAAATGAGATTAGGATCACAGAATAATTTAGTTTGGAAAAGACCTCCAAGGTCCTCTGTATTCCAACTATTAAACACTAAACCATGTCCCTAGGTGCCACAGCTACATGTCTTTAAAACGGCTCCAGGAAGACTGACTCAACCAACTCCTTGGGCCTCTTCCAATGTTTGACAATCCTTAGAATGAAGAATTTTTCCCTAGTATCCAATCTAAACCTACCTTGGAATGACTTAAAGCTGTTTCCTCATGTTTGATTGCTTGTTCCTCATGAGAATAAGACTCACTATGACCTTCTTTCAGGTAGTTGTAGAGTGTGTTAAGGTCTCTCCTGAGCATCCTTTTCTCCAGGCTAAACAATCCCACTTTCCTCAGCTGCTCCTCATAAGAGTTATGCTCCAAGCCCTTTACCAGTTTCATTGCTCTTTTCTAGACACACTCCAGCACTTCAATGTTTTGGGGGTTTTTTTTGGTTACAAGTGGCCTAAAAACACAGGACTCAAGTTGTGTCCTCACCAGTGCTGAGTACAGCAAAAATCACTTGCCTACTTGCCACGCTATTTCCGACACAGGCCAGGATGCTCTTGGCTGACTTGGCCACCTGAGCACAGCTGGCTCACGTTCAGCTGCTGTTGACCAGCACCCCCAGGTGCTTTTCCACTGGGCAGCTTTCCAGCCACTCTGTTCCAAGCCTGTAGTGCTGCAGGGGGTTGTTGTGACCCACATGCAGGACTTGGCACCTGGCCTCGTTGAACCTTATGCAATTGGCCTCAGCCCATCTATTCTGCTTGTCCAGATTCTTCTGCAGAACTTTCCTACCCTCCAGCAGATTGACACTCTCATCTAACTTGATGTCATCTGCTAAGTTGACCAAGGGTGCCCTTCAACCCCTCTTCCAATTCACTGATGTCAGAGAGAACTGGCCCCAATACTGAGCTCCAGGGAGCTCCACCTGTGCCCAGCTGCCAATTGAATATAACTCCTTTCACCACCACTCTTTGGGCTCTGTCTTCCAGACAGCTCTTACTCAGCCAAATATATCTGGTGTACACAAGTCTTAGAAGAATTTGGAAATACTCACGTAAAATGAAGTAATCAAACCAGCATGTTATATAAATATCCTGTGTAGGTTTCTGCTGCAAAATGAAAACAAAATGACATCATGGATCTTTTATACTGAAGTTTAATTCCATCTCTTTTAGAGGTAAAACACCCCATCATTCTGCTAAAACACTGTCTCTTTGACGTCATGTCATCATTAGCCTGTAGGAAAGTCTTCCAGTGTCAGATGTGAACACAATATTCATCTGTGCTCTCACTGTGATAGTTGCTTCTGTAGTGAATGAAATGAGAAAGGAAACAATAAAAAGTACAAAAAAAGTATGGATCATTCAGTCCATAATTAGAGGGACTTCAGTGCAGAAGCATTCACTTTTTTCAAGACTTCCTTGGAAGTCTTAATCATGTTCTCATCAATAAATTACAAGTGCTGTGAAAAGGTGCTGCATAAAAGCCATGGCTTAGGTTTTTCAATTTATATTGCTCTACCTAGATTCTACTTGTCTGTGAGACAGTAAAAGGGTAATGAAATGAAGCCAACAGTGTGACAAAAGTCAACAATAGCGGAAATGTCAGAAGAAAAATCTGAAAATTAAAAATGAGAAAATCATATGTAAGAAATTATAACAGCCAGCTTTTTATTTGTTGTCCACATTATATTTTCCACTTCATGGGACCATGGTATTATTTCATGCTGTAGCAATAATTATTGTTAATATTATTAATGTTGTGATAGGGAGAAGAGAGAGGGAAAGGTGGCAGAATAATACTCATGTGTCCTGACATTTGGAGAAAGATGTGGAAAGGAATTCAGGGAAATTACTTCAGAGCACTCCAGCACTGGATATGTGTCCTTTATTAAACTTTTAAAAATTCTAAAGAGTGAATTCTGTTTTTCATCCTTCCCTTCCCCCTTGCTTCCTTCCCAAGCATTCCCTTCTCCTTTTTTTTCCCACCTACTCTACAAGCTTCCTATAGAAGGACAAAGATATTTCAAACAAAGGGAAAGATTTCATGCTCCAAGAGATAATTCTTCTCTGATACGCGTATTTTTTCATCAATATTCAGCATTTTCTTACCCTCTGCCTGCCAGGTGGTCTTTCTTTTCTAACCTGTTTAATCATGTATGACAGTTTATTAGATGAATACTTTTGCCTTTCCAATGAGGTACTCTGACTTCATATTTCAATCTTCATATCTCTTGTAAGCTCTCTCCAGTGATTGATTAAAACAGATATATATTTATGGCCTACATAAATGATAACTTATTATAACATTCTAAAGTATCTCAAGCATGCAAAACCAAGGGTGAAATTCTGG
Source organism: Haemorhous mexicanus (assembly GCF_027477595.1). Lineage (NCBI taxonomy): Eukaryota > Metazoa > Chordata > Aves > Passeriformes > Fringillidae > Haemorhous > Haemorhous mexicanus. The sequence goes on from NC_082341.1 coordinate 127,159,884, forward strand.
CCTCACAACAGCAAAACTCTTATCATTTCTGAGGGGCTGACATTTCACCCCAAGGATTAAGAAAAATTATTTATGGCAGCACAGGGGAATATAACTATGAAAAATTTGATGAAATTAAGATGGAGTAAATGTCTATCAGTGAGATATATTATGCCAAGGATCAGTATATCAAGGGAAGTAATGGAAGGTCTATACATTCAGACATTTTAAACTAGCTTTGAAGAAGGACTAGATAGTAAAGCAGTGAGAAACTTATTTAATGGATTGCTTCATAAATTCAAACTCTCTCAGGTTCTTATAGTTCAAAGGAGCTCTTATTGCTGCCTGCTTATCTTATTTCTGTTAATTTTCCTAATGAAAAAAACTCATAGTCTGCCTGATGCATTTCTTGCATCTGTCTGGAATTAAGTGATCAGATTGAATTCTTTTGAGGGAAGGGTTTAGGGGGTTAGATATTCAAGACTTGCTACTGGCATCGTGGAAAGAGGCAGCTACATAGAACAAGACAGGACCAATTAATAGCATTGATAAGAACCTAATAAGACATCAGGGAATCCATACAGCATAGAAATTCTGGATACCAAATTTCATTTAGTCTATTATTCGCAGTTTTGCTTTGTTTTGTTTTATAAAATTCCTTTGTTTGATGAATGTTGTAATAATAATAATAATAATAATTATTATTATTATTATTATTATTATTATTATTATTATTTCAAGAACACAAATTCAAGGTCATGCATTTAAGCTTCCAAACAAGAATTTATTCTGTAAACTAGGATCTTCTCTGGTAGAAATCATATAAGAGAAGAAAGGCCCAGATGAATAAGATGTTATCACAATAGGAGATCAGTGTGATGTAGAAGAGAAATATAATTCTAGGATATGTTATTAAACTTGATTTTAGTAGATGAAATTCTACCCTTCTCTTGTCAAAAAATGGCCAAAAAATATCAAACCTTTGTGGAGTCTAAGACACTTTTGTGCAGTAAATACAAGAGTGAATAGAAGTAATTTCTTGCTGCAGATTAAATGCATTATTCTACTGAAAATGCCTCAGAAGAGTGAGTTCTCCTAATACATATTTCACAAAGGCTTTTGACCTTCAGAAATTTAGGTTTGTTTTGTACTGCCAAACATGTATTAATACAGTGATGTCAGAGGATAGTAGGGGTAAAAATTAATGAAATAAATTAAAATATAGAAAAATTTGCCAAGAAGCAGGCTAATTTATTATTCTCTTCTCTGTGGTGTAAATGTGTCCTATCATGGACAGAGACCACTAGCTGAAGCCGTGTCTGGTTCTCATCTCTTTCCCTCAATTATCAAGAAGTGGAGTTCAAACTGATCTTTTCCAAATATTTACAGCCATGTAACACAGCTATGAAAAGGTAAATCTTGGATTATATGAGGTATCACCAGGAAAGATAAGTTCACCACTGAAATTCCTTCAGTGGGTTTTGGATCTGACTCCTAATAAATAATAAATGCAATTTTTGCCATTGCCTTTTTCTAATTCCCATGAATCAGAGCTATTATTAGAAAAGAGAAGTATTAGGGCTTAGTCTTAGGTCAATTCTCTGGCTTACCTTGTAGCTTGGATTAGGAAGCATGAAATGAAAGCAGGAAATAGAACCTTCCCAACAAACAAAAAGGAATTTTTTTTTTCACATCTGTGGAACATTTTGCTTGTAAAATTGTAAAGTGACTAGAGAAATGTATTTAGGAGAAATCTGTTGATGTCTACAACATTCCAAGATACCTCCTTGCTTCAAAAATATTACTTTAAGGGTCAGCAACACTCTCTGGTACCACCAGCACATCCTCGTCCTGCCCATATTCTCCTATGGGCTTCTGTTACTGGCCTGTGTCAGAGACAGGATGCTGAGCTTAGTGTAGGCATCTGACTTCCAACAGTCCTTACAAATGCATTTATGTTCTTGCTTTCCTCCTTTGTCACCTCCCCAATAAGTGGAGGTCAGTCTGCTGAAGGTGAGCTTTATAATTAACATCTGTCTGAACACACAGTGAATCATTGTCTAAGAACACTGTGAGACCAGGAAAAAATAAATTAATCAATAGAATAATTTAAATCGAACATTTAATCAGGAATTGGCAATGTAAGTTTGTCTGATGTCCACAATTTCATATATTAATCTACAGAACCACAAAAAAAATTTACAAGCAATTTTTCAGTCCTCTCATTCTTCAGTTAGTGGTGAAGAAAGTCTGTAGTAGTTTAGTGGGCCTGATGCAGTAGTTTTCTGCTGTAAAGATACAAGCTGGGCCTTTTTGATTTCCAGATAATAAAGACTAGATAATTGATTTATACCAAACAAAATTTGTCTTTGTTTATATCAAAGAACTTTAAAAATAAAAATTAAAAGCTGAAACAGTGAGAATAATGGAGGATCCCACCAAAGTTAGATATTATTTATCCTCTCAACACTATAATCATCAAAACCTAATTTTAAGGCAAGACAGTTTCCAAACTTTAATCCTAGTCCCCTAAACTACAAGTAACTCAATCCTTTGTGATTGCGCTTCAATATAACCTGATATGAACCACAAACATATTTCTCCTTTGCAGTCTTTTTTATTTATAGAGTCGAATTGGCATTTTAAAAAATTGAAAAATGTCCAGTTTTTCATTCATTGCATGATTACACAAGAAACAGCTGTGAGTGTTGGTCAGGTCTGCTCTTGTACATATGTCCCCACAAGCAGCCTTCCAGCCTCCAGAAATTCTCCTGAGCTCAGACTGAACAGCCCATTCTGCACCAGTGCAAGGAAAGTCACTGGAGGATCTGAGCCAATGATGGCATAGAGCAAGATTTGAAAATAAGTTTGTTATATTCCTCATAATGATTGTGTTTTAAAAGGAGGGTCAGTAGAACCCTATCTAAAAATACTTTAAGAAAAAATAAAATTAGCAAATAAAAAAAATAGTAATCTTCAGTAAATCTATATGGGTATGAGCATGACCTTTTATAAACAGTGGAGACATTAGAGTATTTCTGCTCACATGTTTCTCTCTGATTTTACAATTACTATGAAAACCTCATTCCCCTTTCCATGAAAGTGAGGCTAAGTCTCATAGCCCAGGGACACTGAGAAATTGTCTAGGACAGCCCACAGTTTTATGTGAGAAGGAATTATACCCTTATTCTTTCTTTCAATTCAGACATTAGTCTTTTCTCATGGCCAGGATTTAAAAATTCCTTCTGGCAATGAACTACTGATTTTTTTCCCATGTCCTTTTGTTCCAGTTTCACACATCAGACAACTTTTGTTCTCATTTGGGTTCATTTCCTGAATCTTGTAGCTCCTCAAGGCTAACTTTTTTTGCATGTACCATTGTCATGGTACTCATACAAAAAGTGAATGGTATAGGCTGAACTTCCAGCCTGCAGTATATCTGTCCTCCATAGTGGCTCCTACTGTTTGAGCATATCTTTGAAGTGTAAGATTTGCATGACAGAATTTGCAGACTCAACATCAAGAGAATACTGTGAAGTATTTCCTATTTCAATATTTCTTTGTTGAAAATTATGTCTGGCATGCATACAATCTAGACAAAGTCTGAAAATGGAAGAGGAGGAAGGAAATTGTAAAGTAACCAATGTTTGAAAAATCTACAGAAGTCTGGATTTTTTAAGCCCGCACACAGAAAACATGAGATGTGTGTTCCTTCACTTCATTGCTGTATTGGTACCTCTGAAAACAATAACCATGGAAACCTCAGAAAATAAATGGCAAGTCTAGAATTTCTATAAATAAAATTTGGAAGAAAATGCTGAAACTGTGCAGATGCACATGTGTGTTTATATAGTCATGTTGGAAAGATACTTTCATCTTAAAAGACGGATTATTTACTAAGCCATATGTCCCTTAACATAAAGGTATGTATGTAAAATTTTAATTGGAAGACAATCTTCATGAAAGCTGATATTTCCCTTACAGAGTGAGTCCCCTGAGATCTTGATCTTATTCAGCTTTAAAATCCAGATGATGAATACTTTACTTTGACCTACTAGAACAATGTGTTAAGAATTTCCTTATTTGGCTATGTTTTGCCTAAATCAGGCAGTGCTGTCAGTTTTTTTTAACTTTGCAGAACTGACTTCAGAATTTCTGTGCTAATAAGCTATTGATTCACTAAGCCATTGTTACTACTACTACACTAGTGGCCATTGCCTTGGTCTGACTTACCCCAAGTAAAATTCATGTGGGAAGGTAAAGTAAGATTTTTGCCTGTTCACGAATCAAATTATTTTGCTACTCTTACTAAAAAGTCATTTATAGACAGCTGTAAATGTACATATCATTTTACATATCTGGTATAAGATACATTCCTTGCCCTGAAGTGCTTTTAGTCCCTAAGATTGGAAAAAGATAAATGAGACCAGACTGAGGAAGCAAATTTAGACAGTGTGATGTGAGGAATAAGAATAAGGTAGATACGAAGGGAAATTTCTTAAAAGAACTGTTCTTTTTGGAAGGCCAGATATCATGGAAGATGGAGACGGTGATAAGGATTTGGAGACCAATCCAGTGCAAAATCTGAGCAGTGACACCTTCATCTGACTAAAAAGGAAAATAAAAGTGGAAAGAGGAGAAGGAGACGGGAGTAAAAATTAAAAGGCTTAGGAAGAACACAGACACTGAGTGAAAATGGGGCACCTTGGGAGTTTGGTCAGGGTCATTTTATGTTGCCTTGTGTCCATGATAACAACACATAAGGTTTTTGGGATGTTTTTTTCTGAATATTAGCTAGGCTAGTGCGATGGCGGTTTTCCATCTCGAAAACAGAAACTCAGTGTTCCTTACAACGTCAGTACTGCTTATTTCTTTACTAGACAATTTATTTCAATCAGTGTGACTTAATTGAGTCGCAAATGTATCACAAATGTATGTTTCATAAACTTTTGTTTTCCTCCCATCATTGCTGCCTCTGCCTTTAAAACCCACTGTTGAAACTCCTCTTCAAGAAGGCTGAAGCCAGAAAATCAGGGTGCAGACTCTCCCCCTTCAATCCAAAGATATGTGTTAGCAGCTCTTTTAATCCTTGTTCCTGTCAGTCAGCCTCTGTGTTTGGGTCCAGAATAACAACGAGCCTGAAGGATCCATAATGCCAAGAATAACTTACTTTTGCAAGTGGCCCACTTTGCCTCAATTCTGGTGACATCTTACTCCAAAAATGCCTTGTGCTCATTCTGGAGGCCCCGCAGAAGGGCTTGGTGAGCTGTGTCCCTGTGGGGTGGTCTGTGTAACCCACAGCACTGCACACGCTGGGCTGTCTGCTGGCATTGCCGCCCCAGTGTCACCCTGCACATCACACACCAGGTGGATCAAGGCAGGGCCCTGCAGAGCCACAAAGCAGTGCTGACGCTTTCTCAGGAGCTCCTTGCATGAGCTGTGGCTGCAGGACAGGCTCCCTAAGTGGGACATGTAGCTGAAAAGCAGATAGCCTGCCAGCAGGAGCACCCCGCTCCTCTGTGAAACAGTCAGACCAGCGTGGCCTTCTCTTCTGCCTGTCTGCAATAGCTTCCAGTATCATTAATGAGATATTATAGCTACACCTATTCCTTTTGTTACAGTTTCACTAACTTATGAGAGATTTACTGACAATGTGGGAGATTTAACATTCCTAAATGCTTAATCTGCTAGAAAATGCTAGATTTAAACAAAAAAGTGTGCTTATTCATGTAGCTGGAACACAAGAAGGGTATTTGAAATATAAGTCTAGACATTTTTGCAAACTGTTAAAGAAATGTACAAGCAAAAATATTGACTTTGGAATGCAAATGGTCTTTGAAGAAAGTTAACCTGGAAATTATCTCAAGGAACAAAACTGCAATCTGCCTACTCAAATACCAATTATTATTTTTTTAACCCGTTCAAGCAATACTTTTTAGATGTGGTACAAAGTTAAAAACGGTCATCAGGAAAGGAATGTTTATAACTTGTTTTCCTATTTAAATGGATATTTAAAACAATTTGTTTTCCATTTCATTTTTGGAAGCAGTAGTTAAATACAATGTCTACAACCATTTTCCAGTTTGACTTTTCACAGCTTATCATATAAAATAAGAACATGCTCAAAACCTATGTGATTCCATTACTAGTTCTGAATATTTAACTCATGAATCAAGCTTTTGGAATTTTGTAAAGCACTGTTGCAGAAAACAACAATATCCCTATTTATTTTTGTCCTGGTTTAGGGCAAATTTGGGACAGAATCCCCAAAAGGGGGTCCCTCCAGAAAACAAACCCACACAGCCCCTCCCCCCAACAGGTTCAGGAAGAATTCCTCAGAGAGAAGTGGAAAGAACCTGTTTATTTAACAGGCACAGCACCCCCCAGCACCCAAATGAACAATACCGGATGACACCACTCTTTCATCACTCTGAAAAAGATGACAAATTCAGAAAGTCTCTCCTGGGGGTGGTTGCTATGTTATCAGTCCCTCTGGTGCTGGGGCAGCTGCTGCAGCCTCAAGGTGCAAACTCTCTCTTGGTGTTCCCAGGTCCCAGTCCAGAGCAGATTCAGGTTGGTCCAAACAGGAAAGGGGAAACAGTCCAGGAAGGAGTTTGGACTGTTTAGCTAAATCAACTAATGAGAAGAGGCAAAAAGCAAGAGCAATCAGAAGCAAAGCAGAAGCAGAGCAGAAGCAAGAGCAGAGTGAAAAGCAGGGCAAAAAGCAAAAAGCAGCACTATGTACTGTACTGGCTGTATGTCCCACCGGCTGTGAGGGAGTGGCTGATAAGAGGCCCAAAAAAAATTTTCACTCTGCAGAGCCAGTCTTGAAGGCACAGAACATAATATCCAGCATAAATAACACACACGAATGGGGATACAAGCATCCTAACGTCACCCTAGGACAATTTTCTTTCCCTTGAACCTATTTTAGCTTATTTTTTGGCTATCAAAAGCACTGGTTTTTCTGAGAAACCAAACTGGAAATCACAGCCTGATATATTTATAGGAGCTAATAATAAAGAAATATACATTTTCCAAGTACAGAACCTTTGAGATGTTTTCTTCCCTGTCATCTGACTTGTGTTTTCAAATTAGCTTTGCCCAGCAAAATTAAATTCTAAAACAAAGAGAAATCCTTAAAAAAAAAGTTAGACATGTAATGTTTAACCTGGCTGTATTTCTCATGAGCAAGTAAATACTGTTATAAAGAATTACTGTTTACATAGCTGACTCCACAATGAAAACAAACCAACTCCTGCAAAACTGGCTGGGACATTAGTTACAGACTGATCACCATGACTTGAAAACACACAGAGCCTGATTTTTTCAAAACAATTGACTTTGAATTAATTTTTTGTTTCCACTATCAGCCAGTACAGCATGGAATGTCTCTAGTTTGCTGTTTAGTTTTTAGAAAAACAAAATGCCACCAAAAACTATCTTAAGGCTTAGAAGGTCTTCATGCAAACTGGTGGGTTACACAAACTTAAGTCACAAACTGGGTTCTACTTCTGTCAAATTGGTGGAATATTTTCTCAGGGGTGACTGTTAAAGCAACATCACATCCATCCCATCAAGGACACAGTAGGCTTTTCTAAAATCTTATTCTCATGGCAAGACTGCTTGAACTGTCCAAAAGATTAAGTTGCTAAAGAGTTACAGGCTGTGCTGCAGTAGCATAATTTGATCTTTTACCCAGAGACCGATTCTGGGCACACCCAGGCCGAACTGCAGCACTTGAGACAAGCTTCACATCTTGTATCACAGTCACAAGGGACATAAATCCACAGAGACCTGCCTCTTTACTGTCTGTGATAGGCATAAAAGTCACACATCACTGCTGCTTTAACTTTGGAAAAAACTGGAGGAAGAGAGTGACTCTAAACTGGTCACAGTTACACTGAATCACACATGCAGGAGCAGAACAGTAGCTGGTTAGGCAGCCCTTGGGAAAGAATATCCCTTCCCAGTATGTGTAGCTATCATCTGTAGTCATGATTGAAGAAACCAATGAATAAGAGTGATGTGATTAACTGCAACAACAAATCCAATAATTGATGTCTTCAAATTATGTAGTGTTTATTATGTAGTGTTTATTTATGAATAGTGTTTATTTTGTCTACAGTATCCTGAACTGCATTAGGAAGTCTAGTGAAAGGAAGTGGAGAAAAATGGTTCTGCCCTTCTTCTCTGAACTGTTAAGGCACACCCAGAGTGCTGTGTCCCCTCTCCAGTAAAAGAGAGAATCTGGAAATACTGGAGAAAGTTCAGAGACAAGCCACAAATGTGATCAGTGTGCTGGAGCTTCTTTTGTGTAAGGAGAGGCTGAGAGAACTGGGCCTGGAGAATTGAAGGCTCAGGAGGGATCTCATCAGCTCATAGAAATACCTGGAGGGAGGGAGAAAAGAAGATGAAGTCTAATATTGGTGGTGCCCAGTAGAGCTGGACAAGAGGCAATGGGTACACACTGAAACAGAAAATTCCACTTAAGTGTAGGAAAACACATTTGACCTGGAACTGGTTGAAAACTGTCAAAAGTTCCCCAGAGAGCTTGTGGAGTCTGTATCCTTGGAGATATACAAAACATGCCTGAACATGGTTCTGCAGATTCATGAACTAGAAAAGATTATGGCTATAATTGGATATAAAAGAATATCCAATTATCTCTAGAAATATCTAAAAGAATAAATTGAATGCTTCACACAGCACTCCTTGGCACTGTATTTAACAAGTACAGGACATTCTTTTTCTACTCTATTAAAACCTTAATATCTCTAGGATGTCAGCCACATTCAAACTATCTGTTACTAATGGTCTTGAGCCATGTAGGCCCTTACCTTTATTGAAAATTTCGTAGGAGAGTGACTGTTGGCCCAGATCAAAAGGGGGTCCAAGGACAGCAAGTGTTGTAATCATTTCACCACGCAGGCATCTGGGATAAAGGGCTCTGCAAACCAGCAGGAGACAGTTATTTCAATTAATGGCTTCAAGTCCTCAAAGTCAATATAAACATTAAGCAAATAAAAACATTGTAAAAAGTTCCTATCTTTTGGAAGATGTATGGCAGAAGAAGTCCTTTTGTTGCTTGTTGAATATCCAGATCTCTTTGGAACCTAGACACTGAGAGAAGAATATAAGTGGGACATCCATTCCTGCAGATATAATTAAATTTGCTTTAATGCTCCATAAAAACTTTCTTCACTGTATTCACTAGTCTTTGGTGTCACTTTAATATCTTCACTGACTCAGAACTGTTCCAGGATAAAAGAAAAAAAATACACTCTTTTAGTAGCAAAGTACTAAGACTGTTGTTGCTTTTACATCATATAAGCTTTTTTTTTCATACAAAGATTCAATAGTTGTCACAGGAAGGCTGAAAATCTGGAACTAACTCCAACATACAAAATCTCTCAAGACTATAAAATGTAGACTGAGATGTGGATACAAAATCAAAGCAAAATAGCTGCTGAAATAACAATGCTTAATTTCCCTCCAGTTTTCTGAAGGCAGACACAGTATAGTTTATAAAGGCACTTCAAGTACACACTAGTGACTCAAAGATGGACATGGAAAAATGCATACAGAGAGTAGAAAAAAATTACTCTTGAATGACCAAAACACTTGAAGAATCCAATATTTATCAGCAAATCTGAATTGGGGATTCTTGTATTTTCAGAAATGCAGTCCACAGTCAGCCCTCTGCATCTGCTGTAAGGTGTGCAGTGACACAAAACTGTAGTTTAAGACCTGATGGGAAAGTGTACTTGTCTTACTCCCATCCTAGAGGAAGGTTCATTCTTATTCTCATCGTGGTAGACAGTGAAGAATGGCATAATGAAACCACCACAAACAGAATACTGAGCTATTCCCATGGGCCACCTCAGGAGAACAAAAGGCTACTGAGATCTGTGACTGTTGTTTGAGACTTGTCATACAGATTTGATAGGCTGCAAGAGATTGCCAGGTATTGTTCCTGACCAAAATTAACTCAAAATTAACTTCTAAGGTACTGGCAACTGACCTTTCTACATTACACACTTTATAACCTCCCAGATTCACAAGAGGTTCATCAAAGCTAAAAAAGGGGAATGGGTAAAATGCTCAGCAAATGTGAGAACTAGATGGACAGCATATGATGCTTAAAGCAGGGAATTTCAGCT